>NC_084616.1:69888080-70208080 GCF_033978795.1 Nerophis ophidion | reverse complement strand
GTAGAAGATGGATGGATGGATTATTACACAGAGAAAAAGTTGTATACACGTGTTATACATCAGTCTCATAGTTATAACAGTTGTGAAGTGGCTTGGGCATTTTATAAGGACGCCTTGGTGCCGCCATTTTGAGACTGTAATGCTTGGTGAATGTAATGCAGTTGTTGTATTGAAATGGGAATAGCAAACTTTCTGTTGATTTTAGTCGGGGGTGGTCAGTGTATGAAATATAGGTCTCAGTGAGACCTATATTGAGGTTTTTGTTTCATGTGTGTATGTCAGTCCTACAGTTTTGTCTGAGCAGAAGGCCGCCATTTTGTGACAACAGCAGCAGCGCAATGGTGCTTTGCAGACTTATAAAATCCAAACTGGGGTAGTAATTACAACTCTTGCTTTAACTTTTAATCGGAAGGGTTCAATCTCTCTACTGTGCTTATTTGAAGCCGAAACGACAAACGGCCTCAGAGGAGATAATGTTTGAAAAAAAGCGAAATTTTTTAGCCAACTTTTGTATTGAAGTGGGAATAGCAAATTTACTGTTGACTTTGGCTGGGGGGTCATAGTGGATGAAATATAGGTCTAACTGAGACCTACGTAGTGGTTTTTGTTTCATGTTTCTACAAAATTCCTACCGGAAGTTACTGTACGGACAGTTGTGTCTGTTTTGTCTTCCTAGGGGGCGCTAGAACGGAATTTTGAGTTTAGGGGTTTGGTTTTTTTTTGATTAGATCGCAACTTTCGCCAGTCCTGATGTGTGTGTCAAATTTGGTGAGTTTCAATCGATGTTAAGGGGGTCAAATTACAGCTCAAAAAGGCGGCGGTATAATAATAAAGAATAATAAAAACCCTAGAAATTCAAAAGGGTCCTCTGTCCCAAAGGGACATCGGTCCCTAATAAACAGAGTATAGTGAACAACAGGCTGAATAAGTTTAGTTTTATGATGCATAAATAACCAACTGAGAAGGTGCCTGGTATGTTAACGTAACATATTATGGTAAGAGTCATTCAAATAACTATAACATATAGAACATGCTATACGTTTACCAAACAATCTGTCACTCCTAATCGATAAATCCCATGAAATCTTCTTCCTCGA
The DNA here is from genome assembly GCF_033978795.1 of Nerophis ophidion. NCBI lineage: Eukaryota > Metazoa > Chordata > Actinopteri > Syngnathiformes > Syngnathidae > Nerophis > Nerophis ophidion. The sequence continues at coordinate 70,206,983 of NC_084616.1, read as the reverse complement.
TGTCGCTTCTAAACAACTCTGCCAACTCCAAAGGTATGCACAGCTTCCTCTTGTCGTTTTCTGCTGCATATTTCACTACGTCCAGCTTGTAATCTACAGTACATGATTTCCTTTTCGGTGCCATTTTTGTTCAGCCCTTCTCAGTTTTTATAAGTTACCGCCAACGATGAAATTATCCATCTTAATAGCTACGGCAGTAGCATAAAGCATACAGCAGTTAGCATCCCATGACCCACAATGCACTTCTGCCATGACCCTCCCCCGCCAAATTTCTATTACTTGACGTGTGTGTGACGATTGCTAACATTTTCTTCGTCTCTTCCGCGAATGAGATAAATAATATTATTTGATATTGTGTAATCTGCAGTACATGATTTCCTTTTCGGTCCAATTTTTGTTCAGCCATTCTCAGTTTTTATAAGTTACCGCCAAAGATGAAATGATCCATTTTAATAGCTACGGCAGTAGCATATAGCAGTTAGCATTCCATTACCCACAATGCACTTCTGCCATGACTCTCCCTCACCGAATTCTGATTGGTTGACGTGTGTGTGACGATTGCTGACATTTTCTTTGACTATTCCATGAATGAGATAAATAATATTATTTGATATTGTGTAATCTGCAGTACATGATTTCCTTTTCGGCCCAATTTCTGTTTAGCCCCTCTCAGTTTTTATAAGTTACCGCCAACGATGAAATGATCCATTTTGATAGCTACGGCAGTAGCATATAGCATTTAGCAGTTAGCATCCCGTGACCCACAATGCACTTCTGCCATGACCCTCCCCCGCCAAATTTTTATTGCTTGACGTGTGTGTGATGATTGCTAACATTTTCTTCGTCTCTTCCGCGAATGAGATAAATAATATTATTTGATATTGTGTAATAAGCAGTACATGATTTCCTTTACGGCCCAATTTCTGTTTAGCCCTTCTCAGTTTTTATAATTTACCGCCAACAATAAAATTATCCATTTTAATAGCTACGGCAATAGCATATAGCATTTAGCAGTTAGCATCCCATGACCCACAATAGACTTCTGCCATGACCCTCCCTCACCGAATTCTTATTGCTTGACGTGTGTGTGACGATCGCTGACATTTTCTTTGACTCTTCCACAAATGAGATAAATAATATTATTTGATATTGTGTAATCTGCAGTACATGATTTCCTTTACGGCCCAATTTCTGTTTAGCCCTTCTCAGTTTTTATAATTTACCGCCAACAATAAAATTATCCATTTTAATAGCTACGGCAATAGCATATAGCATTTAGCAGTTAGCATCCCATGACCCACAATAGACTTCTGCCATGACCCGCCCCCCGCCAAATTTTTATTGGTTGACGTGTGTGTGACGATTGCTGACATTTTCTTCGTCTCTTCCGCGAATGAGATAATCTTATTTGATATTTTACTGCGACTTATAGTCCAAAAAATACTGTATATTGTGTTTTGAAAAGAGGTTGCCATAAACCTTACGTAATTCATTTTAAAAAAGAAAAGAAAACACATTTTTATGCATGTGTAAATGTATTCCGTTATAAAGATTTATTCACTTTCCTCTTCCCCTCATGGAAAAATTACCGCTGCCAGTATTTTTTTCTATATTTTTATTGTAATATTTTCAGAATATGTTTGTTCAAAGTAAGAAAAAGAAAACAATCTGAAGTTGTCTTTATTTTTTAGTTTGAATGCCATGCTTTTAATAGTTGGGCCCGTTTGTCGACAGATTTTTCCTCCATGCCGCCCCTGATTTAAAATTAGTTTGACACCCCTTCAGTAGATAAGGCCCATACTGTATTCTTTGTCAGTTGTGGAACCCAAATTCCAAGCCAAAGAAGGTCCCAGTCAATAAATACCTTTAATGCTTAGCAGGAAAACAAGAGAAAAAATCAAAACGGGAAACAAAAAAACATGCCAATAATGATGGTGGAACAAAAGAGGTACAAGTGAGCAAGGCAGTGTCATGAAGAGAAAGGAGGACAGGGAACAGGAACTCAATAGACCTGCAGGATAAACGGCTCCAAAGAGCTTAAATGAGAAACATTCAATATTCAGAAACTATTTGCAAACAAATATCCTGTTACAGGTCCCCCTCCAGGTGTCCAGATAGCCTACATACTGTACGTCCGACACTGATTGTTACTTTGTTACTCTGGTACTCTTGTTTTGTTCTGTATATTGTACAGTATCTTGTATATTGTACAGGATTGTAAATGTTTATTATATATCAATCAATCAATCAATGTTTATTTATATAGCCCCAAATCACAAATGTCTCAAAGGACTGCACAAATCATTACGACTACAACATCCTCGGAAGAACCCACAAAAAAGAACCCACAAAATGGCAAGGAAAACTCACACCCAGTGGGCAGGGAGAATTCACATCCAGTGGGACGCCAGTGACAATGCTGACTATGAGAAACCTTGGAGAGGACCTCAGATGTGGGCAACCCCCCCTCCCAGGGGACCGAAAGCAATGGATGTCGAGCGGGTCTAACATGATACTGTGAAAGTTCAATCCATAGTGGCTCCAACACAGCCGCGAGAGTTCAGTTCAAAGCGGATCCAAGACAGCAGCGAGAGTCCCGTCCACAGGAGACCATCTCAAGCGGAGGCGGATCAGCAGCGTAGAGATGTCCCCAACCGATACACAGGCAAGCGGTTCATCCTGGGTCCCGACGAGCGGTCCATCCTGGGTCTCGACTCTGGACAGCCAGTACTTCATCCATGGTCATCGGACTGGACCCCCTCCTCAAGGGAGGGGGGGACATAGGACAAAGAAAAGAAGCGGCAGATCAACTGGTCTAAAAAGGAGGTCTATTTAAAGGCTAGAGTATACAGATGAGTTTTAAGGTGAGACTTAAATGATTCTACTGAGGTAGTGAAGTGAAGTGAATTATATTTATATAGCGCTTTTCTCTAATGACTCAAAGCGCTTTACATAGTGAAACCCAATATCTAAGTTACATTTAAACCAGTGTGGGTGGCACTGGGAGCACGTGGGTAAAGTGTCTTGCCCAAGGACACAACGGCAGTGACTAGGATGGCGGAAGCGGGAATCGAACCTGCAACCCTCAAGTTGCTGGCACGGCCACTCTACCAACCGAGCTATACCGCCCCACAGCATAGCATCTCGGACTGTTACCGGGAGGGCATTCCAGAGTACTGGAGCCCGAACGGAAAACGCTCTATAGCCCCGCAGACTTTTTTTGGGCTTTAGGAATCACTAATAAGCCGGAGTCTTTTGAACGCAGATTTCTTGCCGGGACATATGGTACAATACAATCGGCAAGATAGGCTGTAGCTGGACCGTGTAGTATTGTATACGTAATTAGTAAAACCTTAAAGTCACATATAGTAGTTGTCAGACTTGGACTAAGACTTGGACTATGGGATATTTTGTTTCTCCGATGCAAAGGGAAATTGGCACGAGCGAGATGTGAATGTAAGTACATTTTGATTTATTACTACAAAAAGGCAAACAAATGGCGCTCACAATGGCGGAGAACAAACTTGACTAAGGAAAAACAAACGACTAGCATAAAGGCTACGAACTATTAACATGAGACAAAAACACTTGCACTGTGGCATAAATAACAAAACGTACGTGGCGTGGACAAAATGGACAGGATGGTCTTTGGCATGAAAGGAGTTGAGGAATACGGGATGTGAAGTTGCCAGACTGACTACCAGGTAACTGTGGTTTAAATAATAACTATGATCATTACAAACAGGTGTGAGGGCTGAGGACAGGGGCGTGACATGAGGGCCAGGTGAAAATTAATGAGTTGCTATGGAAACAAAAAAAACAAGGAAGTGCAAAAGCAAGAACTGAATGTCCAAAAAACAAAACATAACATGACCAAAACAAGCGTGACAGTAGTCTGTTTATTTAAATTCTTATTTGTCATCTTTATGGTAAATGGGTTACACTTGTATAGAACTTTTCTGCCTTTTTTTTCTTTTTCTTTTTAAAGGACCCAAAGCGCTTTGACACTATTTCCACATTTACCCATTCACACACAAATTCACACACTGATGGCGGGAGCTGCCATGACAGGCGCGAACCAGGACCCATCAGAAGCAAGGGTGAAGTGTTTTGCTCAGGGACTCAACGGACGTGACTAGCATGGTAGAAGGTGGGGATTGAACCAGGGACCCTCAGGTTGCTGGCACAGCCACTCTCCCAAACGCGCCACGCCGTCCCCTTTATTTCTACATGTGTGATTTATTTTCATTCCATATTTGTTTCCACTATCTCCCCTTAAATTGGAGTCCTTAATCTTGTTGTATGCAAATATAACGACAATGATACTTACTCAGTGGAATAGTGGTTAGAGTGTCCGCCCTGTGATTGGTAGGTTGGGAGTTCAAACCCTGGCCGAGTCATACCAAAGACTATAAAAAAATGGGAACCATTGCCTCCCTGCTCAGCACTCAGCATCAAGGGTTGGAATTGGGGGTTAAATCACCAAAAATGGTTCCCGGGCGTGGCCACCGCTGCTGCCCACTGCTCCCCTCACTTCCCAGGGGGTGAACAAGGGGATGGGTCAAATGCAGAGGACAAATTTCACCAATCATTGGTACTTCAACTTTAACTTAAATAAAGTACATTCTATTCTATTCTATACGTTTAATGGCAGAATGGCTAAAGTTGTGCCTCAGTAAGTCATAGATAGATAGATTGATAGTACCGTATTTCCTTTAATTGCGGCTGGGTACATAGTATGCGCCTGCCTAGAATTACTGCCAAATCAAACTCGTTTCGCAAAATAATTAGCGCATGCTTAGCATTACCGCCGGCTCAGGATTAACGCCGGGTCAAACTCGTTTCGCGAAATATTATTTTCATTAGCGCATGTCTAGAATTTCCCCCGGGTCAAACTCGTCACGTCACTCATGACACTTCCCCTGTCATCATTTTCAAAATGGAGGAGGCTGTTTTCAATGATTTGAAATCGCATAAAGGTAAGAAGATTAAGAGCTATTCAGTAGGATTTAAGGTCCAAGCTATTGAATATGCTAAAAAGAACAGTGAGCAGCTATGTTTTATTAATATACCGTAGCTGCGTGTGGCAAATATGAGTCATTAAATGACTCCCGCCTCCTGGTGGTAGAGGGCGCTAGTGAACCTTCTTGCGACTACTCGGCTGCAGAAGAAGTGACAACAAGCAGCAAGAGTGAGCACCGATCGTTTATTTTTTCCTCTCGCTTGCACTTTTAACATGGAGGATTACATATCTAAAATAAAAAAGTTTTCTAAACTGGACGTTCAATCGAAGCAGGAGGTAATAAAGGAAGCTCTCCATCGAGACAGAGAGACTTTTAAAACTGAAGAAAGATAAGGAAGACTTCTATAAAAAAGTTATCGATGCCTTTGATCAGAAGGAGCTACGCATGGACTTCATTTATAAGTAAAGGTAAGACCATAATAACGTTTTTTTTAATTAAATGTGTTTTTCATGATGGTATCTTTACATCACACTCAAATTTATAAGCGCAAGCCTAAATTTACCGCATGCCTTTGGTAAACGCCGGAGTGAGAAGAGGTTTTAATTCAAGGAAATACGGTACTTTATTGATTCCTTCAGGAGAGTTCCTTCAGAAAAAATAAAAAAAAATCATAACATCTACAAGGAAGCACAAAGAGGTCATGAGGTCAATGTACAAAAAACAATCAATCAATCAATCAATCAATCAATGTTTATTTATATAGCCCCAAATCACAAATGTCTCAAAGGACTGCACAAATCATTATGACTACAACATCCTCGGAAGAACCCACAAAAGGGCAAGGAAAACTCACACCCAGTGGGCAGGGAGAATTCACACCCAGTGGGACGCCAGTGACAATGCTGACTATGAGAAACCTTGGAGAGGACCTCAGATGTGGGCAACCCCCCCCTCTAGGGGACCGAAAGCAATGGATGTCGAGCGGGTCTAACATGATACTGTGAAAGTTCAATCCATAGTGGCTCCAACACAGCCGCGAGAGTTCAGTTCAAGCGGATCCAAGACAGCAGCGAGAGTCCCGTCCACAGGAAACCATCTCAAGCGGATCAGCAACAAAGGAGGAAACAAAACTAAAACAGAATTTATCACCATAAAGATTACCAAGAACGGATTTACTTTGGTAAAAACTAATGGGATTTTGGTGGAAAACGAACGTCTGGGTAGAATTTAAACATCTTAACTCTGGGACGTACTCTCGTGTGTTGCCAGTTATTTATATATTCATAGCGTATGTTGAGTTATTTTCAGAGAACAGTAAATCTATACTCCTTTCCAAGCTGTACACTGACTACTAAATTGTAACTATTGTAAAGTTGCATTGTCCCTTAAGAATATGCAAACCTCGTTTCCATATGAGTTGGGAAATTGTGTTAGATGGAAATATAAACGGAATACAATGATTTGCTAATCCTTTTCAACCCATATTCAGTTGAATATGCTACAAAGACAACATATTTGATGTTCAAACTGATTTACTTTTTTTTTTTTCTTTTGCAAATAATCATTAACTTTAGCATTTGATGCCAGCAACACGTGACAAAGAAGTTGGGAAAGGTGGCAATAAATACTGATAAAGTTGAGGAATTCTCATCAAACAATTATTTGGAACATCCCACAGGTGTGCAGGCTAATTGGGAACAGGTGGGTGCCATGATTGGGTATAAAAGCAACTTCCATTAAATGCTAAGTAATTCACGAACAAGGATGGGACGAGCTGTCGTATTTTAGGCTTCATTATGTGCCACACATTTTCAATGGGAGACATGTCTGGACTGCAGGCAGGCCAGGAAAATACCCGCACTCTTTTACTACGAAACCACGCTGTTATAACACGTGGCTTGGGATTGTCTTGCTGAAATAAGCAGGGGGGTCTATGATAACGTTGCTTGGATGACAACATATGTTGCTCCAAAACCTGTATGGACCTTTCAGCATTAATGGTGCCTTCACAGATGTGTAAGTTACCCATGCCTTCGGCACTAATACACCCCCATACCATCACAGATGCTGGTTTTTGAACTTTGCACCCATAACAATCCGAATGGTTATTTTCCTTTTTGTTCTGGAGGACACCACATCCTCAGTTTCCAAATATAATTTTAAATGTGGACTCGTCAGACCACAGAACACCTTTCCACTTTGCATCAGTCCATTTTAGGGGAGCTCGGGCCCAGCGAAGCCAGCGGCGTTCCTTGGTGTTGTTGATAAATTGGTTTGGCTTTGCATAGTAGAGTTTTAACTTGCACTTACAGATGTAGCGACCAACTGTAGTTACTGACAGTGGTTTTATGAAGTGTTCCTGAGCCCGTGTGGTGATATCCTTTACACACTGATGTTGGTTTTTGATGCAGTACCGCCTGAGGGATCAAAGATCCGTAATATCGCTTACGTTCAGTGATTTCTCCAGATTCTTTGAACTTTTTGATGATTTTACGGACCGTAGATGGTAAAATCCCTAAATTCCTTGCAATAGCTCGTTGAGAAATGTTGTTCTAAAACTGTTCGACAATTTGCTTACAAAGTGGTGACCCTCACCCCATCCTTGTTTGTGAATTACTTAGCATTTCATGGAAGCTGCTTTTATACCCAATCATGGCACCCACCTGTTCCCAATTAGCCTGCACACCTGTGGGATGTTCCATATAAGTGTTTGATGAACATTCCTCAACTTTATCAGTATATATTTTCACTTTCCCAACTTCTTTGTCACGTGTTGCTGGCATCAAATTCTAAAGTTAATGATTATTTGCAAAAAAAAAAAAATGTTTATCAGTTTGAACATTCCAAATCATTTTATTCCGTTTATATTTACATCGAACACAATTCCCCAACTCATATGGAAACGGGGTTTGTATAAAAACAAGTGGGGTGTAATCACTTTTGTGAGATGCAGTAGATAGATGGATCTGACTCACTTGACCTGTGAACATTTGGTGTTTCTTCACGCCATCGTCCATGTACTGCTGCTATGTTTCGGGTGTCATTCATGCTGCTGTCAGTCAACGTAATATTTGGATGGCTAATTGGCTCTGACATTTAGGTGATAAAGTCAGGATTGAAAAAACACTTAGAAAGATCGATCAGATAACCCAGGCCTTTTTGTTCATTCCTACTTGGAGGGGAAATGTATTAATAACATTAGATTTCTAGGCTTTTGTGTGGACTGCAGAGAATATTAACATTGATTTTCCATCATCATGGCTGCTTCATAAACTGGGAGCTCATATCGCCAGTGTTATTTACATATTACTAGTAAATAACCCCAGCTGCAGAATGAGCTGGAAGTATACATTGTGACTTGGGCCTAAGTCTCCTTTGAATCTCATTTCCCACACCAGAGCCGTATATCAACATTATGTTCTCCACAGAGGAAAGATTAAGCAGTCTGGAGAAAAAAAATGCTCCAAATCCCGGAAAATATGGAGTAAATTGGGCAGGCGTTGACAGGGGTGTTTTAGAGACTGGAGTTCCATCCATCCATCCATTTTCTACCGCTTATTCCCTTTCGGGGTCGCAGGGGGCGCTGGCGCCTATCTCAGCTACAATCGGGCGGAAGGCAGGGTACACCCTGGACAAGTCGCCACCTCATCGCAGGGCCAACACAGATAGACAGACAACATTCACACTCACATTCACACACTAGGGCCAATTTAGTGTTGCCAATTAACCTATCCCCAGGTGCATGAGTTCATTGTATTGATATAGTGTTTTTGGGGGAAAGGCGGAGTTTTATTCCAATTATCATGATTACCCTTTTTCCTTGAATTGCGGCCGAACGCTGATTAATTTAAAACCTCTTCTCACTCCTGCGCTTACCAAAGGCATGCGGTAAAAGTAAGCATGGGCTAATTCGTTTTAAACCTCTTCTCACTCCGGCACTTACCAAAGGCATGCAGTAAAAATTTGAGTGTGATGTAAGCTTGGACCTTAAATCCTACTAAATAGCTCTTAATCTTCTTCCCTTTATGCAATTTCAAATTACCGGTATTGATATTAGCTTTCTCCATTTTGAAAATGATGACAGGGGAAGTGTCACTCGTGACGTCACGAGTTTGACCAGGCGGTAATACTAAGCATTCGTTAATTATTTTGCGAAGCGAGTTTGACCCGGCAGTAATTCAAGGCAGGCGCATACTATATGCCCTGCGGCAATTCAAGGAAATACGGTATTCTAATTGTTTTATGATAGTTAACCAATTAGAGCAGTGGTTCTCAAATGGGGGTACGCGTAGGTATGCCAAGGGGTAAGTGAGATTTTAAAAAAACAAAAATTCTTATAATAGCAACAGTTCAAAAATCCTTTATAAATATATTTATTGAATAATACTTCAACAAAATATGAATGTAAGTTCATAAACTGTGAAAAGAAATGCAACAATGCAATATTCAGTGTTGACAGCTAGATTTTTTTGTGGACATGTTCCATAAATATTGATGTTAAAGATTTCTATTTCTGTGAAAAAATGTTTAGAATTAAGTTCATGAATCCAGATGGATCTCTATTACAATCCCCATTGAGGGCACTTTAAGTTGATGATGAAGCTATTGAATATGCTAAAAAGAACAGTAAGCAGCTATGTTTTATTAATATACCGTAGCTGCGAGTGTCAAATATGAGTCATTAAATGACTCCCGCCTCCTGATGGTAGAGGGCGCTAGTGATCCTTCTTGCGACTACTTGGCTGCAGAATAAGTGACAACAAGCAGCAAGAGTGAGCAGCGATCGTTTATTTTTTCCTCTCGCTTGCACTTTTAACATGGAGGATTACATATCTAAAATAAAACAGTTTTCTAAACTGGACTTTCAATCGAAGCAGGAGGTAATAAAGGAAGATTTTCATCGAGGCAGAGAGACTTTTAAAACTGAAGAAAGATAAGGAAGACTTCTATAAACAAGTTATCGATGCTTTTGATCAGAAGGAGCTGCGCATGGACTTCATTTATAAGTAAAGGTAAGACCATAATAACGTTTTTTTTATTAAATGTGTTGTTCATGATGGTATCCTTACACCTCACTCAAATTCATAAGCGCAGGCCTAAATTTACCGCATGCCTTTGGTAAACGCCACAGTGAGAAGAGGTTTTAAATTAATTAGCGCCCCGGCGGCAATTTAAGGAAATACGGTAGTTTAAGAATTTTTAAGATCGCAGGCTATGTTGTCTATAAAATGCAGAGTTCCAACACGGTAATTTATTCTTGAAATGTTGATCATGGATTACCTGAGTGTTAAAAATTAGCTGAAGGTTTGGAGATTTGCCAAGTCTTTTTCATAGAGGCCGGTATGACTGAATCTTGTGCAATACAAATAAAACACCATTTGTTTGTCTATTTCTTTATGAAATAAATACCGTATTTTTGGGACTATAAGTCGCGGTTTTTTTCATAGTTCGACATTTACTCAGGAGCGACTGATGTGTGAAATGATTAACACATTACCATAAAATATCAAATATTATTATTTATCTCATTCGCGGAAGAGACGAAGAAAATGTCAGCAATCGTCACACACACGTCAGACAATAAGAATTTGGCGGGGGAGGGTCATGGCAGAAGTGCATTGTGGGTCATGGAATACTAACTGTTGCCATGAATTGATTAACGTGGACCCCGACTTAAACAAGTTAAAAAATTTATTTGGGTGTAACCATTTGGTGGTCAATTGTACGGAATATGTACTGAACTGTGCAATCTACTAATAAAAGTTTCAATCAATCAATCAATGGATTCATGAACTTCATTCTAAACATTTCTTCACAAAAAATGAAATCTTTAACATCAATATTTATGGAACATGTCCACAAAAAAATCTAGCTGTCAACACTGAATATTGCATTGTTGCATTTCTTTCCACAGTTTATGAACTTACATTTGCTGAAGTATTATTCAATAAATGTATTTATAAAGGATTTTTGAATTATTGCAATCTACTAATAAAAGTTTCAATCAATCAATCAATCAATCAATCATTGCTATATGCTACTGCCGTGGCTATTAAAATGGATCATTTTAGCTTTGGCGGTAATATATAAAAACTGAGAAGGGCTGAACAAAAATTGGACCAAAAAGTAAATCCTGTACTGCAGATTACTCAATATCAAATAATATTATTTATCTCATTCGCGGAAGAGATGAAGAAAATGTCAGCAATCGTCACACACACGTCAGCAATTGTCACACACACGTCAACCAATAAGAATTTGGCAGGGGAGTGTCATGGCAGAAGTGCATTGTGGGTAATGGAATGCTAACTGCTATATGCCATATGCTACTGCCGTAGCTATTAAAATGGATCATTTCAACGTTGGCGGTAACTTATAAAAACTGAGAAGGGCTGAACAAAAATGGCACCGAAAAGTAAATAATGTACTGCAGATTACTCAATATCAAATAATATTATTTATCTCATTCGTGGAACAGACGAAGAAAATGTCAGCAATCGTCACACACACGTCAACCAATAAAAATTTGGCGGGGGAGGGTCATGGCTGAAGTGCATTGTGGGTCATGGAATGCTAACTGCTATATGCTATATGCTACTGCCGTAGCTATTAAAATGGATAATTTCAACGTTGGCGGTAACTTATAAAAACTGAGAAGGGCTGAACAAAAATTGGACCAAAAAGTAAATCATGTACTGCAGATTACACAATATCAAATAATATTATTTATCTCATTCGCGGAAGAGACAAAGAAAATGTCAGCAATCGTCACACACACGTCAACCAATAAAAATTTGGCAGGGGAGGGTCATGGCAGAAGTGCATTGTGGGTCATGGAATATGCTATATGCTACTGCCGTAGCTATTAAAATGGATCATTTCAACGTTGGCGGTAACTTATAAAAACTGAGAAGGGCTGAAGAAAAATGGCACCGAAAAGTAAATCATGTACTGCAGATTACACAATATCAAATAATATTATTTATCTCATTCGCGGAAGAGACGAAGAAAATGTCAGCAATTGTCACACACACGTCAACCAATAAAAATTTGGCAGGGGAGGGTCATGGCAGAAGTGCATTGTGGGTCATGGAATATGCTATATGCTACTGCCGTAGCTATTAAAATGGATCATTTCAACGTTGGCGGTAACTTATAAAAACTGAGAAGGGCTGAAGAAAAATGGCACCGAAAAGTAAATCATGTACTGCAGATTACACAATATCAAATAATATTATTTATCTCATTCGCGGAAGAGACGAAGAAAATGTCAGCAATTGTCACACACACGTCAACCAATAAAAATTTGGTAGGGGAGGGTCATGGCAGAAGTGCATTGTGGGTCACGGAATGCTAACTGCTATATGCTTTATGCTACTGCCGGAGCTATTAAAATGGATCATTTCAACGTTGGCGGTAACTCATAAAAACTGAGAAGGGCTGATGAAAAATGGCACCGAAAAGTAAATCATGTACTGCATATTACACAATATCAAATAATATTATTTATCTCATTCGCGAAAGAGACGAAGAAAATGTCGGCAATCGTCACACAAACTAAAACCAAGAAGAATTCGGCGGGGGAGGTTCATGGCAGAAGTGCATTGTGGGTCATGGAATGCTAACTGCTATATGCTATATGCTACTGCCGTAGTTATTAAAATGGATCATTTCAACGTTGGCGGTTTTTGATTGATTGATTGATACTTTTATTAGTAGATTGCACAGTACAGTACATATTCCGTACAATTGACCACTAAATGGTAACACCCGAATAAGTTTTTCAACTTGTTTAAGTCGGGGTCCACGTTAATCAATTCATGGTAACTTATAAAAACTGAGAAGGGCTGAAGAAAAATGGCACCGAAAAGGAAATCATGTACCGCATATTACAAGCTGGACGTAGTGAAATATGCAGCAGAAAACGACAAGAGGAAGCGGCGCATACCTTTGGAGTTGGCACAGTTGTTTAGAAGCGACATCGAGGAAGAAGATTTCATGGGATTTATCGATTAGGAGTGACAGATTGTTTGGTTAACGTTTAGAAGTGTTATTTTTATTCATTGAACTATTTGAATGACTCTTACCATAATATGTTACGTTAACATACCAGGCACATTCTCAGTTGGTTATTTATGCCTCATATAACGTACACTTATTCAGCCTGTTGTTCACTATTCTTTATTTATTTTAAATTGCCTTTCAAATATCTATTCTTGGTGTTGGATTTTATCAAATAAATTTCCCCCAAACATGCGACTTATACTCCAGTGCGACTTATATATGTTGTTTTCCTTCTTCATTATGCATTTTCGGCCGGTGCGACTTATAATCCGAAAAATACGGTAGTTTAATTCAAATCTATTTACAGTTCAAATCTCAGTCTGAGCTTTCCTGTGTGAAGTTTGTATACTGTTCTGGTCTGGAGTGGATTCTCTCCCGGTACTCCATCGTCCCCCCTCATCCTACACACATGCTTGTTCGGCTAATTCGACAAACTTGTCCATTGGTGTGGATGGAAAACCCCTGCAGGGTAATTGCTGTTGTTGGTATATTTGTGTGTGAGAGTGTCTTTCTGGCGCATCAGATGAGGTTGACAATGCAGAGACCAAACATGCCAGTGCAGATGTATATGTGGAGTGGATACAGGGTTGGTGGTCTCCCCGTAGGTTGTAGCAGGCTGCCAAAAGCCATGTATTTCCTCACCAGCACTTTGTTGTAATGTTTTGGCAAACCTGAAGCTGCTCTCTATCACAGTGGTTCTCAACCTTCTTTCAGTGATGTACCCCCTATGAACATTTTTTTTAATTCAAGTAGCCCCTAATCAGAGCCAAGCATTTTTGGTTGAAAAAAAGAGATAAAGAAGTAAAATACAGCACTATGTCATAATTTTCAGATTTATTAAATTGTATAACAGTGCAAAATATTGCTCCCGAAATTCAGCGCCTCTCCCAAAAACCTCCCGGAAGAAATTTTTTCCCGAAAATCTTCCGAAATTCAGCCTCGCCCCCTCCAGCTCCATGCGAACGTGAGTGGGGACAGCCTGTTTTCACGTCCGCTTTCCTGTTATATAAACAGCTTACCTGCCCAATCAGATTACAACATCTACGGATTTTAATAAAAAACTGAACACACAAGGAGAGGAAGCAGAAGAACTAGGAAGTTACAGCCATGGCGACCCCATCTGTAATAGAGTGATTCTCTGTTGTCTGTTGCCATCTCCTGGTGAATGTTGGCTATAGCGTTATGGGGTTGCTCTTTGATAGGCCAATGATTTACTTGGTGTTGTGCACCTGGCGGCAAGTGACTCTCGCCAGTGCGCAAATGGCAGAACAAAGGTTACTCAAATAGTGAAAGGTACGTGTGTTTTTTTTTAGTAACCAGCAAGCACAGTACAGTTAGTAGAACAACTGTGTTTTCATTACTGTGTATTTGATAGGTGCCGTCTGAAATTCAACTCTTTCTTTTATTTATGTATTAAAATAAAATAAATATATATAGCTACAATTCACTGAAAGTCAAGTATTTTCATACATATATATATATATATATATATATATACATATATATATGAAATATATATGAAATACTCGAGTTGGTGAATTATACTCCTCCCCTCTTAACCACGCCCCCCGCCCCACCCCCGACCATGCCCCTCCCAACCCGCAACCCCCACTTCCCGAAAATGGAGGTCTCAAGGTTGGCAAGTATGTTTGTAGTGGTCTTTCTTAAACTGTTTGGAAAAAAATATATAGAAAAAACTAAAAACTTGTTGAAAAATAAACAAGTGATTCAATTATAAATAAAGATTTCAACAAATAGAAGTAATCGTCAACTTAAAGTGCCCTCTTTGGGGATTGCAATAGAGATCCATTAACGTGGACCCCGGCTTAAACAAGTTGAAAAACTTATTCGGGTGTTACCATTTAGTGGTCAATTGTACGGAATATGTACCCAACTGTGCAATCTACCAATAAAAGTTTCAATCAATCAATCAATGGATTCATGAACTTCATTCCAAACATTTCTTCACAAAAAAAGAAATTTTTAACATCAATATTTATGGAACATGTCCACAAAAAAATCTAGCTGTCAACACTGAATATTGCATTGTTGCATTTCTTTTCACAGTTTATGAACTTACATTCATATTTTGCTGAAGTATTATTCAATAAATGTATTTATAAAGGATTTTTGAATTATTGCTACTTTTAGAATTAAAAAGAAAACTTTTTTACATACGCCTTGGCATACCTTCAAGTACCACCTGCTGTCTTTCGACCTGTATTATTTATATTCTCATCACTGACCCGACGGTCCTTATCTTTTGCAGTTGATACTAAATTTGTCAAACTTTTGTTCAACTTGCCGGGAAACACTCTTGCTGATCTAAGCACTGGCAAAGAAAAGCCCACAGATGCCCCCAGGCAGCCCTTTTAAAAAGACCCAATCGGTTTGCTTATTCATACAAGTTACCAGAGAATAGGGATGAGCTTGCAACCAATCTAATGTGGGCAGCCATTGGAAATGAGTTGTGCCTCGTGGCTCATAAACACACATTACTGATATTGCTTGTCGGATTCTTACTTTCTGTGGGTTTATTTTTGGGAACGTAGCCATTGATTACACCTGCTTGTGAAGTTCTAAACCGGTGCATTAGCCTCAATGTGTCCAGAGCTGCCTGGAGATGCGGCAAATATCATTGAAATGAAAATCCCCCTGTTGCTGTGATTTACAATGGCATAACAGTCGTTCATAAAGGAGAAATATCGTCTGTTCTGTCCGTACAAACCACGTTCAATCAAACCTGCAGGTTGTAAGCTGAAGTTTATCTCCTGTCTTTTTTCATCACTGCAGGGTTTCTGAGCACTGGAGACCAGGCGGCCAAAGGCAACTACGGACTGCTGGATCAAATCCAGGCTCTCAGGTGGATCAAAGAAAACATCCAGGCCTTCAAAGGAGACCCGAAGCGAGTTACCATTTTCGGCTCTGGTGCTGGGGCCTCATGTGTCAGCCTGCTGACCCTCTCGCATTACTCTGAAGGTACATCTATTCACTCGCACGCACTGAGATTTTCCAACATGTGTACAGGATTTCATCCGTTGCCAAAGTCTGGTTGTGTTTGGACTTAAGTCATCACAGTACATTAAATGTATGGTGATCACCACATTTTTCAGGGGTCTCATGTATACATGTATATAAAACCTATGTCTCTATTTATACCATCGTGATTTATGAAAAAAAAAATGGCTAGGTAGGAGAATGTCTGTACTTCCCATGCCAACTTTTCACATTATGGAGGGAGCTTATAGGGGCCCTATAATGCAAAACCACATTTTAACTGACTGGTACCTGCTTATTTGTACAAACGCTGTTTCCATATGAGTTGGGAAATTGTGTTAGATTGGAAAAATATAAACGGATTTGCAAATAATTTTCAACCCATATTCTATTAAATGCACTAAAAAGACAAGATATTTGACTCATAAACTTTTTTTTTTTTTCATGGCTGCAACATGTGCCAAAGTAGTTGGGAAAGGGCATGTTCACCACTGTGTTACATCACCTTTTCTTTTAACAACACTCAATAAACGTTTGGGAACTCAGGAAACTAATTGTTGAAGTTTTAAAAGATGAATTCTTTCCCATTCTTGTTTTATGTAGAGCTTCAGTCATTCAACAGTCCGGGGTCTCCGCTGTCGTATTTTAAGCTTCATAATGTGCCACACATTTTCAATGGGAGACAGGTCTGGACTGCAGGCGGACCAGGAAAGTACCCGCACTCTTTTTTTACGAAGTTGTCTTGCTGAAATAAGCAGGGGCGTCCATGATAACGTTGCTTGGATGACAACATATGTTGCTCCAAAACCTTTATGTACATTTCAGCATTAAAGGTGCGTTTACAGATGTGTAAGATACCCATGCCTTGGGCACTATTACACCCCCATACCATCACAGATGCTGGCTTTTGAACTTTGCGCCTACAACAATCCGAATGGTTATTTTCCTCTTCGTTCTGGAGGACACCACGTCCTCTGTTTCCAAATATAATTTGAAATGTGGACTCGTCAGACCACAGAACACCTTTCCACTTTGCATCAGTCCGTCTTAGGTGAGCTCGGGCCCAGCCATACCAGCGGCGTTTCAGGATATTGTTGATAAATGGGTTTGGCTTTGCATAGTAGAGTTTTAACTTGCACTTACAGATGTAGCGACCAACTGTAGTGGTTTTATGAAGTGTTCCTGAGCCCATGTGGTGATATCCTTTACACACTGATGTCAGTTTTTGATGCATTACCGCCTGAGGGATCAAAAATTCATAATATCATCGCTTACGTGCAGTGATTTCTCCAGATTCTCAGAACTTTTCGATGTTTTTACGGACCGTAGAGGGTAAAATCCCCAAATTCCTTGCAATTCCTCGTTGAGAAATGTTGTTCTAAAACTGTTCGACAATTTGCTTACAAAGGGGTGACCCTCACCCCATCCTTGTTTGTGAATTACTTAGCATTTCATGGAAGCTGCTTTTATACCCAATCATGGCACCCACCTGTTCCCAATTAGCCTGCACACCTGTGGGATGTTCCATATAAGTGTTTGATGAGCATTCCTCAAGTTTATCAGTATGTATTGCCTCCTTTCCCAACTTCTTTGTCACGTGTTGCTGGCATCAAATTCTAAAGTTAATGACTATTTGCAAAAAAAAAAATGTTATCAGTTTGAACATCAAATATGTTATCTTTGTAGCATATTCAACTGAATATGGGTTGAAAATGATTTGCAAATCATTGTATTCCGTTTATATTTACATCTAACACAATTTCCCAACTCATATGGAAACGGGGTTTGTATTTGGTATGTGTTTTAATCCTGAACATTTGAAAAAAAAAAAACAGGGAGGCATTGCAGAGATATTTACAAAACTCTTGCCATCCTCCCTACTTCCTCCAAACGTTCCATTTGGAAGATGTCAGTCCTGTGACGTTCTCAGACCTGTTACATTTGCAGTTGTCTCTATATATAGTAAACGCTTACTGAAAGGTCTTTGTGTGAATCCCTCATTTGAATTTATCGTTTGAGCATTTGAAGTCCAAAGGAGGTATGACTCTAAGACCAAAAATGCCCTCTTATTTTTTGTTTTAACCAGCACAAGTCCCTAGAAAAACGCTTATCCTCAAATGAAGTAAAATGTGCCTTACTTTTAACTTTTCTTTATTTGTGCATTGCGACTTCAAATTAGAAGTTGCTGCGAGTGTGTGCCAGAAGAATCGTGCTTTTTTAAAAAAAAAAAAATTTAAAAAAAGATGGATTTTCCCAAAAATTCCTTACAATGGCATTCAATCAATCGCAACTGGACTGCTTAGTTTGTCTTGGAAGACGTTTTGGGGGCGTGGTTAAGAGGGGAGGAGTATATTTACAGCTATCCATCCATCCATTTCTACCGCTTATTCCCTTTGGGGTCGCTGGTGCCTATCTCAGCTACAATCGGGCGGAAGGCGGTCTACACCCTGGACAAGTCGCTACCTCATCTTAGTATGTGTAGAAATCTTTATTTATAATTGAATCACTTGTTTATTTTTCAACAAGTTTTAGTTATTTTTATATCTTTTTTTCCAAATAGTTCATTAAAGACCACTACAAATGAGCAATATTTTGCATTGTTATACCCATCCATCCATCCATTTCTACCGCTTATTCCCTTTGGGGTCGCGGGGGGTACTGGTGCCTATCTCAGCTACAATCGGGTGGAAGGCGGTCTACACCCTGGACAAGTCGCCACCTCATCTTAGTATGTGTAGAAATCTTTATTTATAATTGAATCACTTGTTTATTTTTCAACAAGTTTTAGTTATTTTTATATCTTTTTTTCCAAATAGTTCATTAAAGACCACTACAAATGAGCAATATTTTGCATTGTTATACCCATCCATCCATCCATTTTCTACCGCTTATTCCCTTTGCGGTCGCGGGGGGTGCTGGTGTCTATCTCAGCTACAATCGGGTGGAAGGCGGTCTACACCCTGGACAAGTCGCCACCTCATCGCAGTATGTGTAGAAATCTTTATTTATAATTGAATCACTTGTTTATTTTTCAACAAGTTTTTAGTTATTTTTATATCTTTTTTTCCAAATAGTTCATTAAAGACCACTACAAATGAGCAATATTTTGCATTGTTATACCCATCCATCCATCCATTTTCTACCGCTTATTCCCTTTGGGGTCGCGGGGGGTGCTGGTGCCTATCTCAGCTACAATCGGGCAGAAGGCGGTCTACACCCTGGACAAGTCGCCACCTCATCGCAGTATGTGTAGAAATCTTTATTTATAATTGAATCACTTGTTTATTTTTCAACCAGTTTGTAGTTATTTTTATATCTTTTTTTCCAAATAATTCAAGAAAGACCACTACACATGAGCAATATTTTGCACTGTTATACAATTTAATAAATCAGAAACTGATGACATAGTGCTGTATTTTACTTCTTTATCTTTTTTTTGTTTTTCAACCAAAAATGCTTTGCTCTGATTAGGGGGTACTTGAATTAAAAAAATGTTCACAGGGCGTACATCTCTGAAAAAAGGTTTTGAACCACTGCTGTAAAAGCCGTAGATGTTTCTGTCACATATGCATGCACAGTAGATGGCAGTATTGTCCTGTTTAAGAGTGTCACAACATTGCTGTTTACGGCAGACAAACTGCTTCACGGTAGACGAAAACCTGACTGCTGTTGTTGTGTGTTGTTGCCGCGCTGGGAAGACATTAATGAGACTGCCTAACAATAAACCCACATAAGAAACCAATAACTCGCCCTCTATAATTCTAGAGTTATAACGTCATTGGGTAGGCACTCTGTTTGTATTGTGGGAAAGCGGGCGTGAAAACAGGCTGTCGACACGTCACTCGGGTCCGCATGGACTTGGAGGGGGCGTGGCCTCCAGCTCCGCCAGAATTTGGGGAGATTTTCGGGAGAAAATTTGTCCCGGGAGGTTTTCGGGAGAGGCACGCTCGTCCGCCTGCTTTGACTCCTTATCGCGCCGACAATAGACCTGGCTATATCATCTGAGATCTTGTGTCTTGATAAAAAGTCAGTCAAAACAGATGGTTGATGTCCAAAATAAAAGCTTGTAAGCTAAAAAAAAACTGACAATTGTGGAATTTGGAGCCCAGCTATGCTGAATTTATGGTGTGCTTAACCAAAGTCAACTGGAAACGGCCCCGACCAGCTTGACCAAACAGACACCTGTCTATCGAGTAAGTACATACGCTGTTGAGCTCGCTGTGTACAAACAAAAAATAAAATAATCATTAACAGATACTTTAATAAAATTGGTCATGTTTTTCAGTCAGGACAAAATGTCCTATCACAATACGTTGTGCATTACAAACTCAAAAAACATTCAGCTGTTGACACAGTTGCTAGCTTACCTCTTGTTGTAGCTAGTTAGCTAACAGCTAATACCGTAGCATTGCAATGTGTTCCTACGCTAGTAAAACATTTCCTAAGTGTTCGCTCTTACAATATCAATGTTGTAAAGCTTAGTTATTATACAGGTTACGGAACGTAAATGAAGTATTGTTTAGGCTGACCATGCGTCCTCTTTTCCCCGGACATGTCCTCTTTTGCGGGGCTGTCTGGGCGGGGTTTCTTAAAGGCCTACTGAAACCCACTACTACCGACCACGCAGTCTGATAGTTTATATATCAATGATGAAATATTAACATTGCAACACATGCCAATACGGCCTTTTTAGTTTACTAAATTGCAATTTTAAATTTCCCGTGAGTTTCTTGTTGAAAACGTCGCGGAATGATGACGCGTAGGCGTGATATCACGGACTGTAAGGAAATATTAGCGCTGCACCAAACACGACTAAAGGTCGTCTCTGTTCATGGCGTCATTACACAGTTTTTTGGACATCCGTGTTGCTGAATCTTTTGCAATTTGTTTATTTAATAATGGAGACTATAAAGAACAATTTTGTTGGTGGAAAGCGGTGGATTGCAGCTGTCTTTAGCACCGAGACACAGCCGGTGTTTCTTTGTTTGTTGTGAAGCAGAGCGGTCAAGCGAAAATGTTTTCTCTATGCCAGGGGTCGGGAACATTTTTGGCTGAAAGAGCCAAGAAGCCAAATATTTAAAAATGTATTTCCCTAAGAGCCATATATATATTTTTTAACACTGAACACAACTAAACGCGTGCATTTTTAAGTAAGACCAACATTTCCAGAGTATAATAGGTCTCTTATTCTTCATAATAACATTGTTATTCTGAAGCTAACTGTGGAGGGGGCGTAGCCTGCGGGCCTGCAGCAAAGCAGGATGTTGCCAGGACCGGCCTCGAAATCAGCGACAGGTGCGTAGACGGCCCACCTGGGCCTTGTTATCTAATCACCTGTCACTCTGTTATAAGCAGCAGCCAAGAGGAGGGACAGGGTTGGGGTTGGGGCTGGAGCCAGAGCGCGAGTGAGGACGAAAGAGAAAAAGACAATTGCTGGAAAGCAACTGAGAGAAAAATCTAATAAAACAATATTGTAACCCTAAAACAGGCTTTTGGTGGTCTGAAGAACCCCCAGGAGGGCAAGCCCCACACTAACCAATAATAAATAAATAACTTCTTACCATTAACGCAACTTCTTGAACATAAAAAAGCATGAGAATTTTTTATATTTTGAACGTTATTTTTGACACTGTGATTTTTAACACGGTTTAGCTCGTTTGGTAGAGTGGCCGTGCCAGCAACTTGAGGGTTGCAGGTTCGATTCCCGCTCCCGCCAACCTAGTCACTGCCGTTGTGTCCTTGGGCAAGACACTTTACCCACCTGCTCCCAGTGCCACCCACACTGGTTTGAATGTAACTTAGATATTGGGTTTCACTATGTAAAGCGCTTTGAGTCACTAGAGAAAAAGCCCTATATAAATATAATTCACTTCACTTCACTTCACAAGTGGAATTATTCATTACTTATCGTGTTAAGCAATGTCAGCTCAGATGTATCCGAGAGCCAGATGCAGTCATCAAAAGAGCCACATCTGGCTCTAGAGCCATAGGTTCCCTACCCCTGCTCTATGTCAACCAACATGTTTTTGGATGGGGAGATTGTGATATACATCTTACCGGGGAAATAATTGGATTATTCGTCGTTCTGCAGCAGCTGTTTAAAAGGCAGCTGTGAGCTTGGCTCCTCGGCTTCTCTCTGAGACACTTCGTGTTCACTGCAGCCATCCGACCTCCAGGTATGTCTTTACAATCTTTAAAATCTCACTAAAACACTATTAAAACAATAAGCAGATAAGGGATCTTCCAGAATTATCATCAATCAATCAATTAATGTTTACTTATATAGCCCTAAATCACTAGTGTCTCAAAGGGCTGCACAAACCACCACGACATCCTCGGTAGGCCCACATAAGGGCAAAGAAAACTCACACCCAGTGGGACAGTGGGAATTATCCTAGTAAATGTGTCTAATTACATCTGAAACGCTCACACTGCCGTTTTTTTTTTCTAGTCCTTCACTATCAATATCCTAATTCACAAATCTTTCATCCTCGCGCAAACTAATGAGGAAATTGTCACTTTCTTGGTCTGAATTGCTCTTACTTCTGGAGGCTCCCATTATAAACAATGGGAATATGTGTGGAGCCCTACAACCTGTGACGTCACGCCCACATCGTCTGCTACTTCCGGTAAAGGCAGGGCTTTTCTATTAGCGACCAAAAGTTGCAAACTTTATCATCGATGTTCTCTACTAAATCCTTTCAGCAAAAATATGGCAATATCGCGAAATGATCAAGTATGACACATAGAATGGACCTGCTATCCCCGTTTAAATGAGAAAATCTCATTTCAGTAGGCCTTTAAAGGCCTCAAATGTCCGGCATTTTGAGTTAGGGTTGTGTGTATTTTCAATGTATGTTCAGGGTTAAAGAGGGGTTGAAATCAAAACAAATTGTGGAGGCTTGCGCAAGCAGCAACATTCGTGAGGGAGGGGCAGGGACAGAGAGAGCGAGGGAGTGGAGAGACAGACAGGACACAAGAGAGATGCCGTAACGTAAATGCAACTTCACGGATAATTTGCGGAAAAAGTATTCTTGTTTTTGTCCTGGCCGTGACACATGGGAAGCAGAATGCACTGTGTGCAAAGCAGGAGCGTATGTATCTGTGGCAAATAAAGGGGCCAAAGATCTACAAGCCCATATCACAAAACAGCTGTGCAGAGCGAGAGCTCATCTGCTAAATTGACAGAGTATTTTGTGCGACCTAGAAAAGTAGAAGGCATCGTAAACGCAGCAGAGGTTGTTTTAGCATTCCACGCAGTCAAACACCATAACAGTTAAAGGCCTATTGAATTGAGATTTTCTTATTTAAACGGGGATAGCAGGTCCATTCTATGTGTCATACTTGATCATTTCGCGATATTGCCATATTTTTGCTGAAATGATTTAGTAGAGAACATCGACGATAAAGTTCACAACTTTTGGTGCTGATAAAAAAGCCTTGCCTTTACCAGAAGTCGCAAACGATGACGTCACAAGGGTGAGGGCTCCTCACGTCCTCACATTGTTTATAATGGGAGTTTCCAGCAGCAAGAGCTATTCGGACCGAGAAAAAGGACAATTTTCCCATTAATTTGAGCGAGGATGAAAGATTTGTGGATGATGATATTGATAGGCTTCACGGTGGCAGAGGGGTTAGTGCGTCTGCCTCACAATACAAAGGTCCTGCAGTCCTGGGTTCAAATCCAGGCTCGGGATCTTTCTGTGTGGAGTTTGCATGTTCTCCCCGTGAATGCGTGGGTTCCCTCCGGGTAGTCCGGCTTCCTCCCACTTCCAAAGACATGCACCTGGGGATAGGTTGATTGGCAACACTAAATTGGCCCTAGTGTGTGAATGTGAGTGTGAATGTTGTCTGTCTATCTGTGTTGGCCCTGCGATGAGGTGGCGACTTGTCCAGGGTGTACCCCGCCTTCCGCCCGATTGTAGCTGAGATAGGCGCCAGCGCCCCCCGCGACCCCGAAAGGGAATAAGCGGTAGAAAATGGATGGATGGATGGATATTGATAGCGAAGGACTAGAAAAAAAAAAAGGCGATTGCATTGGGATGGATTCAGATGTTTTTAGACACATTTACTAGGATAATTCTGGGAAATCCCTTATCTTTCTATTGTGTTGCTAGTGTTTTAGTGAGATTAAATAGTACCTGATAGTCGGAGCGGTGTGTCCACGGGTGTCTTGAGGCCAGTGTCTGAGGGAAGACGACGGCAGATACAAGGACGGCGCAAACTCCACAGATCTCCGGTAAAAGGCAACTTTTTAACCCAATTTTCTCACCGAAACCTGACGGTTGACAAGTGGTCGGGAACCATGTTCGCTTGACCGCTCTGATCCATAGTAAAGCTTCACCTCCGGGAATTTTGAGCAAGGAATCACCCTGTGTTTGTGTGGCTAAAGGCTAAAGCTTCCCAACTCCATCTTTCTACTTTGACTTCTCCATTATTAATTGAACAAATTGCAAAAGATTCAGCAACATAGATGTCCAGATTACTGTGTAATTGCGCGATGAAAAGAGACGACTTTTAGCCGCAAATAGTGCTGCGCTTATATTTCCTGAGAGTCCGTGACGTCACAATCTGCGACGTTTTTAACAGGAATCTGCTGGAAATTTAAAATTGCAATTTGGTAAACTAAAAAGGCCGTATTGGCATGTGTTGCAATGTTAATATTTCATCATTGATATATAAACTATCGGACTGCGTGGTCGGTAGTAGTGGGTTTCAGTAGGCCTTTACAAGTCGATGGATTGCACCAGTGCTTTGTTGAAAAAAAGCATTCTCAGACTCAGACACGGCAACAAAATATTCAAGTGCACGCACCAAAACAGAGGCGATTGTCAACAGTGTTATCGCACCCCACAGCATCAACATTTCACTAGAGACGCTCAAAGAAATAAAGTACTGTGGCATCGCTACAGATGGGAGTAACCATAGTGCAGTGAAAATATTCCCAGTCATAATTCCCAGAGCGTTTTCCGTTCGGGCTCCAGTACTCTGGAATGCCCTCCCGGTAACAGTTCGAGATGCTACCTCAGTAGAAGCATTTAAGTCTCACCTTAAAACTCATCTGTATACTCTAGCCTTTAAATAGACCTCCTTTTTAGACCAGTTGATCTGCCGCTTCTTTTCTTTCTCCTATGTCCCCCCCTCCCTTGTGGAGGGGGTCCGGTCCGATGACCATGGATGAAGTACTGGCTGTCCAGAGGCGAGACCCAGGATGGACCGCTCGCCTGTGTATCGGTTGGGGACATCTCTACGCTGCTGATCCGCTTGAGATGGTTTCCTGTGGACGGGACTCTCGCTGCTGTCTTGGATCCGCTTGAACTGAACTCTCGCGGCTGTGTTGGAGCCACTATGGATTGAACTTTCACAGTATCATGTTAGACCCGCTCGACATCCATTGCTTTCGGTCCCCTAGAGGGGGGGGGTTGCCCACATCTGAGGTCCTCTCCAAGGATTCTCAAAGTCAGCATTGTCACTGGCGTCCCACTGGATGTGAATTCTCTCTGCCCACTGGGTGTGAGTTTTCCTTGCCCTTTTGTGGGTTCTTCCGAGGATGTTGTAGTCGTAATGATTTGTGCAGTCCTTTGAGACATTTGTGATTTGGGGCTATATAAATAAACATTGATTGATTGATTGATTGATAATCCAGTATTTTGACTGGAAGAAAGGTGGTCTACTATCAACATTGTTTGAGGTGAAAGACACACCTAATGAGACATCTGACTACCATTGCAAATTACTTGATTGAAACACTGAGAAAAAAATAATTTGTCAGAAACATTATAGTATTTACTGGTGAAAATTGGAACTCGAACTTGAGAGGAATCATGTCACGAAGCGGTGGTGTAGGTGACGAACCCCAAGATGCAGAGATGACGGGCTTGTTGCGATCCGTGACTCAGATCTTCACATGTTTATTTTTCCATCTTTGTTTCACTCTCTTCTGACCCACTTACTTCCTGTTTAGTCCATTATCATGGTTACACATTGATTTCACCTGCTCCTCGTTTTCTACACACACCTGGTTCCCCTTGATTTCTCCCTATATAAGCTTTCCTCTTTTCTTTGTTCAGTCTGGGTCCATAAATTTGCCTTCTAGCAACAGTATCGACTGACTTCACGTAAGTATATTCTCGCTACCTTTTCAGGCTAAACCTTTGTTTTATTCCAGCTCTCACGCTGATGAATTGTTTTTCTTTTTTTTGTGTGCCTTTGTGCCAGTCTTAGTTTTTATGTTTGCTATTCCTAGCTTTAGATTTCACGGTGGAAGAGGGGTTAGTGCGTCTGCCTCACAATACGAAGTTCCTGCAGTCCTGGGTTCAAATCCAGGCTCGGGATCTTTCTGTGTGGAGTTTGCATGTTCTCCCCGTGAATGCGTGGGTTCCCTCCGGGTACTCCAGCTTCCTCCCACTTCCAAAAACATGCACCTGGGGATAGGTTGATTGGCAACACTAAAATTGGCCCTAGTGTGTGAATGTGAGTGTGAATGTTGTCTGTCTATCTGTGTTGGCCCTGCGATAAGGTGGCGACTTGTCCAGGGTGTACCCCGCCTTCCGCCCAATTGCAGCTGAGATAGGTGCCAGCGCCCCCCGCGACCCCAAAAAGGAATAAGCGGTAGAAAATGGATGGATGGATATTCCTAGCTTTTACGCTAGCGCCCTTGGTTTATTTTGTCTGTTAGCTCCAGTATTTTTGTTTGTAGCCTGCTTTTGTTAAGTTTAATAAATCATTGAAACTTACCATTGCTGTGTACTTGTCGACGCATCCACGGAGGGACAAACCCGGCATTATTATGCCAATCAGTCATTACAAAGCTTGGGAAATGAAAACATGGTTTTAATGTTCAAAAAATAAGGCTAGGAAAACATAAACCAGAAACCAGCAATCAGGGACAGGAGTCGGGATCCAGGGAATAGCTCTCAGCTTCCAAAAAAAGGCAGTCCTCAGCATACAGCAAATAATACTCCATCACTCACTGGAGGGCGAGGCAGGTTTAAATAATGCCTCTGATTAGTGCTCAGGCAGCAGGTGAGCGGGTGAACACTAAAAAGAAGCAGGTGGAAATAATAAGTAACCATGGTAACCAAAACAAACAAGGGTGCGCAAAAAACAGGAACCGAAGGAGTCTTTGATTGAAAATAAAAAAACATAATCCAAACCACAGATCATGACGAATCAGACGTAACGAAGGGGGGGAAGAATGTGTATGCACATTTGAAGAAGTTGCTCCAGAATAAGACGCTGATTGGCGTGAGTTGCTTAGCACGCATAATGAACCATTGTGTCCACCATGGTGCAGACACACTTGATATTGGAATTGAGAATATCATGTTGAAAATCTACCAGTACTTCCACATTTACACTGTGCGCGCCTAGACTTTGAAGGAGTACTGGGACTTTGTTGATGTTGAATAGAGAAAGTTCCTTTCCCACAGCAAGACACAATGGCTGTCATTATTCCCCGGAAATTGTTCCCTGCATTTAAAGGCCTACTGAAACCCACTATTACCCACCACGCAGTCTGATAGTTTATATATCAATGACAAAATATTAACATTGCAACACATGCCAATACGGCCTTTTTAGTTTACTAAATTACAATTTTACATTTCCCGGGAGTTTCTTGTTGAAAACGTCGCGGAATGATGACGTGTACGCGTGACGTCACGGACTGTAAGGAAATATTAGCGCTGCGCACACACACACGGCTAAAAGTCGTCTGCTTTAACCGCATAATTACACAGTATTATGGACATCTGTGTTGCTGAATCTTTTGCAATTTGTTCAATTAATAATGGAGACGTCAAAGAAGAAAGATGTAGCAACACAAACACACGGTGTTCCCTCGTATAAAATTGCCGGGGGTGAAGCTTTGCTATGGATCAGAGTGGTCAAGCGAACATGGTTCCCGACAACTTGTCAACCGGCAGGTTTCGGTGAGAAAATTGTGGTAAAAAGTGGCCTCTTACCGGAGATCACGTGACCTTGCGCCGTCCATGCAGCTGCCGTCGACTTCCCTCAGAGACTGGCCTCAAGACACCCGTGGACACACCCCTCCGACTACCAGGTACTACTTAATCCCACTAAAACACTAGCAACACATGCCAATACGGCCGGTTTAGTTTACTAAATTGCAATTTTAAATTTCCCGCGAGGTATCCTGTTGGAAACGTCGCGGAATGATGACGCGTGCGCGTGACGTCAGGGACTGTCAGGAAATAGTAGCTCAGCACCAGTTATGGCTAAAAGTCGTCTCTTTTCATCGCATAATTACACAGTAATTTGGACTTCTGTGTTGCTGAATCTTTTGCATTTTGTTCAATTAATAATGGAGACTATAAAGAAGAATGCTGTTGGTGGAAAGCAGTGTATTGCAGCTGTCTTTAGTACCGAGACACAGCCGGTGTTTCTTTGTTTTTAACACAGAGCGGTCAAGCGAACATGTTTCTCTACGTCAACCAGCATGTTTTTGGATGGGAAAATTGTGATATATATATCTTACCGGAGACATTAGTGGATTATGCGTCCTCCTGCAGTAGCTGTTTAAAAGGCAGCTGTGAGCTTGGCTCCTCGCCTTCTCTCTGAGACACTGCGTGTTCACCGCAGCCATTCGACCTCGAGGTATGTCTTTACAATCTCACTAAAACACTACTAAAACAATAAGCAGATAAGGGATCTTACAGAATTATCTCAGTAAATGTGTCTAATTACATCTGAAACGCTCACACTGCCGCCGCCCGGAGCCGTCGCTTTTTATTTTATTTTATTATAAAATAAAATTCTCGTCCTTCGCTATCAATATCATCATCCACAAATCTTTCATCCTGGCTCAAATTAATGGGGAAATTGTCGTTTTCTCGGTCCGAATAGCGTTTGCTGCCAGAGGCTCCCATTATAAACAATGTGAGGACGTGAGGAGCCCTCACCCTTGTGACGTCATCGTCTGCGACTTCCGGTAAAGGCGAGGCTTTTTTATCAGCACCAAAAGTTGCGAACTTTATCGTCGATGTTCTCTACTAAATCTTTTCTGCAAAAATATGGCAATATCGCGAAATGATCAAGTATGACACATAGAATGGACCTGCCATCCCCGTTTAAATAAGAAAATCTCATTTCAGTAGGCCTTTAAGGAATATTTTATGTCACAGGAAAAAACAACTGTAATGATCAATAGGTTTTTTGAACATGAATTCGGAGAAGTTTACCTTTGGCACATGCATTCACTCGTGTATGTGTTCAACTCACTCATTTAAGAAATGGAAAAGGAAAATAATTCCATAGTTGAAGTGCGTAACATCTTGCATAGAGTCCCACACAACACTTGAGGAACGGCAAAGAAACAACTTCATGTCCCTGAAAGTCAGAGGTGGGTAGTAATGCGCTACATTTACTCCGTTACATCTACTTGAGTAACTTTTGGGATAAATTGTACTTCTAAGAGTAGTTTTAATGCAGCATGCTTTTACTTTTACTTGAGTATATTTATAGAGAAGAAACGCTACTTTTACTCCGCTCCATTTATCTACATTCAGCTCGCTACTCGCTACTGATTTTTATCAATCTGTTAATGCGCGCTTTGTTTGTTTTGTCAGACAGACCTTCAAAGTAGGGTCTATCACATGCCTGCGTTTTACCAATCAAATGCTGTCACTGGTGACGTTTGACTCCGTTTCACCAATCAAATGCTGTCACTGGTGACGTTTGACTCAGTTTCACCAATCAAATGCAGTCACTGGTGACGTTTGACTCCGTTACACCAATCAAATGCAGTCACTGGTGACGTTTGACTCCGTTTCACCAATCAAATGCAGTCACTGGTGACGTTTGACTCCGTTACACCAATCAAATACAGTCACTGGTGACGTTTGACTCCATTTCACCAATCAAATGCAGTCACTGGTAACGTTTGACTCAGTTTCACCAATCAAATGCAGTCACTGGTGACGTTTGACTCCGTTTCACCAATCAAATGCAGTCACTGGTGACGTTTGACTCCGTTTCACCAATCAAATGCTGTCACTGGTGACGTTTGACTCCGTTTCACCAATCAAATGCAGTCACTGGTGACGTTTGACACCATTTCACCAATCAAATGCTGTCACTGGTGACGTTTGACTCTGTTTCACCAATCAAATGCAGTCACTGGTGACGTTTGACTCAGTTTCACCAATCAAATGCTGTCACTGGTGACGGTTGACTCTGTTTCACCAATCAAACAGAGCCTGGCGGTCTCATGATTAACTGCACTTTTTTTTTAGTAATAAACCTATATTTGTAAATTTCAACTTTTACAAACAGTTGAAAATAATAATCAAAGTAGGTACAAAAACAGTACAAAACAGTATAAAAACCGTA
This sequence comes from Nerophis ophidion, assembly GCF_033978795.1. Lineage (NCBI taxonomy): Eukaryota > Metazoa > Chordata > Actinopteri > Syngnathiformes > Syngnathidae > Nerophis > Nerophis ophidion. The sequence continues at coordinate 70,176,606 of NC_084616.1, read as the reverse complement.
CAAAACAGCGCCGGGGGTCGTAAATTCAAAGCAACTAAAATAAAATTAAAAAAATATATATATAAAATAAACAAAGTGCAAAGCCATATGCTCACGCAATCTCAGTAAATAACTTAAATTTGTTACACAGCATCATTGTTTTCACAGCTTTTTGGTTGTTAGAGGTAGAGTGTTTTAATGTAGAGTTCTAAATCTTTTTAAAGGCACAAAAAACAGGTCGGGTATTGAGAAACTTACATTTATAAATATAAAACTTAGTCAATAGTATAATGAGGTTGCAAAGGTAAAATTAATTTTAATTTTTTTCTTCAATATAGTGTAAAACCAAATATATATTATTGTTTTAGTTTCTTAAGAGATATTCCTGGCTCTGAATTTGTTCATTGCTATTTTTATGTTTTTGTGCATTACTTGTTGCCGTCATCATTAAACGAACAGGTTACTCATCAGTTACTCAGTACTTGAGTAGTTTTTTCACAACATACTTTTTACTTTGACTCAAGTAAATATTTGGGTGACTACTCCTTACTTTTACTCTAGTAATAAATCTCTAAAGTAACAGTACTCTTACTTGAGTAGTGAATTGAAGTGAATTATATTTACATAGCACTTTTTCTCTAGTGACTCAAAGCACTTTACATAGTGAAACCCAATATCTAAGTTACATTTAAACCAGTGTGGGTGGCACTGGGAGCAGGTGGGTAAAGTGTCTTGCCCAAGGACACAACGGCAGTGACTAGGATGGCGGAAGTGGGGGATCGAACCTGCAACCCTCAAGTTGCTGGCACGGCCACTCTACCAACCGAGCTATACCGCCCCAATTCCTGGCTACTTTACCCACCTCTGCTCCTGAGTATAAGTCGCACTATGAAAACTATGAAAAAAGCTGCGACTTATAGTCCGAAAAATCTGGTAACAGTTGCTTAAACTTTTTTTCACTTCCTGTTCTCAATTTATTCACAATATACTCCATAAGTAATCACAATAAAAATAAATAAATCAATAATAATTGGTGACGTAAATCATATTAGGTTAGGTTATTTCATTTGTACCCGAAGGTACCCAAACTTGTTTTTGCAGCCAGCAAGATCAGGATCTCCGTTTCAACATACAGAGAAAGTAACATCCTAGATATAAGCAATGCAAAGACTTACCACATCACAAACATTGCCAAGATCACAAAATAGTACATTTAACCAAAGTTCCCCATAAAAAGGATAAAACATTTACAATCACAATCAGATACGATTTGGAACAAGCCGGAATAAACACCATAATAAAAAAATCAAATAATAAATTAAAGAATCCATTGCACTAAAATACATTTTGGCTGAAATAGGCACTACAGCTTATTTAGTTCTGTGTAGACATCTGGGACAAAACTACATCTGTACCGTTTTGTTTTGCCTCTTGGGACTAAAAATGTCCGTCCAGATGGGAGCAGCTGAAAAAGGCTGTGTTGGTAGTGAGATAAAGCAGTTATAATGGAGGAAGCTATCCTCACAACCTGGTTGTTGTAGAGCAGGGGTCGGCAACCCGCGGCTCCGGAGCCGCATGCGGCTCTTTGGCCATTCTGATGTGGCTCAGCTGCATAATCGCCGACCCCCCTGATTGTTTCGGGGGGTTTTCGGATTTTGGTGCCTCTCCCGGACATCACCCGGGGTTAACATTCTCCGATTTTCACTCGGACTACAATATTGAGGGCGTGCAGTGATGGCTTTACTTTTAACGTCCTCTACAACAGTGGTCCCCAACCTTTTTGTATCCGCGGACCGGTCAACACTTAATAATTTGTCCCGCGGGGGGTGTCCCTTTTTTTTTTTTTTTTTTTTTTTTTTCTTTGTCATTAAAAAGGGACATTTTTGTCATTAAAAAGGGATTTTTTTGTGGTTGGTGCACTATTTGTACGTGTGTATTGTGTTGTTTATGTTGATTTAATAAAATAAATAAATAAATAAATAAAATAAAAATGTATTTATTTATTTATTTTTTTTAATAAAAAATTATTCTGCGGCCCGGTACCAATCGGGCCACGGGGACCACTGCTCTACAACATGTCATCGCCCGCCTTTACACCATGCTGTCTGCGTACCGGCCGGACGCATGCCTCTCGCTGCTTCTATCGTCACACGTAGGAGATTGCAAGGTATATAGTCAACAGCCATACAGGTTATACTGAAGGTTGTGATATAAACAACTTTAACACTCTTACTAATATGTGCCACACTGTGAACCCACACCAAACACATTTTAGTCATGGATGCATGGGATTCTGGGTAATTGTTATGTTGCGTTTATGTTGTGTTACTGTGAGGATGTTCTCCCGAAATGTGTTTGTCATTCTTGTTTGCCGTGGGTCCACGGTGTGGTGCATATTAGTAAGAGTGTTAAAGTTGTTTATATCACAGCCTTCAGTGTAACATGTATGGCTGTTGACTACATGCCTTGCAGTCGTGTACGTGTATCAGCGGAAGCCAAGTACAACGAGTTACTGGGCTGGCAAGCTTGTTCTACATGTTGTAGAAGGCGTCAAAGGCAATGGCTTCATAGCACGCCCTTATTATTGATACCTGGGTGAGCATCAGCAGATATTAGCGAGAATGGTTGCGGCTCCCATTATCTTCTTTATTTTGTGAAATGGGTCAAAATGGCTCTTTGAGTGGTAAAAGTTGCCGACCCCTGTTGTAGAGGGTGGCTGGAGAAAACTGAGACTCACCAATTAATTTACCTGACACTTTAAAAATTTGATTTAGGGAATTCGTGTCCTTTAGTGACAGGGAGACCATGAGACCAGGGAGAAGGACAATGCAGATTCTATAAACGCACAGTAAAACATGATCATGGTGGCCTTGTCAACATTGTAATGAGACAGTTTTCTCAGACAGTACAAATATTGGTGAGCATTTTTACACACCGCATCACAGTTAGCTTCAAATTTCAGTTGTTGATCAAGTTTATCTATCTTATCTTAAATTATTGGCTAGTTTACAGTAAGGAGGGGGTTCAAATGGCCCCATTCTTGGGTGGATCTTGCATCAGAGGAATAGGGGTTTATTCATTTTGCAATGCAGTCTGCTAAAAATGATAAAAAGCGCCACTCTACGTAGTAACTGATGCTGTGGTCAAAGTTGGAAAGGCCACAAAGCACTTTTTACGATATACAACAGTGGTTCTTAAAATTTTGTTTCACAAATTACCACCTCAGAAAAAAAAGTGGCTCTCCAAGTACCACCATAATGCCCGCTCTAAAAATACAGTAGCGTAGTTGGCCTAAGTATTCAATAAAAACAAGGCAGATGTTTTATTCTACAAGTATATGTGATATTTTTGCCCACAGTAACATTACACCCAGTTTGAACAGTAACACTGTGTTTGAATATAGGGAAATAAAACACTGTACTTTAACCAAGTGATTATTTAGCATACCACTCGATGGCGCCCACACACCACTATTGGTACATGTACTATAGTTTCAGAATCACTGATATTCAACACTCTTTTGGCATTTAGCGGTTAAAGTGGATAGTACAACTACCCAATTCATCACGTTGCATGTGTCAGGTAAGCCACGGCAGATATGAATCCCCATCTTTCTGTACGTCTTTGTAAAGGGGTACTCTTACAAAAGCAGCAGTGTGTCAAAGTAGTATATTCAGTGTGCGGTTAGAAAATCAATCAAACACTCATTTTTGGACATCACTCACAAAAAGTGCGTGTTTATATCCAATGTGCCACAACTATTTCTCTCCTCTTTCAATTTTAAAAAGGTACATGATAACCAGTCCACCATAGCTAATCACAAAAATCCAACAGTAATATTTAAAGGTATGTCAGTGGTGTTATTGTCAGTCTACTCATAATGCAGAGCAAAATCTGCACTTTTTCTTTCTTGTTTTTTTTGTTTTTTAAAGAAGATTACAAGCAGCTGTGCCTCCGCATGCTTTATACATATCCCTCAACATTTGCATTTCAAAATATGGGAAATCTCTCAGGAAAATGGGTAAGAATAAAGGATTTTATTTTCATCACAAATCCCAGTTAAATCCATGTAATTAACTAATAGCCTGGACTCAAAGCAATGTCCTTTACATCATGATGGAGATAGATATCTACATATATCCATATTTAAGAGTTATTTCTTTTCTATAGTCATATTTGAAATAGCTAGTGTTCCATCTTGTACTCTCTCTATCTTTTCTCCATCTCATGACCGATGGTACACTGTGGACTAAATTGAGCTTGGAATGCAGGGAGTAGCAATACTCTTTTTTTCCTATCTCATCGTGTCTCCAGCTCAGGAGAACAATAGACATGTGTATTCGTTCTGGAGGGTGAGGGCGAGGGACATATTGAAGAACACAGCGCTTCCGTAATGTTTTCAGATACACTTGGCGAATGTGTTGTTTTTAGGTTAGTCCCTCCAAAGCTTTGGAATAAATTGCAAAATACCTATTTTGTTCTGGTGATCATTTAAACTTAGATTATGAGTCATCAAAAGAACTTGGGATTGACCAGTAACTTAAATTCCCTTGAGGAACATCTGGTCCAAACGCAACAATCACCAGATCCTGTCACTACTGTGACCACTGCACTATCCACTGTGACACACTTTCTTCGCAGTTTTTGGATTAAACACAGCAAAAGGCTTCTTCGTAAGAAACACAGAAATATTGCAAATGTAAAAATTAAAATAAAAACCAGAGATGTCCGATAATGGCTTTTTTGCAGATATCGGATATTCCGATGTTGTCCAACTCTTAATTACCGATTCCGATATCAACAATACCGATATACACAGTTGTGGAATTAGCACATTATAATGCCTAATTCTGATGTGATACCCCGCTGGATGCATTAAACAATGTAACAAGGTTTTCCAAAATAAATCAACTCAAGTTATTGAAAAAAGTGCCAAAATGGCACTGCCATATTTATTATTGAAGTCACAAAGTGCATTGTTTTTTTTAACATGCCTCAAAACAGCAGTTTGGAATTTGGGACCCACTCTCCCTGAGATAATCCTGATACCCATTACAACTATGGGAAATACTACACTTTGACTTTCACAAAGTGCATTATTTTTTTTCAAACATCCTTCAAAACAACAGCAACAAAAACAACGAAGGCACTCAGCTTCATTGTATACTAGCGTAATAAAGAAAACAATAACATAGTCCTCATTTAGTCGAAGACCGCCTGGCATATTTTATAACAGGAAATTATAAACCCGGCTCAATCTGCCCTGCTCTAACGTATTTGTATGAGTAAAAAACAATGTGCAGCAAGCTGGTGGTGAGTGCTTGAAGTGACCCACAAGTCAGCCAGAGCTTCTGAAATGTTGCGTTGAGACAGCGCAGCTCCGCTCACTGCAACTCCACCGTAGCCTTTGCCATACTGTGTGCGTTGTCCCTGAGCCACAACGTGGGTTTTCGCCGTGGGGATTTTTTTGTTGTATTTTTTTTTTTCACCACGGAGTCTTTAAGCGGGCAGCACGGTGGGAGAGGGGTTAGTGCGTCTGCTTCACAATACAAAGGTGCAGAGTAGTCATGGGTTTAATCTTGGGCTCGGGATCTTTCTGTGTGGAGTTTGCATGTTCTCCCCGTGACTGCGTGGGTTCCCTCCGGGTATTCCGGCTTCCTCCCACCTCCAAAGACATGCACCTGGGGATAGGTTGATTGGCAACACTAAAAATGGCCCTAGTGTGTGAATGCGAGTGTGAATGTTGTCTGTCCATCTGTGTTGGCCCTGCGATGAGGTGGCGACTTGTCCAAGGTGTAAGCGCCTTCCGCCCGATTGTAGCTGAGATAGGCACCAGCGCCCTCTGTGACCCCAAAGGAAATAAGCGGTAGAAAATGGATGGATGGTTGGAGTCTTTAAGCGACAACTGTGTGGTACTACTTTTTTTCTGTTTGCTTTTCATCCATCTTCCGCTTGTATTCATCGTGTATCGCCTTATGATTCTTGGAGAGGTGGGAGATCAAATTGCTCGTATTAAAAGAAGACGTCTTGTTTCCTCCTCGCCTTACCAATTTGTTGCAGTCATTGCAAATTGCCAGTTTCTTATCCGTCAGATACACTTTTAAATAATCCCAAACCATAGACATGGTGCTGTTAGTCAGTCACCAAGCGAGCTGGCTTATTGGCCAGGCTACAGCACCGGCAACAACACACTCTTGTTGTTGTTATGCTTCGCTCGCGGTAGTTTCATGAGGTCATCAAGAGTCGCCAGTAAACCTCTCAACTCCTGTGTTGAGTGTGGGAGAGGAAGGGGCTGCTGATTGGGAGACGCAACAGCTCTGTAATTCTTACGTCCGTGTAGAGCCGTTTTAAAAAGTCATTAATTTTACTTTTTGAAACCGATACCAATTTTCCGGTATTACCTTTTAAAGCATTTATCAGCCGATAATATTGGCCTGCCGATATTATCGGACATCTCTAATAAGTTGGGAGTTGAGCTATTTTTCAAACTGGCTCATGTCATTACTTCCTTAATGTTAAAGAAAGTATGAGCAAAGTGTGAGCAGCTGTCTGCTCTTCTTTAGGTAAAGTTAATTACTCTCCTATTTGTCAAGATGTTTATGCAAAGTTGGGATTTTTGGCAGGGTTGTCTTTTCTGTCGTCTTCATGTCCACCCATCTCTGTCATGTTGGTAGTTTGATTTGAAAGTCACTGCGCTCCTTACAGGAGTCCATCCCTTGCCGGGGCTTGTCAAGTGTACGCGATGCAGTGGCAGCAGTACTCCTGATGAATCTTTTTTTTTTGTAGAGAACAAAATCTGGGTAAAAATGGGACTCGGAATACGGCAGGAAAAAGCACAAAAATGGGATTTACCCACACAAACGGGAAAGTTGAGAGTTATGCCTTTTATAATTTTTTTGGTGCATATGCATCTTTAGCACACTTTTCAAATGACATGATTCTGACACTACTGTGATGAGGTAGCGACTTGTCCAGGGTGTACCCTGCCTTCCGCCCAATTGTAGCTGAGATAGGCACCAGCGCCCTTCGCGACCCCAAAGGGAATAAGCGGTAGAAAATGAATGGATGGATGGATTCTGACTATCATTTTTTAGAGCTTAATTGGCCAATTTATTTTTGTTAACAGTCAAATTACATCCATTTGTAAGCTCTGAAGTATACCAGTAAATCCTGGGTTACTTCAAAGTTACAGTGATACAAATATCCGGTACAAAATTGCCAGGCACATTATCTCTTATCTTCAGATCATTCCTATTTTGATTTGACGCATTCTTAATGACTAGCTTGACCAAATCTGAATGTTCTGACCAGTGACGTGCAGTGAGGTTCATGGCTGGTGAGGCACTGACTTCATCACAGTCACATTTACAAACATATGAACCCTATAGAGCAGTGGTCCCCAACCACCGGGCCGTGGCCCGATTGGTACCGGGCCGCAGAAGAATTTTTTATTTAAAAAAAAAAAAAAAAAATATATTTTTTATTAAATCAACATAAAAAACACAATATACACTTACAATTAGTGCGCCAACCACAAAAACCTCTCTTTTAAATGACAAAAACGTACCTTATTCATGACAAAGAAGAAAAAAAAAAAAAGAACACCCCCTCCGCCCCCCCGCCGGGCCGCGGGACAAATTATTAAGCCTTGACCGGTCCACGGATACAAAAAGGTTGGGGACCACTGCTATAGAGTATCTTATTCACCATTTGATTGGCAGCAGTTAACGGGTTATGTTTAAAAGCTCATACCAGCATTCGTTTCACATACAAACTGTAGCACACATAAAAGCACATTTAATAAAAAAAAAAAAAAACTTTATTATGGTCTTACATTTACTTATAAATGAAGTCCATGCGCCGCTCCTTCTTAACAAAAGCATTGATAACTTTTTTATAGAAGTCTTCCTTATCTTTCTTCGGTTTTAAAAGTCTCTCTGTCTTGACGGAGATCACTGTCGGAAGCAAACTTTTTAGCTCCGGCTTTGGTCTTCCTTTAATTATTACCTCCTGGTTCGATTGGAAGTCCAGTTTATTTTATTTTAGATATGTAATCCTCCATGTTAAAAGTGCAGGGTAGAGGAAAAAATAAACGATTGCTGCCGCCGCACTTGACTTGATAACTGTAGCTTGTTGTCACTTCTTCTGCAGCCGAGTAGTCGCAAGAATGATCTCTGGGATCACTTGCGCCCTCTACCACCATGAGGCGGGAGAACAGGTGCCTCACACAGTGCGCCTTCGCAGCCGTTTTATGATTGCCCAGCACAATAAATACGTTACACACATACAGTTGTTGACAAAATACACTGTACATTATATACCTCAGCTAACTAAACAATGGACATTTTTAATATACAGTAATTCATATAGAAATACGGTCTCATTGCACAGCAGCCAGCAGTTAGCCGAGTCATTGCGCAATCAAAGGTGAGGCTCAACTGGCTGCTGACTCACCGCAAGTCTCTTCTCAGTATTTGAACGGAAAATGTGAAAATTCAGCGATTTTGAGTAAAAATAATCTAAAACTGGTGAAGTAAAATGGAAAATAACTTTATGGCTACATAAAACAAATATGTTATTGTTTTATTTTATTTTTTTTTCTATGATGGCACGTGAGGCACCGGCTCACCTGCCTCCCCTGACTGCACGTCGCTGGTTCTGACGCAACGTGAACGTTTCTGGCATGAAATGTGTTAATTAACAGTGACAGCAGCAAAAGATTGGATGCTGCTAGCCAAGCCTGGTGGGAAATGTCTAATTTCAGCCCAGAACCTACTTTTCATGTTGGCCTGGTTGAGTCATCATTGTTATCTGCCTACATAGAAGAAACATTGAAAGAAAAGAAGTACGATTACTGAAAATCCATTAAATTGTGCCATAGTGATCTATTCCTGCTGCACTATTTTAGGAAAATTATAAGGCAGTTCTTATGTTGATATGTACTTATGGTGTTAATTAGATCCACCAGGGACTATGGATTTATAATGGTCTGTTCGCCATTTATGTGTCTTTTATAAAGTACATACAATCTCAAGATAAGCCAACAAGAGCAAGTGTTCCGTCATTTATAGTGAGGTTCTGAACTTTTTACATTAAAATGTTATGTCCTTAAAAAACATTACAATAGAAAATAGCCATAGCACTGCTTTCATTTATCCTGAAAAGTGACCTAGAAAAACTTCCTACCAATGAAGTTGGTGATTGGAAACTGAAATACTTAGAACAAGGGTGTCAAACTCATTTTAGCATGGAGGAAAATCCATTCCCAAGTGGGCCGGAATGGTAAAATCATGGAATTATAAATTAAAAATAAAGACAACTCCAGGTTGTTTACTTTGTTTTACTTTGGCCCAAAAATAGAACAAGCACTTTGTGAAAACGTACAAATCACAAATAATCCTCTGGAAAAAACACTTCAAGTTTGTTGAAAATTCTGAGGAAATTGGTGCAGTTTCAAAAAATACACTGAGATTAGACGTGGTCTCAGTTAATCTACAAAACCGGGATTAAACTTTAAATCGCAGTCTTTCTGGGATTGAACAAAAAACACAACATGTAAACTCTTCGACGTATCAAACACCTAATTGGTCATGTCCACGTATCAATCCAGAGTTAACTCAACAAACCGTGATAATCGGAGGTAAAACTATTCAAAAGGGTTAAGTTTTGTCACTATATTTTCATACCTTAGTTGAACATTTTTTATCCATCTATTATTATTATTAATGTTATTATTATGGAAAAAGGACGACAACGAGGCATCTTGCAATGGTAAAAGTTGGTTTTCAAGACAAAAAATTATTTTCAAGGTAAAAGTTGATTATCCGAGTACACAAGATACTATACCGTCTATTCTTAAAGGGGAACATTATCACAATTTCAAAAGGGTTAAAAACAATTAAAATCAGTTCCCAGAGGCTTGTTGTATTTTTTGAAGTTTTTTTCAAAATTTTACCGGTCTCGGAATATCCCTAAATAAAGCTTTAAAGTGCCTCATTTTTCGCTCTCTGCGAAGACACTGGCCATTTCCCTGCGACGTCACACAGTGCTGCCAATGTAAACAAACAATGAGAATACCGCAGCAAGATATAGCGACATTAGCTCGGATTCAAACTCGGATTTCAGCGACTTAAGCAATTCAACAGATTACGCATGTATTGAAACAGATGGTTGGAGTGTGAAAATATTGAAGAAGAAACTGAAGCTATTAAGCGAATAGCTATTGACGCTATTCATAGCCATAGCATGGCCGAATAGCTGCGTTAGCATCGCCGGTAAAATGTGCGGACCAAACGATTAGGACTTTCGCATCTCGTGACACTGGAGCAACTTAAATCCTTCGATTGTTAAGTGTTTTTTTCGCATTAAATGTGGGTGGAAGGAAACGTAATATAGTTGCAAATGCATCTACAGGTTATCCATACATCTCTGTGCCATGTCTGCTTTAGCACCGCCGGTAAATAGCATGTTAGCATCGATTAGCGTAGCATGTTAGCATCGATTAGCGTAGCATGTTAGCATCGATTAGCTGGCAGTCAAAATCAACAAAACTCACCTTTTTGATTTCGTTGACTATCGTTGCAAATGCATCTGCAGGTTATCCATACATCTCTGTGCCATGTCTGCCTTAGCACCGCCGGTAAAATGTGGAGACACTTTGGCACATTCAATGGGGGTCTGGCGGCAGACACTTTCGCATCTTCGGGCCAGTGGTGCAACTTGAATCCCTCCCTGTTAGTGTTGTTACACCCTCCGACAACACACCGTCGAGGCATGATGTCTCCAAGGTTCCAAAAAATAGTCAAAAAAACGGAAAATAACAGAGCTGGGACCCGGTGTTTGTAATGTGTTGAAAATGAAAATGGTGGGTGTGTTACCTCGGCGACGTCACATTCTGACTTCATCGCCTCCAGCTCGGTAAACAGAAAGGCGTTTAATTCGCCAAAATTCACCCACTTAGAGTTCGGAAATCGGTTAAAAAAATAGATGGTCTTTTTTCTGCACCATCAAGGTATATATTGACGCTTACATAGGTCTGGTGATAATGTTCCCCTTTAAAACCCACACAAAGACATTGTTGGGGAGTAAGGGTGCCAAATAACGATGTGTTTGAAGCGGAAGACACAAAACGGCAGGTTTTAAGTTTCCAAACTTTACTTTGTACCTCTTGCTGGTCCTAACAGAATTGCTATTGTGACACCCAGTGGACACATTCAGAACAGCAGTTTCTTTCATTAAAAAAAAATTCAACTCATTTTAATACTTGCCAAACTCATCAGGCAGGCCGGATAAAACCTGTTGGCGGGCCTGATCCGGCCCACGGGCCGTATGTTTGACACCCCTGACTTAGAAAAAGGATGCGTGGCAGCATCACAATGGTTGGCCACAACAACAAAATAGAAAACTGGATGTGATAGTTGTAGGATTCATGGACAGGGATGTAGGAATCGCGTGGCGCAGTGGTAGAGTGTCTGTGCGCAACCCGAGGGTCCCTGGTTCAAATCCCACCTGGTACCAACCTCGTCACGTCCGTTGTGTCCTGAGCAAGACACTTCACCCTTGCTCCTGATGGGTGCTGGTTAGCGCCTTGCATGGCAGCTCCCTCAATCAGTGTGTGAATGTGTGTGTGAATGGGTAAATGTGGAAGTCGTGTCAAAGCGCTTTGAGTACCTTGAAGGTAGAAAAGCGCTATACAAGTACATCCCATTTAAAGATCATTTGCCAGTTTAATCACACAAATGTCCGGGCTGGCAAATGATACAAGATGTAAATCTGATTAATTATCTTTATGAAATTAAGCATATATTTTCATCATTTGTCTGAAATATATACATTTTCTAAACATTTTATTAATAGCGAGATCCATAACTTACATATGTTTCATACTGTATGTTTATTAATAGCTCCAAAATTAACATAAAATTAAATTAATGCACAAACCTTCCTCTACTACAACAATGATAATTGTCCATCCATCCATCCATCCATCCATTTTCTACCTCTTATTCCCTTTGCGGTCGCGGGGGTCGCTGATGCCTATCTCAGCTACAATCGGGCGGAAGGCAGGTAGACCCTGGACAAGTCGCCACCTCATCACAGGGCCAACACAGATAGACAACATTCACACACTAGGGCCAATTTTAGTGTTGCCAATCAACCTATAATAATAATTGTCAATCACAATAATAATATTATTATTAGTATTATTATTGTTATTATTATTATACTAGAAAAACACTTGAAGAGTCCAGGTTCTACCTTCCAGTAGTAAAAAATCCGGAATCCAGACTGGGAACCAGATCACCTCCAAATTATGACTTTTTCCTTTGGGTATTTAATGGTTCAGTCTAAATTAGCATTGAAAAGTAAAAACATCCATCCATCCATCCATTTTTCTACCACTTATTCCCTTTTTGCGGTCGCTGGTGCCTATCTCAGCTACAATCGAGCGGAAGGCGGATTACACCCTGGACAAGTCGCCACCTCATCGCAGGTCCAACACAGATAGACAGACAACATTCCCACACTAGGGCCAATTTTAGTGTTGCCAATCAAGCTATAACAATAATTGTCAATCACAATGATAATATTATTATTATTATTATTGCTATTATTATTATTACTGTTATACTAGAAAAACACTTGGAGAGTCCAGACCTCATCCAGGTTCTCTACCTTCCAGAAGTAAAAAATCCAGAATCCAGACTGGGAACCAGATCACCTCCAAATTGTGACTTTTTCCTTTGGGTATTTAATGGTTCAGTCTAAAGTAGCATTGAAAAGTAAAAACATCCATCCATTTTCTACCACTTATTCCCTTTTTGGGGTCGCTGGTGCCTATCTCAGCTACAATCGGGCGGAAGGCGGCGTACACCCTGGACAAGTCTCCACCTCATCGCAGGGCCAACACAGATAGACAGACAACATTCACACTCACATTCACACACTAGGGCCAATTTTAGTGTTGCCAATCAACCTATAATAATAATTGTCAATCACAATAATAATGGTATTATTAGTATTATTATTGCTATTATTATTATTATTATTATTATTATTATTATTATACTAGAAAAACACTTGGAGAGCCCAGACCTCATCCAGGTTCTACCTTCCAGAGGTAAAAAATACGGAATCCAGACTAGGAAGCAGATCACCTCCAAATTATGACTTTTTCCTTTGGGTATTTAATGGTTCAGGCCAAAGTAGAATTGAAAAGTAAAAACATCGATCCATTTTCTACCACTTATTCGCTTTTTGGGGTCGCGGAGGTGCCTATCAATGCTACAATCGGGCGGAAGGCGGTTTACACCCTGGACAAGTCTCCACCTCATCGCAGGGCCAACACAGATAGACAGACAACATTCACACACTAGGGCCAATTTTAGTGTTGCCAATCAACCTATAATAATAATTATCAATCACAATAATAAAGGTATTATTAGTATTATTATTGCTATTATTATTATTATTATTATTATTATTATACTAGAAAAACACTTGGAGAGCCCAGACCTCATCCAGGTTCTACTTTCCAGAAGTAAAAAATCCGGAATCCAGACTAGGAAGCAGATCACCTCCAAATTATGACTTTTTTCTTTGGGTATTTAATGGTTCAGTCTAAAGTAGCATTGAAAAGTAAAAACATTCATCCATCCATCTATTTTCTACCGGAAGGCGGGTACACCCTGGACAAGTTGCCACCTTTCGCAGGGCCAACACAGAGACAGACAATATTCACTCTCACATGCCAGAGAAAAAACAAATTGTGCAAACAAGAGCCAGCATGAAAAAGGCCACATTTGACAGCCGTTCTCAGATTATCGTAACTGTCGAATCAACCCGTCATTTGCATGCATCATGGTGAGTTCCATAATATTTATCTGCAAATGTCATTGCAGTTTATTCGTTGTTTGTCTTTTTTTATTGTAAAAGCCGTCAGCCCCGTAATGACATGTTTATTCTCTGAGATAACGTGCTTCAGCCTGTCAGGATGAAGACTAACGAATCTCCGTAGCCCCTCGCTGTTTAATTATTCTCAAACTTAACCACTTTTGCATTACTCCTGACCTATTGCTAAACAATAAACCTTCAGCTGAAACTCTGGAAAACCATTTGGTTGCATCGTTGGATCTAACTGAAATCCAATTCTAATTGACCTTAGGGAGTATTTAAAGGGGAACATTATCACAATTTCAAAAGGGTTAAAAACAATACAAATCAGTTCCCAGTGGCTTGTTGTATTTTTTGAACTTTTTTTCGAAATTTTACCAGTCTCGGAATATCCCTAAATAAAGCTTTAAAGTGCCTTATTTTCGGCTCTCTGCGAAGACACTGGCCATTTCCCTGTGACGTCACACAGTGCTGCCAATGTAAACAAACAATGGAAATACCACAGCAAGATATAGCGACATTAGCTCGGATTCAAACTCGGATTTCAGCGACTTAAGCGATTCAACAGATTACGCATGTATTGAAACAGATGGTTGGAGTATGAAAGTATTGAAGAAGAAACTGAAGCTATTGAGCGAATAGCTATTGACACTATTCATAGCCATAGCATGGCAGAATAGCTGCGTTAGCATCGCCGGTAAAATGTGCGAACCAAACGATCAGGACTTTCGCATCTTTTCACACTGGAGCAACTTAAATCTGTCGATTGGTAAGTGTTTTTTTCGCATTAAATGTGGGTGGAAGGAAACGTAATATAGTTGCAAATGCATCTGCAGGTTATCCATACATCTCTGTGCCATGTTTGCTTTAGCACCGCCCGGTAAATAGCATGTTAGCATCGATTAGCTTAGCATGTTAGCATCGATTAGCTGGCAGTCAACATCAACTAAACTCACCTTTGTGATTTCGTTGACTTTATTGTTGCAAATGCATCTGCAGGTTATCCATACATCTCTGTGTAATGTCTGCCTTAGCATCGCCGGTAAAATGTGGAGACACTCTGGCCCATTCAATGGGGGTCTGGCGGCAGACACTTTCGCATCTTCGGGCCAGTGGTGCAACTTGAATCCCTCCCTGTTAGTGTTGTTACACCCTCCGACAACACACCGTGGAGGCATGATGTCTCCAAGGTTCCAAAAAAATAGTCAAAAAAACGGGAAAATAACAGAGCTGAAAATGTGTTGAAAATGAAAATGGTGGGTGTGTTTCCTCGGCGATGTCACATTCTGACGTCATCGCCTCCAGCGTGATAAACCGAAAGGCGTTTAATTTCGCCAAAATTCACCCATTTAGAGTTCGGAAATCGGTTAAAAAAATAGATGGTCTTTTTTCTGCACCATCAAGGTATATATTGACGCTTACATAGGTCTGGTGATAATGTTCCCCTTTAAACATTTTTGTGCGCATATCTCTGTGTAAATTGCACTAATTCCCACTGCTATTTTTAGATATGTTCCAGAAAGCCATCATTCAGAGCGGCACTGCGCTCTCCAGCTGGGCAGTCAACTACCAGCCTGCTAAGTACACACGAGCCCTGGCAGAGAAAGTGGGCTGCAACATGCTGGACACCATCGACCTGGTTCAGTGCCTGCAGAACAAGAACTTCAAAGAGTTGATCGAGCAGTACGTGACGCCGGCAAAGTACCACATTGCCTTTGGCCCTGTGATTGACGGCGATGTGATCCCTGACGACCCCCAGATCCTCATGGAGCAAGGCGAGTTCCTCAACTATGACATTATGCTGGGCGTCAATCAAGGCGAGGGATTCAAGTTTGTGGACGGCATAGTGGACAGCGAAGATGGGGTCTCCGCCAATGATTTTGACTTTGCTGTGTCGGACTTTGTGGACCACTTGTATGGCTACCCTGAGGGCAAGGACACCCTGCGTGAGACAATCAAGTTCATGTACACTGACTGGGCAGACAAAGAGAATCCAGAAACACGGCGTAAGACCCTCGTAGCACTTTTCACAGACCACCAGTGGGTGGCACCAGCAGTGGCTACAGCTGACCTCCATGCCCAATATGGCTCCCCCACTTACTTTTATGCTTTTTACCACCACTGCCAGAGCGACATGAAGCCCAGCTGGGCTGACTCAGCCCATGGCGATGAAGTACCCTACGTGTTCGGGATTCCAATGATTGGCCCAACAGAGCTCTTCAACTGTAACTTCTCCAAGAATGACGTGATGCTAAGTGCTGTGGTCATGACCTACTGGACTAACTTTGCCAAAACAGGGTGATTATTCTTTTATTTATTAATGTTTGACCTATTATCGAATATGTTTGCTTTAGTCTTCCAATTAATCATAATAATATTATCTGATATAATGCCATATCCATCTCCTAGCTGTGTATACACAAAAAAAACAGCAAAAGAGAAAGCAACATTTAAGCTAGCTGCAAATCACACAAGATGCAAAATAACTACACCGTTATTACTCTACTTTGTATCTCTTGGTTTATTCTATCGATATTGTTGCCATGCAGACACAAGACACAATGACCAGAGAGACTACACTTTTGGGAAACAGTACCGGACAATGTTTACGAGTTCATGGTCAAATCAAGCAGATCGCGGAGACGTGATGTGTTTTTTTCCCGTACAAATTATACAGCAGACAGTCAACAACTTGACTTATAGCTAACTCTACTACATTTTGGTATGATCACAAGAGGTATCTTAAAGGGGAAAATTATCACAATTTCAGAAGGGTTAAAACCAATAAAAATCAGTTCCCAGTGGCTTATTTTATTTTTCAAAGTTTTTTAAAAATTTTACCCATCACGCAATATCCCGAAAAACGGCTTTAAAGTGCCTGATTTTAACCATCGTTATACACACCAGTCCATTTTCCTGTGACGTCACAGCATGACATCACCACAAACAAAGATGGCGGATAGCACAGAAAGGTATAGCATAGTAGTTTGGATTCAACAGATTACGCATGTATTGAAACGGATGGTTGGAGTGTGGAGGCAGATAGCGAAAATTAAATTGAAGACGAAACTGAAGCTATTGAGCCATATCACGACAGACAGCGGAACGGGAGGAAGCAAGGACGAATTTGGCGATCGCCTTCCAACCAACGATTGGTATGTGTTTGTTTGGCATTATATGTGCATGGTGGGAAGGCCTGGATGCAAATATAGCTACAAATGAGGCATAATGATGCAATATGTACATACAGCTAGCCTAAATAGCATGTTAGCATCGATTAGCTGGGAGTCATGCCGTGAGCAAATATGTCTGATTAGCACATAAGTCAATAACATCAACAAAACTCAGCTTTATGATTTCGGTGACTTTATCGTTGGAAATGCCTCTGCTTTGAGTGTCGCAGGATATCCACACATCTCTCTGCCATCTCTGTCGTAGCATCGCTATCGTCGGTAAAGTGTGCGAGGGACTTTCGCATCTTTAGACCACTGGTGCAACTTGAATCCGTCGATTGGTATGTGTTTGTTTGGCATTATATGTGCGTGGTGGGAAGGGCTGGATGCAAATATAGCTACAAATGAGGCATAATGATGCAATATGTACATACAGCTAGCCTAAATAGCATGTTAGCATCGATTAGCTGGCAGTCATGCCGTGAGCAAATATGTCTGATTAGCACATAAGTCAACAACATCAACAAAACTCAGCTTTATAATTTCGGTGACTTTATCGTTGGAAATGCCTCTGCTTTGAGTGTCGCAGGATATCCACACATCTCTCTGCCATCTCTGTCGTAGCATCGCTATCGTCGGTAAAGTGTGCGAGGGACTTTCGCATCTTTAGACCACTGGTGCAACTTGAATCCGTCGATTGGTATGTGTTTGTTTGGCATTAAATGTGGGTGGAGGAAAAGGCTGGATGCAAATATAGCTACAAATGAGGCATAATGATGCAGTATGTACATACAGCTAGCCTAAATAGCATGTTAGCATCGATTAGCTGGCAGTCATGCCGTGAGCAAATATGTCTGATTAGCACATAAGTCAATAACATCAACAAAACTCAGCTTTATGATTTCGGTGACTTTTTCGTTGGAAATGCCTCTGCTTTGAGTGTCGCAGGATATCCACACATTCTTGCCATCTCTGTCGTAGCATCGCTATCGTCAGTAAAGTGTGCGAGGGACTTTCGCATCTTTAGACCACTGGTGCAACTTGAATCCGTCGATTGGTATGTGTTTGTTTGGTATTAAATGTGGGTGGAAGGAAAGGCTGGATGCAAACATAGCTACAAATGAGGCATAATGATGCAATATGTACATACAGCTAGCCTAAATAGCATGTTAGCATCGATTAGCTGGGAGTCATGCCGTGAGCAAATATGTCTGATTAGCACATAAGTCAATAACATCAACAAAACTCAGCTTTATGATTTCGGTGACTTTATCGTTGGAAATGCCTCTGCTTTGAGTGTCGCAGGATATCCACACATCTCTCTGCCATCTCTGTCGTAGCATCGCTATCGTCGGTAAAGTGTGCGAGGGACTTTCGCATCTTTAGACCACTGGTGCAACTTGAATCCGTCGATTGGTATGTGTTTGTTTGGCATTAAATGTGGGTGGAGGAAAAGGCTGGATGCAAATATAGCTACAAATGAGGCATAATGATGCAGTATGTACATACAGCTAGCCTAAATAGCATGGTAGCATCGATTAGCTAGCAGTCATGCCGTGAGCAAATATGTCTGATTAGCACATAAGTCAATAACATCAACAAAACTCAGCTTTATGATTTCGGTGACTTTATCGTTGGAAATGCCTCTGCTTTGAGTGTCGCAGGATATCCACACATTCTTGCCATCTCTGTCGTAGCATCGCTATCGTCGGTAAAGTGTGCGAGGGACTTTCGCATCTTTAGACCACTGGTGCAACTTGAATCTGTCGATTGGTATGTGTTTGTTTGGCATTAAATGTGGGTGGAGGAAAAGGCTGGATGCAAATATAGCTACAAATGAGGCATAATGATGCAGTATGTACATACAGCTAGCCTAAATAGCATGTTATCATCGATTAGCATGCCGTGACCATTGATATGTCTGATTAGCACACTCCACGTAAGTCAACTTGAATCCGTCCCTGATCGTGTTGTTACACCCTCCGACAACACACCGACGAGGCATGATGTCTCCAAGGTACGGAAAACAGTCGAAAAAACGGAAAATAACAGAGCTGATTTGACTTGGTGTGTAATGTGTTTGAGAAAATGGCGGATTGCTTCCCGTTGTGACGTCACGGGTGAAAGGTCATTCCTCCGACAGCGAACAATTGAAAGGCGTTTCAATCGCCAAATTCACCCTTTTAGAGTTCGGAAATCAATTAAGGTATATATTGACGCTTACATAGGTCTGGTGATAATGTTCCCCTTTAACACTGCGATTTTTGATTGATCGATTGATTAATACTTTTATTAGTAGATTGCACAGTTCAGTATATATTCCGTACAATTGACCACTAAATGGTAACACCCGAATACGTTTTTCAACTTGTTTAAGTCGGGGTCCACGTTAATCAATTCATGGTAGACTACACTTTTGGGAAACAGCACCGGACAATGTTTATGAGTTCATGGTCAAATCAAGCAGATCGCAGAGAAATGATGTGTTTTTCCCGTACAAATTATACAGCAGGCAGTCAACAACTTGACGTATAGCTAACTCAACATGTACAGTGGAGCAAAAAAGTATTTAGTCAGCCACCGATTGTGCAAGTTCTCCCACTTAAAATGATGACAGAGGTCTGTAATTTTCATCATTTTTTAGGGGGCGGTAGGTGTTTGAGCAGGTGGAGGGGATTAGTAATAGCGTCAACACTGGAGAGCTGGATAAGACTGTCCTCTGTTACTTGTCAGTTGAAGCGGCATACAGTTTCAAAGATGGCCGCTCATACAAGCCATCTACTGTAGGGCGAAGGGACAGAAGGTGAGGAACTGACTTCTGTTCTTAGACCAACATCGCAAATATATGCGACCTTCATGTAAAGAAACCTCATAACAATTGCATCACAGTAATCCAATGACCCAACAAATGCAATGTATTGTGTGCTCTTTACGGCGTGGCGCGGTTGTGAGAGTGGCCGTGCCAGCAACCTGAGGGTTCCTGGTTCGATCCCCTCCTTCTACCAACCTCTTCACGTTTTTAATGTCTTTGAGCAAGACACTTCACCCTTGCTCCTGACGGGTCGTGGTTAGGGCCTTGCATGGCAGCTTCCGCCATCAGTGTGTGAATGTGTGACTGCGGAAATAGTGTCAAAAGCGCTTTGAGTACCTTGAAGGTAGAAAAGCGCTATACAAGTACAACCCATTTATCATTTATCATCGGTACACTTCAACTGTGAGAGACAGAATGTGAAAAAAAATACAGGAATTCCCATTTTAGTAATTGTAAAGAATTTATTTGTAAATTATGGTGGAAAATAAGTATTTGGTCAACCATTCAAAGCTCTCACTGATGGAAGGAGGTTTTGGCTCAAAATCTCACGATACATGGCCCCATTCATTCTTTCCTTAACACGGATCAATCGTCCTGTCCCCTTAACAGAAAAACAGCCCCAAAGCATGATTTTTCCACCCCCATGCTTCACAGTAGTTATGGTGTTCTTGGGATGCAACTCAGTATTCTTCTTCCTCCAAACATGGCGAGTTGAGTTTTACCAAAAAGTTCTATTTTGGTTTCATCTGACCACATGACATTCTTCCAATCCTCTGCTGTATCATCTGTGTATCCATCTTGGTATAAACTCAACTCGTCGTGTTTGGAGGAAGAAGAACACCATACCTACTGTGAAGCATGGGGGTGGAAACATCATGCTTTGGGGCTGTTTTTCTGCTAAGGGGACAGGACGATTGATCCGTGTTAAGGAAAGAATGAATGGGGCCATGTATCGCGATATTTAAAGCCAAAACCTCCTTCCATCAGTGAGAGCTTTGAATGGTTGACCAAATACTCATTTTCCACCATAATTTACAAATAAATTCTTTAAAATTCCTACAATCTGAATTCCTGGATTTTTTTTTCACATTCTGTCTCTCACAGTTGAAGTGTACCTATGATGAAAATTACAGACCTCTGTCATCATTTTAAGTGGGAGAACTTGCAC
This sequence comes from Nerophis ophidion, assembly GCF_033978795.1. Taxonomy (NCBI): domain Eukaryota; kingdom Metazoa; phylum Chordata; class Actinopteri; order Syngnathiformes; family Syngnathidae; genus Nerophis; species Nerophis ophidion. The sequence continues at coordinate 70,155,581 of NC_084616.1, read as the reverse complement.
AATCGGTGGCTGACTAAATACTTTTTTGCCCCACTGTATTTTGGTATCTTAACACTGCGATACTGCAGCTATTGCAAGTACATAGAAGATTGACATTTATTGGCATGCACAGCAATAGTGAGGTTTTGGGTCGCGGGTCACAGGATAGGTATGGAACTTTAAGTTTGAGTAATTGGGTTCAGTTTCATAGCAATCCATATGTTGCTTACTCATTTTTTGTTTTGTTACTGGTTTTTTTCTTGTTTTTTTCAAGATTTGTTATAACCTGCCTGGGATTATTTAAATTGGCCTCACCGATAACACTTCATTGCAGAGGACACTTGAATATTTTTTTTTAAATATTATTATTATACAAGAAATTTGACACAATGTTAAATAAAAGCATTTGATTTTACATACATTCTTATTAAGAGTTACAGTATACTGTACCTATCGTAACAGAGTCCCTGCTTTTATACCCTTGATTGAAAGCCTGGTGGGATCGTATTTAAGTAAGCTCACAGTTCAGTGAGCAGGGAAGGCGTTTAGCATTCTGTTGTATTTGCCAGTTCAGCTGCAGAGAAGTGGCATATTGTCCCAGCATATGTTAGCACAGAGAAGACAGGCGTTGTGTTGAACCCCGCCACATGCTGGCAGCCCTTTGTGTATAATCCTCATCAAGTCGCTGCTTGGGGAGCAGACCTTGCATTATGGAACCTTTCATAATACCAGGGGGTGGAAAAAAGAAAAACACTATATAGTGAAGTGAAGTGAATTATATTTATATAGCGCTTTTCTCTAGTGACTCAAAGCGCTTTACATAGTAAAACCCAATATCTAAGTTACATTTAAAGCAGTGTGGGTGTCACTGGGAGCAGGTGGGTAAAGTGTCTTGCCCAAGGACACAACAGCAGTGACTAGGATGGTGGAAGCGGGAATCGAACCTGCAACCCTCTAGTTGCTGACACGGCCGCTCTACCAACCGAGCTATACATAAACAGAATGCTGGACGACAGCAAAGACTTACTGCATGTGGAGCAGACGGCGTCCATAAGGTACACCCGTACATGACATGAAATTCAACAAGGTCCCCACAAAGAAGGATAAAAACAACTGAAATCTTCTTGATTGCTAAAACAAAGTAGATGCGGGAAATATAAGACATGAAACTGCTACGGGAAAATACCAAATAGAGAGAAAAAGCCACCAAAATAGCAAGACAAGAAGTAAAACACTACAGACAGGAAAACCCCCAAAAAGTCCAAATAAGGTAGGGTGTGATGTCACAGGTGGTGACAGTACACCTACTTTGAGACAAGAGCTATAGTGATGCATGCTTGGTTATGCTTTAAAGTTATATCCATCCATGACTTTTTACTGTCAACTGGGTTTATGATTTCTGCAGGTTGTGTGCCTCCGGGTTTTTTCAATGCAAAAATTGTGCCTTAGCTCAAAAAAAGGTTGTGTGACGTTTGGCTGGCATCGTGGTGCGTATTTGTTCTCCCGAAAGTGCAGTAGGATAAGGACACAGCCTTCACTACATCCGTACATATAAGTAACTATAAGTAACTCTATAATAATATCTGGTAGATAAGACTTACTGCTAGACACCCACCTCTATTTAATAATACAACTTTAAAATTTGACAACCAAATAATAAAACAAGGTGACTCTGTAAAAAATCTGGGTATTATCTTCGACCCAACTTTCTCCTTTGAGGCACACATTAAAAGCGTTACTAAAACGGCCTTCTTTCATCTCCGTAATATCGCTAAAATTCGCTCCATTTTGTCCACTAAAGACGCTGAGATCATTATCCATGCGTTTGTTACGTCTCGTCTCGATTACTGTAACGTACCGTTTTCGGGTCTCCCCATGTCTAGCATTAAAAGATTACAGTTGGTACAAAATGCGGCTGCTAGACTTTTGACAAGAACAAGAAAGTTTGATCACATTACGCCTGTACTGGCTCACCTGCACTGGCTTCCTGTGCACTTAAGATGTGACTTTAAGGTTTTACTACTTACGTATAAAATACTACACGGTCTAGCTCCAGCCTATCTTGCCGATTGTATTGTACCATATGTCCCGGCAAGAAATCTGCGTTCAAAAGACTCCGGCTTATTAGTGATTCCTAGAGCTCAAAAAAAGTCTGCGGGCTATAGAGCGTTTTCCGTTCGGGCTCCAGTACTCTGGAATGCCCTCCCGGTAACAGTTCGAGATGCTACCTCAGTAGAAGCATTTAAGTCTCATCTTAAAACTCATCTGTATACTCTAGCCTTTAAATAGACCTCCTTTTTAGACCAGTTGATCTGCCGCTTCTTTTCTTTCTCCTATGTCCCCCCCTCCCTTGTGGAGGGGGTCTGGTCCAATGACCATGGATGAAGTACTGACTGTCCAGAGTCGAGACCCAGGATGGACCGCTCGCCTGTATCGGTTGGGGACATCTCTACGCTGCTGATCCGCTTGAGATGGTTTCCTGTGGACGGGACTTTCGCTGCTGTCTTGGAGCCACTATGGATTGAACTTTCACAGTATCATGTTAGACCCGCTCGACATCCATTGCTTTCGGTCCCCTAGAGGGGGGGGGGGGGGGGGGGTTGCCCACATCTGAGGTCCTCTCCAAGGTTTCTCATAGTCAGCATTGTCACTGGCGTCCCACTGGATGTGAATTCTCCCTGCCCACTGGGTGTGAGTTTTCCTTGCCCTTTTGTGGGTTCTCCCGAGGATGTTGTAGTCGTAAGGACTTGTGCAGTCCTTTGAGACATTTGTGATTTGGGGCTATATAAATAAACATTGATTGATTGATTGATTGATTGTCAAATGTTCGAGTGGAACAAGTTATAAGGAGTTTAACGCACCAAATGCCAGTATAAACAGTAAGAACCATTCCACCGAATCAGAGCCAGCTGTGCTGTGATTATCTCAAAAAAACGCAAGTTTAATTTCAGGGGTTTTTGTCCAAACCCAAAAAGGACTCATTTGAGTGACAGGACTGAAAGTAACGAGTGAGTCTTTAACATATATTTATTAAATATAATGAATACAGAATAGGCTTCACGGTGGAAGAGGGGTTAGTGCGTCTGCCTCACAATACGAAGGTCCTGCAGTCCTGGGTTCAAATCCAGGCTCGGGATCTTTCTGTGTGGAGTTTGCATGTTCTCCCCGTGAATGCGTGGGTTCCCTCCGGGTACTCCGGCTTCCTCCCACTTCCAAAGACATGCACCTGGGGATAGGTTGATTGGCAACACTAAATTGGCCCTAGTGTGTGAATGTGAGTGTGAATGTTGTCTGTCTATCTGTGTTGGCCCTGCGATGAGGTGGCAACTTGTCCAGGGTGTACCCCTCCTTCCGCCCGATTGTAGCTGTGATAGGCGCCAGCGCCCCCCGCGACCCCGTAAGGGAATAAGCGGCAGAAAATGGATGGAATACAGAATAGCCATATTTATGCTGATAATAGATATGTTGACAGTAAGCACATAGTAGTGATAAAGCACGGATGTCAAACTCTGGCCCGACGTGTAATTAAATTTGGCCCTTGAGGCAATATCAAATTAACATTATAGCTGGCCCGCCGTTATTACACAGCAGCGGTGCCGCTGTAACACCGCAATTTCTCACACTTGCAAATCCTCCCGAAGTTCAGTGCCCCCCCCCGCCCGAAAATCTCCCGGGGCAAGCAAGCATTCTCCCGATTTCCACCCGGACATCAATATTGAGGGCGTGCCTTAAATGCACTGCCTTTAGCATTCTTTACAACCTGTCGCCACGTCCGCATTTCCTCCATACAAACAGCGTTCGATTCCCGCTTGTGCCATCCTAGTTACTGCCGTTGTGTCCTTGGGCAAGACACTTTACCCAACTGCTCCCAGTGCCACCCACACTGGTTTAAATGTAACTTAGATATTGGGTGTCACTATGTAAAGCGCTTTGAGTCACTTGAGAAAAAGCGCTATATAAATATAATCCACTTCACTTGCATAATATATGCGGCTATTACACACATAAGTGAATGCACATAATTGGTCAACAGCAATACAGGTCACACTGAGGGTGGCCGTATAAACAATTTCAACACTGTTACAAATATGCGCCACACTGTGAACTCACACCAAACTTTTGATTGATTGATTGATACTTTTATTAGTAGATTGCACAGTTCAGTACATATTCCGTACAATTGACCACTAAATGGTAACACCCGAATAAGTTTTTCAACTTGTTTAAGTCGGGGTCCACGTTAATCAATTCATGGTACAAATATATACTATCAACATAATTCAGTCATCACACAAGTTAATCATCATAGTATGTACATTGAATTATTTACATTATTTACAATCCGGGGGGTGGGATGAGGAGCTTTGGTTGATATCAGTACTTCAGTCATCAACAATTGCATCAACAGAGAAATGTGGACATTGAAACAGTGTAGGTCTTACTTAGTAGGATATGTACAGCCAGCAGAGAACATAGTGAGTTCACATAGCATAAGAACAAGTAAATACATTAGAAGTACATTTGAGTTGTTTATAATCCGGGGAGATGGGATGTGAATGGAGGAGGGTATTAGTAAAGTGTTGAAGTTGCCTGGAGGTGTTGTTTTAGAGCGGTTTTGGAGGAATATAGAGATGCACTTACTTTTATACCTGTTGGGAGTGCATTCCACATTGATGTGGCATAGAAAGAGAATGAGTTAAGACCTTTGTTAGATCGAAATCTGGGTTTAACGTGGTTTGTGGAGCTCCCCCTGGTGTTGTGGTTATGGCGGTCATTTACGTTAAGGAAGTAGTTGGACATGTACTTCGGTATCAGGGTGGTGTAGCGGATTTTATAGACTAGGCTCAGTGCAAGTTGTTTTACTCTGTCCTCCACCCTGAGCCAGCCCACTTTGGAGAAGTGGGTTGGAGTGAGGTGTGATCTGGGGTGGAGGTCTAAAAGTAACCGGATTAGCTTATTCTGGGATGTTTTGAGTCTAGATTTGAGGGTTTTGGAGGTGCTGGGGTACCAGGAGGTGCAAGCGTAATCGAAGAAGGGTTGAATGAGAGTTCCCGCTAGAATCTTCAAGGTGCTTTTGTTGACCAGAGAGGAGATTCTGTAGAGGAATCTCGTTCTTTGGTTGACCATTTTGATCACCTTGGTTGCCATTTTATCACAGGAAAGATTAGCCTCTAGAATGGAACCTAGGTAGGTGATCTCATCCTTCCTGGTGATAACAATGTCACCCACTTTTATAGTGAAGTCACTTACTTTCTTAAGTTTGATATGGGACCCAAATAGGATGGATCACAAGAATCACAAACACATTTTGGGAGAACATCTTCACTGTAACATTACATAAACACAACAGAACAAATACCCAGAACCCCTTGCAGCACTAACTCTTTCGGGACGCTACAGTATATTTTGATATTTACCTCAGCAGGCTGCAAATAGAAAAGAGGCATTAAATGTGTATTTAAATTTTATTTGATATGCCATTGATATTTTTTAATTATTATTATTATTATTATTATTTGAAACTCGATTTTGCATGTCACTATAAGGTTATATAAGCCTTGCTTGGTCAATATTCAATGCAAAACTTGTTTGGGTCCCTATTAAAAGGTTCATTTGTTCAGTTTTAAATTTTGGCCCACTCTGTATTTGACTTTGACACCCCTGTGATAAAGAAAGAAATGTTAATGTGTGAACTTATTTCTGGCTTACCTGTGGATTGACGAGGATCTGATAAGAATGTGGTAATGAGTTATCAAATCTAAATCAAATCAACTTTATTTATAAAGCACATTTAAAATTTACCACAGGGGTAGCCAAAGTGCTGTACAATGGGCAGCTTAAAAGATAATACGAAGACCGAGCAAACAACACAACACAAACAGAACATGATAAGAAATAAATAAATAAAACATAAAAACAGGTTCACAGCAGGTGTATAATAGGGCGCCATTGCAGGATGAATATCACTCAGTGTTAAAAGCCAAGGAATAAAAGTATGTTTCTAAGAGAGATTTAAAAACAGGAAGAGAGGAGGCTTGTCTAACACTCAGGTAGGTCGTTCCAGAGCTTGGGAGCAGCAGCAGCGGCGAAAGCTCTGTCACCTCTAAGCTTCAGCCTTGTGTCAGGGACCGTCAGTAGCAGCATTTTAGGGATCGAGTGGGGCAGTAAGGCTGAAGGAGGTCGGAGAGATATGTTGGCGCGAGGTTGTTTAGACATTTAAAAACAAATAGGAGTTTAAAATTGATTCGATAACAAGTGACAGGACTGTGCCAAAACCCAGAGACACAGGTAAAGTTGGATTTTAAGTTTAATTGTTTTCTTTAAATAAATAAATAGTAGAAATGTCCGATAATGGATTTTTTGCCGGTATCTAATATTGTCCAGGGTTGGGGAGGAGACCCTGCCCCAAGTGGAGGAGTTCAAGTACCTAGGAGTCTTGTTCACGAGTGGGGGAAGAGTGGATCGTGAGATCGACAGGCGGATCGGTGCGGCGTCTTCAGTAATGCGGACGTTGTACCCATCCGTTGTGGTGAAGAAGGAGCTGAGCCGGAAGGCAAAGCTCTCAATTTACCGGTCGATCTACGTTCCCATCCTCACCTATGGTCATGAGCTTTGGGTCATGACCGAAAGGATAAGATCACGGGTACAAGCGGCCGAAATGAGTTTCCTCCGCCGTGTGGCGGGGCTCTCCCTTAGAGATAGGGTGAGAAGCTCTGCCATCCGGGAGGAACTCAAAGTAAAGCTGCTGCTCCTTCACATCGAGAGGAGCCAGATGAGGTGGTTCGGGCATCTGGTCAGGATGCCACCCGAACGCCTCCCTAGGGATGTGTTTAGGGCACGTCCAGCTGGTAGAAGGCCACAGGGAAGACCCAGGACACGTTGGGAAGACTATGTCTCTCGGCTGGCCTGGGAACGCCTCGGGATCCCCCGGGAAGAGCTAGACGAAGTGGCTGGGGAGAGGGAAGTCTGGGTTTCCCTGCTTAGGCTGTTGCCCCCGCGACCCGACCTCGGATAAGCGGAAGAAGATGGGTGGATGGATAATATTGTCCAACTCTTAATTACCGATTAATCAACCGATACCGATACATCAAGTCGTGGAATTAACACATTATTATGCCTAAATGTGTTGTGATGCTCCGCTGGATGCATTAAACAAGGTTTTCCAAAATAAATAAACTTTTTAACATCCCTCAAAACAGCATCTTGGAATTAGGGACATACTCTCCCAGAGAGAGCACGAGGAGGTTGAGGTGGGCGGGGTGTAGGGGGTGTAAATTTTAGCATCCCAGAAGAGTTAGTACTGCAAGGGGTTCTGGGTATTTGTTCTGTTGTATATATGTTGTGTTACGGTGCGAAATGTGTGTAATTCTTGTTTGGTGTGGGTTCACAGTGTGGCGCATATTTGTAACAGTGTTAAAGTTGTTTAAACGGCCACCCTCAGTGTGACCTGTATGGCTGTTGACCAAGTATGCCTTGCATTCACTTGTGTGTGTGTGAAAAGCCGTAGATATTGTGTGATTGGGCCAGCATGCAAAGGCAGTGCCTTTAAGGTTTATTGGCGCTCTGTACTTCTCCATACGTCCGTGTACCACTCGGTAGAGCGGCGTTTTAAAAAGTCATTCATTTTACTTATTGAAACCGATACCGATAATTTCCGATATTACATTTTAAAGCATTTATCGGCCGAATATATCAATATTCCGATGTTATCAGACATCTCTAATGAATAGGTTTGGATAAAACACATTCGTTTTTAATTTCTGAAGTATTTAAATATGTTTCTTTGATGGCAACGAAACCATGCACCAAATTGGTCAGGGTTGAATTGATCTTAAAAATTGTATTTATTTTATATGCAATCGGTCAATGTATGTTGCAATTAAAATTGGAGCGCATTTATTAATGTTGTCTGACTAGGACGCAAAAGGCACCGATGAGCCTGGAATGGCCCACAACTGTTTCTGCAAACTTAAATAATAAGACATGATAATTTGTACTTTCTCAAGAGATATATCCTAACGGAATGTTATTGATTTCAATTATGATACCATACACCTGGGCTGTGCTCAGATAGCGAGGTCTACTGTGGACTTTGTTTCACAAATGTTCATGCACTGAATTAGTCTGATCTCTCAAATAGTTCTGCTCTAAAGAAGCATGCCACAATCCATGGAAACACCTTAATCTGATCATGTTTATCTTTTGAGAAACCGGACTAACACACCTAGATTATGCGATTCGAAACCAAATCGCTCAAGTGGGTGCGTGCTTACAGAGAGGACCATTGTATCGCGAGTGCGTCAGTTTGAACACCCGGGATATAACCTGGAAGCAGCTACCATTGAATCAAAATAGGCAACTACTGGAATCCGGAGGAGAATATTTTTGCCTAAAAAAATTAAAAGAACGGAACTTTTGGAAGTGCATCGATGGGAGAAAAAACAGAAGCAGAGATGTATTATTATTAGATGGTAGCTAAGGCAATGGAGAATGCGGCTTCATTCGGAGTCCAGAACTAAATACGAGTGAGATGGAAGAGAGGCAGGCAAACAAAAGCAAAAAAAGAAAGCGTGCACAGACCTTTTCACCATGCAGGTGTGCACTCCAAACTGATTAGCAATGGCTCTGTATTCAGAACAATTGGCAAACTCGTCCCCAGCAATAGTAATCCTCTGCACAAACTGTCTTTTCCCTTGGATTTAAAATTCTTCCCCTTAATCCACAGTTATTAAATGAACTCTGAAACATTGGAAAGTTTTGTTTCCATGATTCTTGGTCTGAAAATTTCTTCGAAACAACTCTCCCGCCAGTCTTTCTTTGCTTCGGACCTGCATCTGCTGTGAGACCTTATTGGTATTAGTGTCATATTCGTGGCGTTGTCCATTATGATTTTCTTGATGCTGTCTGCTATTTATTATCGGCATAGCCATTAGAGACATAACATCTGTAATATGTGCCAATATTACAGCGGACATCAGGAACAACAAGAACCCGGCTGTTGACTTGTAAGGAGCTGCCGATGCCTTGTTTTGGTGTGACGTCATAGTCAACCGGAAAATCAATACAGTGGGGCAAAAAAGTATTTAGTCAGCCACCGATTGTGCAAGTTCTCCCACTTAAAATGATGACAGAGGTCTGTAATTTTCATCATAGGTACACTTCAACTGTGAGAGACAGAATGTGAAAAAAAAATCCAGGAATTCACATTGTAGGAATTTTAAATAATTTATTTGTAAATCATGGTGGAAAATAAGTATTTGGTCAACAATTCAAAGAAGATTAAAATACAATTAAAAAAGCGGTCTTAGCCTAGACCCTGGAGTAGGGGTGCAGACTGAGGCTAAGGGAAAAAAAAAAAAAAAAAACAACTCATAGCCATAGTACACATCCCTCTTCCATGTGTGTAAGAGAGAAACATCAAACATCAAAGAACACAGAGGACATTAAAGACATTAAAGCAGCAGATACAACCAGACACTTCTACATACAGCTATGAATAAAAAGTAAAATAAACATATCCACTGTGATATATATATATATATATATATACAGTATATAATGTATATTTATTTATTTTGCCGTTTTTGTTGACATGTTAAAGGTGTTTTAATGAATATACATGCATGTTTAACACATAGATTCCTATCTTTAATGAAGACAAGAATATAAGTTGGTGTATTACCTGATTCTGATGACTTGCATTGATTGGAATCAGACAGTATAGTGCTGATAACGTCCCGGTTTTCAAATGGAGGAGAAAAAAAGTTCCTCCTTCCTGTCTAATACATCATGAAAGTCGTTGGTTTTTGGCATCTTATTTGTCCAGCTTCCATATTCGTTTTTATACACTTTACAAGAAATACATTGACGGCAAACTCCGTAGTTTGCTTGTATGCGCTGGCTTTCGGAGACTGTTATTTTGTTAGCGCAGGCGCAATGGAGCGACACTTTTATTGTGAAGACAGGAACTGTGCGATCGGTCTTTAGGCTTTTGACGGGAAGTACGGTTGAAATAAAAAGTGTCTTTTTTCCTTTACACTTTTGATTGATTGGTTGATTGATTGAAACTTTTATTAGTAGATTGCACAGTACAGTACATATTCCGTACAGTTGACCACTAAATGGTAACTCTCCAATAAGATTTTCAACATGTCGGGTTCTACGTGTGACGGTCACGTGACCACCTGGCTCTGTTTGATTGGTCCAACGTCACCAGTGACTGCATGTGATTGGTGAAACGCGAGCATGCGTAGTTCCTACTTTGAATGTGTGTCTGACAAAAACAAAACAAACAAAGCGTGCATTAACAGATCAATAAAAATAAAAAAGTAGCGAGTAGCGTCCTGATTGCAGATAAATGGAGCGGAGTAAAAGTAGCGTTTCTTCTCTATAAATATACTCAAGTAAAAGTAAAAGTATGTTGCATAAAAACTATTCTTAGAAGTACAATTTATCCCAAAAGTTACTCAAGTAGATGTAACGGAGTACATGTAGCGCGTTACTACCCACCTCTGCACATAGGTAACATTTAGCTGAGCTCCGGAGCTGCCGTAAAGTACCAGTTTATAATGTTTTTCTCTGCTATTCATTTTTTTGCAGTGACCCCAATCAGCCAGTCCCACAGGATACAAAGTTCATTCACACAAAGCCCAACAGATTCGAGGAGGTAGCCTGGACAAAGTACAACCCCAAAGACCAGCTCTACCTTCATATCGGTCTCAAACCTCGAGTCCGAGACCACTACCGGGCAACCAAGGTTGCTTTCTGGCTGGAACTGGTGCCGCATCTCCACAACATAAATGAATTTTTCCAGTATGTATCAACTACCACTAAAATCCCGCCGCAAGACACAACGCCGTACCCTTACACCAAGCGATTCCCAAACAAAAACAACTGGCCCTCCACTACTCGCCATCCGGGTTTGCCGTCCTCTAACACCAAGCACACCACAGACCGGCAGAAAAGCGGCGACTTCACCGAGGAAGCCACCGTGGTGATTGAGACCAAGCGGGACTACTCCACCGAGTTAAGCGTCACCATTGCTGTGGGAGCCTCCCTCCTGTTCTTGAACATCCTGGCCTTCGCAGCATTGTACTACAAAAAAGACAAGCGACGGGCCGACTCCACCCGCCACGTTCTCACCCCGCAGCACAATTCCACACCTGCCAATGCGGCCCCTGCCGCCAACGACATGGCTCACCTGCAGAGTGAGGAGTTGATGTCGCTGCAGATGAAGCAGATGGAGCATGAGCACCACCGCGAGTGTGAGTCCATTCAGGCGCACGACGCTCTACGTCTCGCCTGCCCGCCCGACTACACGCTCACACTTCGCCGCTCGCCAGAGGACGTACCGCTGATGACGCCCAGCACCATCACCATGATCCCTAACTCACTGGCTAACATGCAGCCTGTGCACAACTTCAACACTTTTGGAGGCAGTCAGAACAGCACCAACCTTCCCCATGGCCACTCAACAACGCGGGTATAGCTCTGCCCAGATTGGACCGGACCAGATTCCCACTTGAAGCAAGAACCGGTAAAACAAAGTCATACGAAAGAAATGGACAACGTGAAGCACAGACTCCAAAGTTCAAAGAGATGTTATTTTGCTATGCTGCCTTCTTGATAAAATATACATGGTATAAATTGATGTCTTTTTAACATAAAGTAAGAAATGTGAATGTTACTATAATAACTATGTTGAGCTAAGCTTCTCTGAGTTTTTTTTAAGAGTTTTACCAAAATAAGAACCCAAGTTGTGACTGTTGCGATGCATTTTAATACTAAACAAAACTATTGCATTGCAACAAAGACATACAAAGACAACCTTTGTATTATTCTATTCATTATTAAAAATGTATCGAACTCTTAACTACAGGGGTGTCCAAACTGATTCCGCCAAGGAGCCACATACCAAAATCCACCCATCTTCTTCCGCTTACCCAAAGTGGGGTCGTGGGGGAAGCAGCCTTAGCAGAGAAGTCCAGACTTCTCTTACCCCAGCTACTTTGTCCAACTCTTCCCCGGGGATCCCGAGGCGTTCCCAGGCCAGCTAGTAGACATGGTCTCTCCACCGTGTCATGGGTCTTCCCAATGGTCCAGTACTGAGGGAGGCGTTCAGGGGGGCATTCTGACAGGATCCCCGAACCACCGCATCCGGCTCCTCTTTACTCCTGCCAAATGGCATAGCTTCTTAAGTTAAAGTTAAAGTACCGATGATTGTCACACACACACTAGGTGTGGTGAAATTTGTCCTCTGCATTTGACCCATCCCTTTGATCACTCCCTGGGAAACGAGGGGAGCAGTGGGCAGCAGCGGCGCCACCCCCGGGAATCATTTATGGTGATTTAACCCCCAATTCGAACCCTTGATGCTGAGTGCGAATCCCATTTTTTTACAGTCAATCAATCAATCAATGTTTACTTATATAGCCCTAAATCACTAGTGTCTCAAAGGGCTGCACAAACCACTACGACATCCTCGGTAGGCCCACATAAGGGCAGGGAAAACTCACACCCAGTGGGACGTCGGTGACAATGATGACTATGAGAACCTTGGAGAGGAGGAAAGCAATGGATGTCGAGCGGGTCTAACATGATACTGTGAGAGTTCAATCCATAATGGATCCAACACGGTCGCGAGAGTCCAGTCCAAAGCGGATCCACCACAGCAGCGAGAGTCCCGTTCACAGTGGAGCCAGCAGGAAACCATCCCAAGCGGAGGCGGATCAGCAGCGCAGAGATGTCCCCAGCCGATACACAGGCAAGCAGTACATGGCCATCGGATCGGACCGGACCCCCTCCACAAGGGAGAGTGGGACATAGGCATACAGTCTTTGGTATGACTCAGCCGGGATTTGAACTCCCAACTTATCACTCTCAGGGCGGACACTCTAACCTCTAGGCCACTGAGTATGTCTAAGGGAGAGCCCCGCCACCTGACGGAGAAAACTCATTTTGGTCTCTTGTAACTGTGATCTTGTCCTTTGGTCATAACCCAAAACTCACAACCATAGGTGAGGATAGGAATGTAGATCTACTGGTAAATTGAGAGCTTTGCCTTACAGTTTAGCTCCTTTTTCACCACAACCGACCGATACAGGGTCTGAATCACCGATCCACCTGTTGATCATACAATCAACTCTTTCCTCACTCATGAACAAGACCCCAAGGTACTTGAGCTCCTCCACTTGGGGCAGGATCTCCTCCACAACACGAATATGAAAATCCACCCTTTTCCGGGCGAGAACCATGGAATTGAACTTGGAAGTGCTGATTTTCATCCCAGTCACTTCACACTCAGCTGCACCCTGATCCAGTGAGAGCTGAAGGTCCTGGTCAGATGAAGCCACCAGGACCAAGCCATTCCGCAAAAAGCAGAGATCTAATCCTGCACCCACCAAACCGGAACCTCTCAGTGCCGCGACTGCACCTAGAAATTATGTCCATAAAAATTGTAAACAGAATCGGTGACAAAGGGCAGCCCTCACCGGAAATGGGTCCGACTTATTGCCGGCACCAAGCTCTGACACTGATCAATCGGGCGGTCCGATACCCCATACTCTCTGAACACTCTCCACAGGACATTTAAAGAGACATGGTCAAAGGCCTTCTCCAAGTCCACAAAACACATGTAAGACTGGTTGGGCAAACTCCATGTATCCTCAATGATCGTGCCAAGAGTACGTCCATAATTCCACGACCATGACGAAAACCCTTCAGTTACCCTTTTTAAATAAATAAATAAATAAATGATAAATGGGTTGTACTTGTATAGCGCTTTTCTACCTTCAAGGTACTCAAAGCGCTTTGACACTACTTCCACATTTACCCATTCACACACACATTCACACACTGATGGAGTGAGCTGCCATGCAAGGCGCCAACCAGCACCCATCAGGAGCAAGGGTGAAGTGTCTTGCTCAGGACACAACGGACGTGACGAGGTTGGTTCTAGGTGGGATTTGAACCAGTGACCCTCGGGTTGCGCACGGCCACTCACCCACTGCGCCACGCCGTCCCTAAATAAATGTAAATAGAGGAACCACCACCACCCCAGTCTGCCAATACAGAGGGACCCCCACCGATTTCCAAGCAATGCTCCAGAGTCATGTCAACCATGACAGCTTTAAAGCATCCAGAACCTTGAGGAACTCCCTTGGCCTGTCGGTACCTGTCCGCTGCCTCTGGAGTCACATGAGCCAAAAGGACCCGATAGGACTCCTTCAACTTGACTGGTGTACCGCCACGGGAGCCACCGACCACCTTAAGATCGCAGCTTCGATCGACTTCCTTGAAAATAGAGGCACACACGTCCAGCGCCTCCCTTGTAACATGTTCCAAGATCTCCCAGATGTGGGAATTGAAACTCTCACAGACGGGAGACTCTGCCTGACGTTCTCAGCGGTGGATATTTTCCAACTGTTAAAAATACTAAAAACAATAATGTTAATTATATATATAATCAAAAAAGCCTGCCTGTCAGCTTTTCTGTTTTTCTTACTTTCAGAATGTGACACAGGCCAGTAAAAATTGAGCTGTGGGCAGCACTGTTTGGACACCCCTGCTTTACTGAGTGACAGAACATGAATTTACAAAAACAAATAAAAGAAAACATGTGGCAATCAAAGAAGGGGGAAAAATCATAAAAAACATAATTTATAGAATTCTCCTGTTGTTGTTTTATTTTGGCTGTTCAGTTCTGCGCTTTTTATTGAGGTGTAAATACTGTATACTGTGTGTATTTGTCATTAGTTTCCCCTTCATTCAGTCCTGTTTTTTTTTTGCAATAGAACCAAAACAATTCAAGTCTTTGGAAGTTCAAGAGGACAAGCTTGTAAGATTATTCTGCGGTGACAACTCATTCTAATCTTCATTCCAGACTTGTTTGATGGCCCTCATGTGATCTGTTCACACGTTTGCTGGTTTTACTTCCAAAAATGTTCTTTGTGATCGTCCCTTTGTTCTTTCCATCCCACTCTGCTCTTTACCTACAATGTGCTCATAAATGCATTATTACAGACTTTTTTTTAAAAAAGGCAGTAATACTATTAGTTGTAAAGGAATATTTGTTGATATACAGTATTTCAAGTTCCACTCATATGCTAGCAATATGTAAAATAATATGTTGGCCTGTAATATATTTTGGGTGACAAAGCAAGTGAATGATTGTAAATATTATTATTTATTCCTGTAAAACAAAAGCAAATTAAATTGCTAATTCTGATTATGATACAAATGGGATAAAATATTTCCTCAATTCATTTCTATTTGAAAAAATAAAATAACTTGAAAAGATTTTTGACAACCTTTGAAAATGGTTACTTTAACATATTTGATTGCTGTTTTGCCTTAAGTGATACAATAGATATTTCTGGCTGAACCACTGTATAAAGTTTTTCTGCAATGTTTTTTTTAATAAAATATCAAAGTATTTTCTATAAAGAGAGAGACTACTTGAACGCCTCAACTGAGTCTGATTTTGAATATTTAAACGTTAAAGACAATCCTGGAAGACCAAG
Source organism: Nerophis ophidion (assembly GCF_033978795.1). NCBI lineage: Eukaryota > Metazoa > Chordata > Actinopteri > Syngnathiformes > Syngnathidae > Nerophis > Nerophis ophidion. The sequence continues at coordinate 70,140,081 of NC_084616.1, read as the reverse complement.
TTTTTAAACGTGAAGGTGCATTTTAGTACATATTTTTGTTGTCGGTCGCAGTATTATTCATTTCTGTCTGCTTTGCACATTTCTGAACTTCTTGTTGTGACTTTGACATTTAGTAATATATACAATAATACAAACAAATAATACAAAATGTATGGGTGTAATCAGCATCCCGCTTTTGGTACCGTATGTTACAAGAAGCATTTAAGTCTCACCTTAAAACTCATCTGTATACTCTAACCTTTAAATAGACCTCCTTTTTAGACCAGTTGATCTGCCGCTTCTTTTCTTTCTCCTATATCCCCCCCTCCCTTGTGGAGGGGGTCCGGTCCGATTACCATGGATGAAGTACTGGCTGTCCAGAGTCGAGACCCAGGATGGACCGCTCGCCTGTATCGGTTGGGGACATCTCTACGCTGCTGATCCGCCTCCGCTTGAGATGGTTTCCTGTGGACGGGACTCTCGCTGCTGTCTTGGATCCGCTTCGAACTGAACTCTCGCGGCTGTGTTGGAGCCACTATGGATTGAACTTTCACAGTATCATGTTAGACCCGCTCGACATCCATTGCTTTCGGTCCCCTAGAGGGGGGGGGGGGGGGGTTGCCCACATCTGAGGTCCTCTCCAAGGTTTCTCATAGTCAGCATTGTCACTGGCGTCCCACTGGATGTGAATTCTCCCTGCCCACTGGGTGTGAGTTTTCCTTGCCCTTTTGTGGGTTCTTCCGATGATGTTGTAGTCATAATGATTTGTGCAGTCATTTGAGACATTTGTGATTTGGGGCTATATAAATAAACATTGGTTGATTGATTGATTGAAATGGCTTGTTGTGCCTGTGCTTCCTGCTGCTGCAAGAACAGGCAGAAGATCCACTGCAAACACCAGAGACTCCCTCGCACTCATCAAGCGGACCACGCCCACTTCAAAGCAGGTCCAGAAAGTAAGGAAAATATAAATGCTATTTTAGCACCGTCATTAGCATATCGGGAAGGCTGGTGTAGAAAAATAAACTCACATTGTTCGAAACATCCTTCAAAATTTTTAGGAATAGCTATCTTTGGTTCTCGGAAAGGAGTAGCTCCTCCGGTGGTGAGTGTACTTGGTGTGCTAAGGCCGGTTGTGGGTGGTGTCACCTGACCAACGCTGAGGTTGTCGAGTCTAGACAACAGGCTAGCGAATTCAACTGGAATATCGAACCTGGTGTTGTTGAAGAACGGTCTGGATTGTGGGCAAGTCCGTTTTGGGGTAAGTTCAAGCCCAAAGTCCGAGTGAAGACTTAGGGGTGCCGTCTGGTTCCATCTTGGTCGGAACGTACTGTTAGGGTTTCTACTGGGGAAGACGACGGCACTGCAACGGGATGTCAAGTTCAATAGATTTATTGAAACTTTGATGATTACGTGGATTGTGTATGCTACTATGTGTTTGCATGAATGACTATGTGTTGAATTATCTTATAGGAACACTGTGAGGGTTGTTGAGGTGCGTGTTGGTTGAATGGCGTACAAATCCGGAAGGGAATAAACAAGAGCGGGTCCAAAGTCCATAAACAAGGTCGAGGATCCGGGAAGTCGAAATGGGTCCAGAAGGGAAACAGCGGTGGCAACTCGACACTGTGGGAAGAGCAGGAGAAACAGGGATCAGGGAAAACACAAAGGTCACAAGGAAATAGGCAATGAGTGAGATCAGGATGTAGTCAGAGAAACGCAGCTTATAAAAGTAGTTTACGTTCCGACATTGAGGAGTCAGCGTCGGCCATTTTTATACTGCCCTCCCTCATTAGCATCAGGTGTGGCCTGCCGTCGGCTGCGGCGGAGAGTGGGTGTGGTCCGCTTGATGAGTGTGTGGGAGTCTCTGGTGTTTGCAGTGGATCTTCTGCATGCTCTTGCAGCAGCAGGAAGCACAGAGTGTGTGTGTGACGCAACATGGCTAGTCCAAACCAGCTATGGTTTTATCCTGAATTAGGACTTGCATGTTCTCGTCACCATTAATTCGGTCAACGACTCACACGGTCACACCTGCTGCACAAGCAACATTTTTAAAAGAAACCAGGTAATAGATTATTAAATATGCAACGGTTACACTTACAACGTATTAGCCCCATGGAAACAGCAAGAGGTATGTTTTTTTGTGCCTCAACTTGTCAAGGTTTGTTGTTGACGAACCCCAAGATGCAGAGACGGAGGCAGGCATTGAAAAAGGAAATATGGTTTTAATAAAAAAAATACTAGAAGAAAACCAAACAAAAAGCACGCACGTGGGCAGATAACAAATTAAGAGAGCTAGCATGGGAGCTAGAAAACAAAAATTAACTTAAGCATGGAAAACAGAAGTCGCACTTGTATTTAGAAAACAAACTGGAAGCAGGGAACAAAAGACAGTGAGCTAAAAAAAAACGCTATCAAACATAGCTTACCGCTACGCTGCATTGACACGACAAGATACGACACGACAGGTAGCAATGACAAGTGTGACATGCATGACAATAATCCAGCAGTGACTGGATGGGAAGACAGGTCTAAATAGGAGCGGACTGATTGACACCAGGTGTGGCCAGGTGCCCACATATGCGGACCTCTCCAAGGTTCTCATAGTCATCATTGTCACTGTCACTGACGTCCCACTGGGGTGAGTTTTTCCTTGCCCTTATGTGGGCTCTACCGAGGATGTCGTTGTGGTTTGTGCAGCCCTTTGAGACACTTGTGATTTAGGGCTATATAAATAAACATTGATTGATTGATAAATGAAAAGACGGTAGTAATGTAAAGGTCAGCATCAACAGAACAGCCTTATGGAACGAACAATTAACCAGTGCTGCGTGAACAGTGAGGGTATATCAGGGTGCATGAGTAGTGTTGGCAGCCGGTGGGGACACTAATCATTAAACTGGAGTCTGGTGTGTAGCTCAGTGCTCCTAGCAATTGGGACATGCACAAAAAGGAGGAAAGAAGGGCTGGCAACCTAAATACATGTCAAACATAGGCAAGACGTACAACCAAAACAAGACAAGGCATGACCTGTGGTATGGGTAATGATGCAATGAACGGATTCACCATAAATAATGGAAGACTCACTAAATAACCCCGGCTGCTTAAAAAAATGTATCTTTAATGCAACTGTTGGGCATATGCAGAGTATCTCTCGTACACTATGGGGAGATTGTGGTCATTTCAGCTTGTTTATCTATGTGGGAATGTAAATACAGTGGAAAAGGCAAATGCTACTGTGGAAAGACTCTTTCATCCGGGTTCCTGGGACCACCAGGCGTGGCAGTTTTGAGATTCTGTTTATTTTTCAATACACCTCAGCTTGTTCTGGTTGGTTTTCAGCAGCTCTCGCCTCTCGTGACGGTCTCTTTCTTCGAGTCGCTTCTCAGCCTTCTTCGTCTCCGTTTCGCTCGTGCTCGTCATCCACCAACGACTCTCTCCCCTCAACAACAACTTCTCCAGCCACGTCCGTCTCGGCTGCTGCCCTTTCACACAGTGACAGCTGATTGGCAAAACGCGCCCAGGTGGGCCATCTACGCACCTGTCGCCGATCTCGGAGCCGGCCCCGGTGCACCCTGTCTCTTGCAGGTCCGCAGGCCACGCCCCCTCACAGCTACATGCTACATCATAGGTGTCAAACTCTGGCCCGCGGGCCAAATTTGGCCCGCCGTGCAATTTCATTTGGCCCTTGAGGCAATATCAAATTAACATAAGAGCTGGCCCCCAGGTACTATACAGCCGCAGAGCCGCTGTGACACTGCATTCGTCGCTAATACTCATACTTGCCAACTCTCCTGATTTTCCAACCATTCTCCCGAATTTCTCCAGATTTCCACCCGGACAACAATATTGGGGGCATGCCTAAAAGGCATTGCCTTTAGCGTTGTCTACAATATGTTGTCACGTCTGCTTTTCCTCAATACAAACAGTGTGCCGGACAAGTCATATAATATATGCGACTTATACACACACTTAAGTGAATGCCATGCATACTTGCTGAACAGCCATACAGGTCAGACTGAAGGTGGCGGTATAAACAACTTTAACACTGTTACAAATATGGGGCGCACTGTGAACCCACACCAAACAAGAATGACAAACACATTTCGGAAGAACATCCGCACTGTAACACCACATAGACACAACAGAACAAATACCTACAACCCCTTGCAGCACTAACTCTTCTGGAACACTACAATATGCACCCCCCCTTGGCCCGCGGCTTTGTTCAGTTTAAAATTTCGGCCCACTCTGTATTTGAGTTTGACACCCCTGTGCTACATGGAAGAGCTAGTAGCTTTCAGGTTCTTTCTCGATAACTACAACATTCCACTGCTGTTTGCTAATAATGTTTTAAAGGCCTACTGAAATGAGATTTTCTTATTCAAACGGGGATAGCAGGTCCATTCTATGTGTCATACTTGATCATTTCGCGATATTGCCATATTTTGGCTGAAAGGATTTGGTAGAGAACATCGACGATAAAGTTTGCAACTTTTGGTGCTGATAAAAAAAGCCTTGCCTGTATCGGAAGTAGCAGACGATGACGTCACAAGGGTGAGGGCTCCTCAAGTCCTCACATTGTTTATAATGGGAGCTTCCAGCAGCAAGAGCTATTCGGACCGGGAAAACGACAAGGATGAAAGATTTGTGGATGATTATATTGATAGCGAAGGACTACAAAAAAAAGTAAAAAAAAAAAAAAAAAAAGGCGATTGCATTGGGACGGATTCAGATGTTTTTAGACACATTTACTAGGACAATTCTGGGAAATCCCTTATCTTTCTATTGTGTTGCTAGTGTTTCAGTGAGACTAAATAGTACCTGATAGTCGGAGGGGTGTGTCCACGGGTGTCTTGAGGCCAGTGTCTGATGGAAGTCGACAGCAGCTATATGGACGGCACAAGCTAAGCTGATCTTCGGTAAGTGGCGACTTTTTACCACAATTTTCTCACCGAAAATTGCTGGTTGTCATTTGGTCGGGAACCATGTTCGCTTGACCGCTCTGATCCATAGTAAAGCTTCACCTCCTGGAATTTTAAAGAAGGAAACACCGTGTGTTTGTGTTGCTTCATCTTTCTTCTTTGACATCTCTATTATTAATTGAACAAATTGCAAAAGATTCAGCAACACAGATGTCCAAAATACTGTGTAATTATGCGGTTAAAGCAGACGACTTTTAGCTGTGTGTGTGTGCAGCGCTTATATTCCCCTACAGTCTGTGACGTCACGCGTACACGTCATCATTCCGCAATGTTTTCAACAAGAAAATCCTGGGAAATTTTAAATTGCAATTTAGTAAACTAAAAAGGCCGTATTGGTTAATATTTCATCATTGATATATAAACTATCAGACTGCGTGGTCGGTAGTAGTGGGTTTCAGTAGGCCTTTAAGTTACATTTAAACCAGCGTGGGTGGCACTGGGAGCAGGTGGGTAAAGTGTCTTGCCCAAGGACACAAAGGCAGTGACCAGGATGGCAGAAGCGGGGATGGAACCTGAAACTCTCTTAAGTTGCAGGCACGGCCACTCTACCAACCGAGCTATGCCACCCCACGTCCAATCGGCATGAAGCCCTTTGGTTTGCTTCCTGTTTGTTTTGTAAAGTATTGTCCGATCATTACCTTATAAAATTCGAGGTTCAGACGCATGTTCGTCAAACTAATAATAATAATAACTGCTATAGCAGCCGCAACATTAATACGGCCACAACGACAACTCTTTCTGACCTACTGCCCTCGGTAATGGCACCATTCCCAAAGTATGTGGGCTCTATTGATAACCTCACTAACAACTTTAACGACGCCCTGCGCGAAACCATTGATAACATAGCACCGCTAAAGTTAAAAAAGGCTCCAAAAAAGCGCACCCCGTGGTTTACAGAAGAAACTAGAGCTCAGAAATTATTATGCAGAAAGCTGGAACGCAAATGGCGCACGACTAAACTTGAGGTGCACCATCAAGCATGGAGTGATGGTTTAATAACTTATAAACGCATGCTTACCTTAGCTAAAGCTAAATATTACTCAAATCTCATCCACCGTAATAAAAACAATCCTAAATTTTTGTTTAGTACGGTAGCATCGCTAACCCAACAAGGGACCCCTTCCAGTAGCTCCACCCACTCAGCTGATGACTTTATGCAATTCTTTAATAAGAAAATTGAAGTCATTAGAAAGGAGATTAAAGACAATGCGTCCCAGCTACAACGGGGTTCTATTAACACTGACACGATTGTATATACGGCGGATACTGCCCTCCAAAATAGTTTCTCTCGTTTTGAGGAAATAACATTAGAAGAATTGTTACAACGTGTAAATGGAATAAAACAGACAACATGCTTACTTGACCCTCTCCCTGGGAAACTGATCAAGGAGCTCTTTGTATTATTAGGTCCATCAGTGCTAAATATTATAAACTTATCACTCTCCTCGGGCACTGTTCCCCTAGCATTCAAAAAAGCGGTTATTCATCCTCTTCTTAAAAGACCTAACCTCGATCCTGACCTCATGGTAAACTACCGACCGGTGTCTCACCTTCCCTTTATTTCAAAAATCCTCGAAAAATAGGGCTATATAAGTAAACATTGATTGATTGATTGATATGTGTTATGATTTACGAAGATTAAATCATGCCCTACCTTCACACTTTGTCCGGAGTTGTCCGTCAGGGAGAACGACCCCGCATAAAGATGCGACCCCCGCCTGTCATCCAGCAGAGAATGGGAAAAAAATGTCCAGAGGTTTCACTTTGATGAAGAGAGATTTCACTTTGCAAAATAAGTATTGTTTGATCTTAATTCTATTCAGTGTGCATATACTTTGTTGCTGGTGACTCAAGAGACTTGAGTACCCGATTTGGTGGGACGTGATTTCTACAATAGCCACCCATCCATCCATGTTCTACCGCTTGTCCCTTTTGGGGTCGTGCGGGGTGCTGGAGCCTATCTCAGCTTCAATCGGGCGGAAGGCGGTGCACACCCTGGACAACATTCACACTCACATTCACACACTAGGGCCAATTTAGTGTTGCCAATCAACCTATCCCCAGGTGCATGTCTTTGGAAGTGGGAGGAAGCCGGAGTACCCGGAGGGAACCCACGCATTCACGGGGAGAACATGCAAACTCTACACAGAAAGATCCTGAGCCCGGGATTGAACTCAGGACTACTCGGGACCTTCATATTGTGAGGCACATGCACTAACCTCTGTTTCACCGTGCTGCACCGTGCTGCGGATTTTCGCCCAAGGCTAACAGCCTTGGGCGAAATTCTGCACACGGGCTTTGTGATGAGTGAATCGATTAAATTCAGTAAGTGACTCATAGGTACTTAAATTGGTAAAAATAATCATAATTACCATCACTACTGTAAGTAGTTTGTTTTTAACGACATTGTTTAATTCAGTTTAGACACAGTAATGCAGTGGTTCTCAAATGGGGGTACGCGTACCCCTGGGGGTACTTAAAGGTATGCCAAGGGGTACGGGAGATTTTTAAAAAATATTCTAAAAATAGCAAAAATTCAAAAAATACTTCATGAATATATTTATTGAATAATTATTCAACAAAATATGAATGTAAGTTCATAAACTGTGAAAAGAAATACAACAATGCAATATTCAGTGTTGACAGCTAGATTTTTTGTGGACATGTTCCATAAATATTGATGTTAAAGATTTCTTTTTTTGTGGAGAAATGTTTAGAATTAAGTTCATGAATCCAGATGGATCTCTATTACAATCCCCAAAGAGGGCACTTTAAGTTGATGATTTCTTCTATGTGTAGAAATCTTTATTTATAATTGAATCACTTTATTTTTCAACAAGTTTTTAGTTATTTTTATTTATTTTTTCTCCAAATATTTCAAGAAAGACCACTACAAATAAGCAATATGTTGCACTGTTACACAATTTAGTAAATCAAAAACTGATGACATAGTGCTGTATTTTACGTCTTTATCTCTTTTTTTTTTCAACCAAAAATGCTTTGCTCTGATTAGGGGGTACTTTAATTTAAAAAATGTTCACAGGGGTTACATCACTGAAAAAAGGTTGAGAAACACTGCAGTAAAGGAACCAAATATAAAACTGCATAATACAAAAAAAGCAACAATTTAAAATATCCCAAAAAAACAACATCTTCCAAAAATACAGTGATACAAAACACATTTTATAGACCAGGGGTCGGGAACCTTTTTGGCTGAGAGAGCCAAGAAGCCAAATATTTTAAAATGTATTTCCGTAAGAGCCATGTAATATTTTTTTAACACTAAACACAACTAAACATGTGCATTTTTAAGTAAGACCAACATTTGTAGAGTATAATACAGCTTTTATTATTTTTAATAACATTGTTATTCTGAAGCTAACTGTGGAGGGGGCGTGGCCTGTGGGCTTGCAGCGAAGCAGGGTGTTGCCAAGACCGGCCTCGAAATCAGCGACAGGTGCGTAGACGGCCCACCTGGGCCTTATTATCTAATCATCTGTCGCAATGTTATAAGCAGCAGCCAGGAGGAGAGACGGGGGTTGGGGCTGGAGCCAGAGCGCGAGTGAGAACAAAAGAGAAAAAGTCAATTGTTGGAAAGCAACTGAGAGACTTATTGAATAATAAAACAATATTGTAACCCTGAATCAGGCTCTCATGTTGGTGCTTGGTGGTCTTAAGAAGCCCCTTAAGGGCACCCTTCTATTATGTTAAGGGTCAATTTGACCCATTTCAGTGTTTGTGTTGATCAAAGTACTGGTTATCCTTTCTTTTTCTTGCTGAAATTTGGTGACTTTTCCTCATCTAGGGTCATGAACTGGTGTATAAAATCTAGACACTTTGATGTGTAGTGGAATGTCTGAGCAGAGTTTGTATAAAAGAAAAGATGACCAGTACTTTGATCAACACAAAAACTGAAATGGGTCATATTGACCCTTAACAGAATACAATTGGAATTAAAAATGTATGTCACTTTTCTAAATGTTTAAATAACCTAAAATAAAGTTGTTATTGGTTTAACCTGTTTTCTTGACTGTTTTGAATGCATTTACATAGTACGGGTCAAAATGACCCGCAACACAATCAATGTCATTGTTCCCAACATAATAGAAGGGTTAAGGGCAAGACCCACACTAACCAATAATAAATAGATTACTTCTTACCATTAACGCAATTTCTTGAACATAAAAATGCATGACAATGTTTTATATTTTGAACGTTTTCTGACACTGTGTGGAATTATTCATTACTTATCGTGTTAAGCAATGTCAGCTCAGATTTATCCGAGAGCCAGATGCAGTCATCAAAAGAGCCACATCTGGCTGGGGAGCCATAGTTTCCCTACCCCTTTTATAGACCATGTTTAGGGAACCTGTGGCTCTAGAGCTGGATGTGGCTCTTTTAATGACAGCATCTGGCTCTCAGATAAATCTTAGCTGACATTGCTTAACACGATAAATCATGAATAATTCCGTAGTGTTAAAAATAAGCACCTGTCAACCAGACTACAAAGCCATGCAGCACCACAAGTCTCCATCCATCCATCCATTTTCTACCGCTTGTCCCTTACGGGGTCGCGGGGGGCGCTGGCGCCTATCTCAGCTACAATCGGGCGGAAGGCGGGGTACACCCTGGACAAGTCGCCACCTCATCGCAGGGCCAACACAGATAGACAGACAACATTCACACTCACATTCACACACTAGGGCCAATTTAGTGTTGCCAATCAACCTATCCCCAGGTGCATGTCTTTGGAAGTGGGAGGAAGCCGGAGTACCCGGAGGGAACCCACGCATTCACGGGGAGAACATGCAAACTCCACACAGAAAGATCCCGAGCCTGGATTTGAACCCAGGACCGCAGGAACTTCGTATTGTGAGGTAGACGCACTAACCCCTCTGCCACCGTGAAGCCCCAAAAGTCTCATTAATGGTTATTTGATTCATTAAGAAGAACATTGTTTTTAAAAAGAATAAGAGACCTATAGCTCGGTTTGTAGAGCGGCCGTGCCAGAAACTTGAGGGTTGCAGGTTCGATTCCCGCTTCCGCCATCCTAGTCATTGCCGTTGTGTCCTTGGGCAAGACACTTTACCCACCTGCTCCCAGTGCCACCCACACTGGTTTAAATGTAACTTAGATATTGGGTTGATCTGCCGCTTCTTTTCTTTCTCCTATGTCCCCCACTCCCTTGTGGAGGGGGTCCGGTCCGATGACCATGGATGAAGTACTGGCTGTCCAGAGTCGAGACCCAGGATGGACCGCTCGTCGGGACCCAGGATGGACCGCTCGCCTGTATCGGTTGGGGACATCTCTACGCTACTGATCCGCCTCCGCTTGAGATGGTTTCCTGTGGACGGGACTCTCGCTGCTGTCTTGGATCCGCTTGAACTGAACTCTCGCGGCTGTGTTGGAGCCACTATGGATTGAACTTTCACAGTATCATGTTAGACCCGCTCGACATCCATTGCTTTCGGTCCCCTAGAGGGGGGGGGGGGGGGGGGGGTTGCCCACATCTGAGGTCCTCTCCAAGGTTTCTCATAGTCAGCATTGTCACTGGCGTCCCACTGGATGTGAATTCTCCCTGCCCACTGGGTGTGAGTTTTCCTTGCCCTTTTGTGGGTTCTTCCGAGGATGTCGTAGTCGTAATGGTTTGTGCAGTCCTTTGAGACATTTGTGATTTGGGGCTATATAAATAAACATTGATTGATTGATTGACTATGTAAAGCGCTTTGAGTCGATAGAGAAAAGCGCTATATAAATATAATTCCCAATTCACTGTTATAATCTAAAAAAGGTTGGTCTTACTTAAAAATGCACGCATTCAGTTGTATTCAGTGTTAAAAAAAAAATCACGGAAATACATTTTCAAATATTTAGCTTTCATGGCAAAAAGGTTCCCGACCCCTGTTTATAGAAAATATAAATAATTCGTCTTACATGCAGAAAACCAAGTGAAATTCCTGTAAACGTTGAATTAAATCATCATCATCATACCTTTTTTGGCGAAGGCGGCAATGAGCAGAAAGGTAGGAGAGGAGCAGAATGGCAATACTTCATACTTTTTTCTGCAAGTGATTTTGGGAATTCACTAGTGTTTCTCCCCTTCTTTATCAATGTCATGTCTTGTGCTCATGTTTTTTCTGTTTTGCTTAAGACTCCATTGTTTCCTGCTTTTGCACTTCCTTGTTTGCTTTGTTTCCATGCCAACCCATTAGTTTTCACCTGTCCCCATGTCATGCACCTGTTTTCAATCACCATGACAGCGTGGCGCAGTGGGAGAGTGGCAGTGCGCAACCCGAGTGTCCCTGGTTCAAATCCCACCTAGTACCAACCTCGTCTCGTCCGTTGTGTCATGAGCATGACACTTCACCCTTGCTCCTGATGGGTGCTGATTGGCGCCTTGCATGGCAGCTCCCTCCATCAGTGTGTGAATGGGTAAATGTGGAAGTAGTGTCAAAGTGCTTTGAGTACCTTGAATGTAGAAAAGCACTATACAAGTACAACCCATTTATCATTTATTTTACCATAGTATTATTTAAGCCACAGTTACCAGGTAGTCAGCCTGGCAACAACACCTCCTGCACCCATGATATCCATCCATTTTCTACCGCTTATTCCCTTTTGGGGTTGCTGGCGCCTGCTTTTTCTCATACCCTTGTCACAGTTGTTGTGATCCGATGGCCGGATCATCACCATATTGTTGTTTTTGTTTCATTTTTATTTTCACTCTCCGTCTGATCCTATTATTTCCTGTTTAGTCGGTCACCAGGGTAGCTTATCAGTTTCACCTGCTACTCACGGCCCTCCACACCTGTCCTCACTAATCACCTGCCTTATATAAGCCTGCATCATTTATTGTTCAGTCCTGGATCCAAGTTTGTTTTCCCACAACGGTACGTCTGCATTTCTGGTTTGCTTACACGCAACAAGTTTCTTCTGATAATTCCTATATCTTAATTCACGCTAGCTTTCACGCTACACCAGGGGTCGGGAACCTTTTCGGCTGAGAGAGCCAAGAATCCAAATATTTTAAAATGTATTTCCGTAAGAGCCATGTAATATATTTTTTTTAACACTAAACACAACCAAACGCATGCATTTTTAAGTAAGACCAACATTTGTAGAGTATAATAGGTCTCTTATTCCTTTTAATAACACTGTTATTCTGAAGCTAACTGTGGAGGGGGCGTGGCCTGCGGGCCTGCAGCGAAGCAGGGTGTTGCCAGGACCGGCCTCGAAATCAGCGACAGGAGCGAAGATGTTCCCATCTGGGCCTTGTTATCTAATCACCCGTCGCTCTGTTTTTAAGCAGCAGCCAGGAGGAGAGACGGGTTTGAGGTTGGAGCCAGAGTGCGAGCGAGAACGAAAGGGAAAAAGGCAATTGCTGGAAAGCAACTGAGAGACTTGGTGGTCTGAAGAACCTCCAGGAGGGCAAGCCCTAAATTAAGCAATAATAATTAAATCACTTCTTACCCTTAATGCAACTTCTTGAACAAGTGTGGTACAAAAAAGGATGGATGGATTCAAATGCATGAGCATGTTTTATATTTTCAACATTATTTTCAACACTTTGATTACAATTGGAAATATTCATTGGTTATTGTGTTAAGCAATGTCAGCTCAGATTTATCCGAGAGCCAGATGCAGTCATCAAAAGAGCCACATCTGGCTCGCGAGCCGTAGGTTCCCTACCCCTGCGCTATGCCCTTGTATTATTCCAGCTCACACGCTGAAGATTAGTTTTTCTGTTTTTGTGTGCCTTCGAGCCAGTAGTAGTTATTTTATTACTATTCCTAGCTTTTATGCTAGCATCCTTTTTGTTTTTTTCTACTAGCTCCAGCAATTTTGTTATATAGCTCTTTTTGTTATTTAAATAAATCTGTTTATCTTACCTTTGCTGTGTTCAATTTCGACGCATCCTCGAGGGAATCGAACCCGGCACCACGATGCCGAACAGGCGTAACAACAGTAAGTTTTCTCGTTATTCATGCCACAGTGCAAGTTTTGGTTTAGTGTTTATAGTTATTTGCCTTTGTGCTAGTCTTTTGTTTCATAGCTCAGTTTTTGTACCGCCATTGTGCGCGCTTTTTGTTGGTTCCTGTTTTTAGTTATAGTGTCAGAATTGTGAGGACTTTTCTTCGGCATGGTAATGCCGGTGTTGTTTTCCCGTGGATGCATCGAAGCAGAACACAGCAAAGGTAAGATATAAGGTATTTATTTAATAAATAACAAAAGGCTAGGAACAAAAATACTGGTGTAAAGAGAAAGCAAACAAAAGACGCTAGCGTGAAAGCTAGGATAAAACACTAGGAAACTAAAACTTGGCACGAGAGGACAAACAAGAAAACAAATCATCAGTATGAAAACTGGAATAAACAAGTGGCATAGCGTGAGAGCTAGCGAGAAAATACATACAATAGAAAGATGAGAGTCGTCACTGTAGCACGTAGGCAAATTAGGATCCGAGAATGAATAACGAAAAGCGGCGGGTTTAAATAAGGGAGGTGATTAGAAGAAAACAGGTGTGCGTAGATAACAAGGGGCAGGGGAACTAATGAGCTACCATGGTGACATACTAAACAGGAAATAAAGACGTTAAACAACAGGTTGATACTAAAATGGAACAATAAACCAGAATATGTGCAGATCCGAGCAGCGGATCGCAACAAGAATAAAAAGATGTCTCTACCTTCACGCCATTTCCACTCCATTCGCTTTGCACCTCGGGAAAACAACCCACGCCCAAGTCCTAGTCTTGACGATCAAGTTGCAACTATTTTTGTTCCCGTCCATCCATCCGTTTTCTACCGCTTATTCCCATGGTGTCTAATTTGGCATTGAAATATTTTTTTTATCAAAAAAACTGATCGTAAGACATGCACCTGGGGATAGGTTGATTGGCAACACTAAATTGGCCCTAGTGTGTGAATGTGAGTGTGAATGTTGTCTGTCTATCTGTGTTGGCCCTGCGATGAGGTGGCGACTTGTCCAGGGTGTACCCCGCCTTCTGCCCGATTGTAGCTGAGATAGGCGCCAGCGCCCCCCGCGACCCCAAAAGGGAATAAGCGGTAGAAAATGGATGGATGGATGAAAAGTGGGCAGTGCAAAGGCTGAGCTATCATTATATTTATTATGGAACTAAAAATGGGAATTAATAATATTAAAAGTGCAACGGAAAATAGTCCATTCATCCATTTTTTACCGCTTGCCCCTTTCAGGGTCACGGGGGTGCTGGAGCCCTTCGCATCTGCGCTCAAGCGGAAGGCGGGGTACACCCTGGACAAGATTCCGCCTAAATCCAGGAGCAACACAGATCGACAACATTCACACTCACATTCACACACTACGGCTAATTTAGTGTTGCCAGTCAACCTATCCCCAGGTGCATGTCTTTGGAGGTGGGAGCAAAAGCAACCATTTATATTGTTTTGGCAAATGAAGGGAAGGTTTTGAGTAATGCTGCAGTTTGTGTTCATTAAGCTAGCAAAAGTGGGCCATCACTCAACCGCAGTCCCACACCTGTCATTCAAGCATCGCTCTCTTCCTTCAGCACCCCCGCCCCCCCACCACCACTTGCCAGATAGCTGAGTCGAATCGATTGTCAAGGTGAATAACAAGGATGCCAAACAGGAGTGTTCTGGTTGAAGGTTACGTGCAGTTGTTGCCTCTGCCTGTTTGTGGAAGGAGGCTGGATTGTACTATTAACTGCAGTAAGACTCCAAAATCTTTTAATTCCTGGCGTTAACGGTGATTTTGTGGGTCTAAAGCCCCTTTATTTAACTGAACACTTGCCTTCTGTCATTTTCTACGCTTGGTCCATCAGTTCCTTTCCCACACATGTCAAATTCCTGACACAGATGCCGCAATTCAACGTAGCAAATTTCCGGAAATATATAGGTCAACTCACTTTAGCAACACCACGGATTTCTGATTTGAATCGCAAAATGGATCTGATCTTGGAGATTTTTGCTGAGAAGGAATAATTACATTGGATTAGAGAGATCCAGCACGGACAACAGAGCAGGCAAGTCATTGTTTGGACTGCTCGAAGAAAAACAACATCTTAATCTACTATTGGACTCCCTCGAATGGCCTTGATGCAATCAGGAACAGGCTGTTCTGAAGAACTCCCCCAAGGACTCCTAGAAGATGGACGCTTTTGACCTTCGTTTTTTTCAACAACACCTGGTGTCGAACTTTGAAATCGGCCCCGGACCACATAAACATTTCAACATCTCACCCAAGTTAATTGGGCATACGTATACGCACACGCCCCTCCCCAAATCAACGCCTTCACCACTGCTTAATTCCTCTGGAATTAACTGCTTAATTCCTCTGGAATTAAGCAGCCAGCCTCCAGGGCTTCATCTGGCCGGGATCTTCAGCTCTCACTGGATCGGTTCGCAGCCAAGTGTGAAGCGGCCGGAATGAGAATCAGCACCTCCAAGTCCGAGTCCATGGTTCTCTCCCGGAAAAGGGTGGAGTGCCGTCTCCGGGTTGGGGAGGAGACGGCAGTTCAAGTACCTAGGAGTCTTGTTCACGAGTGGGGAAGAGGGGATCGAGAGATCGACAGGCGGATCGGTGCAGCGTCTTCAGTAATGCGGACGTTGTATCGATCCGTTGTGGTGAAGAAGGAGCTGAGCCGGAAGGCAAAGCTCTCAATTTACCGGTCGGTCTACGTTCCCATCCTCACCTATGGTCATGAGCTTTGGGTCATGACCGAAAGGATAAGATCAAGGGTACAAACGGCCGAAATGAGTTTCCTCCGTCGTGTGGCGGGTCTCTCCCTTAGAGATAGGGTGAGAAGCTCTGCCATCCGGGAGGAACTCAAAGTAAAGCCGCTGCTCCTCCACATCGAGAGGAGCCAGATGAGGTGGTTCGGGCATCTGGTCAGGATGCCACCCGAACGCCTCCCTGGGGAGGTGTTTAGGGCACATCCAACCGGTAGGAGGCCACAGGGAAGACCCAGGACACGTTGGGAAGACTATGTCTCCCGGCTGTCCTGGGAACGCCTCGGGATCCCCCGGGAAGAGCTAGACGAAGTGGCTGGCGAGAGGGAAGTCTGGGCTTCCCTGCTTAGGCTGTTGCCCCCGCGACCCGACCTCAGATAAGCGGAAGAAGATGGATGGATGGATATTAAATAGTCCATGTTATTATGGATGTGCCTGTTGCTACTTTACATACATACTAACAGCATGTATATTGAACGTTGATGGATGGTTTTGGAATTTTTTTTAAGAGGCTTTTATATGCGGAATAGATCAAATCCTCTCTGTCCCACAGAGTGGTGTGCCGAAAGCTCGAGATCACAGGGTACACCTGAACCCAATTAGTGGTCACACTATTTAACTGTGCTGGTGCAGCACGTTGGCGCCGGAGCTTTGTTTTTCCTATGACGTTTCCATGCTGGCAATATCGTCTGTGTACCAGGAACTCTCAGGTTACCCAAGTCTGCCCGATTACTCCTAGCTTTGCCTCCCACCCTAGTTTATGGTTTTGGGTTGTTTTCCCTACTTTAATGGTGTGCTTTTTTTTTTTGGAGCGCTCACAATAAAGAGGAAGATTTATTGCTTGCAAAACTTTCCACCTTTGGGTTTCACAAGACCCAAACGCAACATTATCGGTTGTGTTTATTTGCGATTTAGGATGCATAAAGGGGAGCACGGTGGAACAGGGGTTAGTGCATGTTCCTCACAATACGAAGGACCTGAGTTGTCCTGAGTTCAATTCCGGGCTCGGGATCTTTCTGTGTGGAGTTTGCAAGTTCTCCCCGTGACTGCGTGGGTTCCCTTTACTCCGGCTTCCTCCCACCTTCAGAGACATGCACCTGGGGGATAAGTTAATTGGCAACACTAAATTGGCCCGAGAATGTGAATGTGGATGTTGTCTGTCTATCTGTGTTGGCCCTGCGATGAGGGGTGACTTGTCCAGGGTGTACACCGCCTTCCGCCCGAATGCAGCTGAGATAGGCTCCAGCACCCCCCGCAACCCCACAAGGGACAAGCGGTAGAAAATGGATGGATGGATGTAAAATAGAGAAAGACGTATGTGTTCTTGTCACACATAAGGCTTGTGAATGAGAAGCAACATTTTTAAAATTGTCGCGGTACTTTTTAAGAAAGAAGTTGGGATGAATAAGCTACATTCACAGTCGGTCCCATTATAATGTGTTTATGAGCAAGGGTGAAAATGTAATTACAGGTAAATCTATTTTTGTCTGGGAAACACTGCCGTACGGCCCTTAACAGGGTGTTCGAGTTTGTGTGCGCGTGCGTGTTTTTGTGTGTGCTCGTAATAATCATTCTAGAGATTTGGGATCTCAATTCTAAAGTAGAATTGGCAGAATTTAGAACTTTACTAAAAAACAACCAAAACATAGGCAAAATCCAACTACAAAGACACAAAGTTATACCATTTTCTTAAATGCTTGTGAACTAGCAGGTATTTATATTTGGTCACAGAATCCTTTGGAAATATGCTGTCAGAGTTTGTTGGTGACGAACCCCAAGATGCAGAGAAGGAGGGAGGCATTTTGCAGGAAAACATGATTTATTTAAACACTAACGCAAAACCAAACAAAAGGGGTACAGTACAACAAAAAGTGTGCACGAGGCGGATAACAAACTAAAAGAGCTAGCATGAGAGCTGGAAAACAAAAGCAGCGTAGCATGGAAGCTAGCAAAAACAAAAGGGCCTAGCGTGGAAGCTAGCGGGTAGCGAGCAGGAAAACAGAAGTCGTTACTTGTAGAATGAAAACAAAACGGAAACGAAACAAAAGACAGTAAGCTACAAACAGATACCGAAATATAGCTTATAGCTACGCTGCAATGACTCGACACAACAGGAGCGACAATACGGATGTGACATCGACAATAATCCAGCACTGACTGGATGGGAAGACAGGTATAATTAAGACCAGGCTGATTGACACCAGGTGTGGCCAGGTGCCAATGAGCCGCACCTGAGGGGACACAGCACTCAGGGAGAAAGACAGGAAACAGACAAAATAAGAGCGCTGGCAGGAACTAAAGACATTAAATACTACACACACACACAGGAAACAAAGACAAATGCAGAGGAAAAAACTAAAACATAACCAAACTCTCAGGGACGAACCTGACACATGTTTTTAGATAAGTAGCTTCAAAAGTGCGCATGTCCATCACAAGCTCTCCAAAGAGTGGTGGCTCTTGCTCTCAGGAGATTGGGGAACTTAAAGGATAGCAGCAGTTGGATTTTAGGAAGAAGTGTAAACACAATAACGACATCTGGTAAGAGCCCCCCTCGGTAGGAGTAGAGATCGGGGGTTGGAGGTCAAATGACTTCATTGAGCAAAGTGACAATGCCCAGGTGTTTTCTGCATTTGTACAAACAAATCAAATCAAATCAAATCAACTTTATTTATAAAGCACATTTAAAATTTACCACAGGGGTAGCCAAAGTGCTGTACAATGGGCAGGTTAAAAGATAATATGAGAACCGAGCAAACAACACAACACAAACAGAACATGATAAAAAATAAATAAAACATAAAAACAGGTTCACAGCAGGTGTATAATGGAGCGCCATTGCAGGATGGATATTACCCAGTGTTTAAAAGCCAAGGAATAAAAGTATGTTTTCAAGAGAGATTTAAAAACAGGAAGAGAGGAGGCTTGTCTAAAACTCAGAGGTAGGTCGTTCCAGAGCTTGGGAGCAGCTCCGTCACCTCTAAGCTTCAGCATTGTGTCAGGGACCATCAGTAGCAGCTGATCGACTGATCTTAGGGATCAGGTGGGGCAGTAAGGCTGAAGGAGGTCGGAGAGATATGTTGGCGCGAGGTTGTTTAGACATTTAAAAACAGATAAAAGGATTTTATGCAACTGGGTGTTGTCCAAACTGGTCGGCCCCAAGGCTAAAACAACAAAGAGTAAGTGTCTTTGTGTCAAAGGTAGTTTAGGACAGTTTTCCAAGAAGACAAGAGAAGAGTAATCAGGCCCATACTCTTTCCCCTGGAAACTGCAGTTCCAGTCTGAGGCTCACTGAGACAAATAAACCTTATTTGTTCGACGATTCCTCGTTTGGCGTCTTCTTGGCTAATCACCCAGCAAAAACTCAGAATATATTTTGCAAGATCTTGCAGGACCTTAGAGACATGTTGACTTTGGTTGAAATCTGAATCAAACAACCTCAAGAGGCTTTCAACTTTAAAAGGTGAACTCGTAAAGACCTTTGAGTAGGCCTTGTAATGACAGCAGGTGCGTCATTGCAGGATGGATATCACTCAGTGTTTAAAAGCCAAGGAATAAAAGTATGTTTTTAAGACAGATTTAAAAACAGGAAGAGAGGAGGCTTGTCTAAAACTCAGAGGTAGGTCGTTCCAGAGCTTGGGAGCAGCAGCGGCGAAAGCTCTGTCACCTCTAAGCCTCAGCCTTGTGTCAGGGACCGTCAGTAGCAGCTGATCGGCTGATCTTAGGGATCAGGTGGGACAGGTCAGAGAGATATGTTGGCACGAGGTTGTTTAGACATTTAAAAACACATAGAAGGAGTTTATGCAACTGGGTGTTGTCCAAACAGGTCGGCCCCAAGGCTAAAACAACAAAGAGTAAGTGTCTTTGTGTCAAAGGTAGTTTAGGACAGTTGTTCAAGAAGACAAGAGATGAGTAATCAGGCCCATACTCTTTCCCCTGGAAACTGCAGTTCCAGTCTGAGGCTCACTGAGACAAATAAAGCTTATTTGTTCGACGATTCCTCGTTTGGCGTCTTCTTGGCTCATCACCCAGCAAAAACTCAGAATATATTTTGCAACATCTTGCAGGACCTTAGAGACATGTTGACTTTGGTTGAAATCTGAATCAAACAACCTCAGGAGGCTTTCAACTTTAAAAGGTGAACTCGTAAAGACCTTTGAGTAGGCCTTGTAATGACAGCAGGTGCGCCATTGCAGGATGGATATCACTCAGTGTTAAAAGCCAAGGAATAAAAGTATGTTTTTGAGACAGATTTAAAAACAGGAAGAGAGGAGGCATGTCTAACACTCTGAGGTAGGTTGTTCCAGAGCTTGGGAGCAGCAGCGGCGAAAGCTCTGTCACGTCTAAGCCTCAGCCTTTTGTCAGGGACCATCAGTAGCAGCTGATCGACTGATCTTAGGGATCGGCTGGGGCAGTAAGGCTGAAGGAGGTCGGAGAGATATGTTGGCGCGAGGTTGTTTAGACATTTAAAAACAAATAAAAGGATTTTATGCAACTGGGTGTTGTCCAAACTGATCGGCCCCAAGGCTAAAACAACAAATAGTAAGTGTCTTTGTGTCAAAGGTAGATTAGGACAGTTTTCCAAGAAGACAAGAGAAGAGTAATCAGGCCCATACTCTTTCCCCTGGAAACTGCAGTTCCAGTCTGAGGCTCGCTGAGACAAATAAAGCTTATTTGTTCGACGATTCCTCGTTTGGCGTCTTCTTGGCTCATCACCCAGCAAAAACTCAGAATATATTTTGCAACATCTTGCAGGACCTCAATGGGACATTAGAGACATGTTGACTTTGGTTGAAATCTGAATCAAACAACCTCAAGAGGCTTTCAACTTTAAAAGGTGAACTCGTAAAGACCTTTGAGTAGGCCTTGTAATGACAGCAGGTGCGTCATTGCAGGATGGATATCACTCAGTGTTTAAAAGCCAAGGAATAAAAGTATGTTTTTAAGACAGATTTAAAAACAGGAAGAGAGGAGGCTTGTCTAAAACTCAGAGGTAGGTCGTTCCAGAGCTTGGGAGCAGCAGCGGCGAAAGCTCTGTCACCTCTAAGCCTCAGCCTTGTGTCAGGGACCGTCAGTAGCAGCTGATCGACTGATCTTAGGGATCGGGTGGGGCAGTAAGGCTGAAGGAGGTCGGAGAGATATGTTGACGCGAGGTTGTTTAGACCTTTAAAAACAAATACAAGGATTTTATGCAACTAGGTGTTGTCCAAACTGATCGGCCCCAAGGCTAAAACAACAAATAGTAAGTGTCTTTGTGTCAAAGGTAGATTAGGACAGTTTTCCAAGAAGACAAGAGAAGAGTAATCAGGCCCATACTCTTTCCCCTGGAAACTGCAGTTCCAGTCTGAGGCTCGCTGAGACAAATAAAGCTTATTTGTTCGACGATTCCTCGTTTGGCGTCTTCTTGGCTCATCACCCAGCAAAAACTCAGAATATATTTTGCAACGTCTTGCAGGACCTCAATGGGACATTAGAGACATGTTGACTTTGGTTGAAATCTGAATCAAACAACGTCAGGAGGCTTTCAACTTTAAAAGGTGAACTCGTAAAGACCTTTGAGTAGGCCTTGTAATGACAGCAGGTGCGTCATTGCAGGATGGATATCACTCAGTGTTAAAAGCCAAGGAATAAAAGTATGTTTTTGAGACAGATTTAAAAACAGGAAGAGAGGAGGCATGTCTAACACTGAGGTAGGTTGTTCCAGAGCTTGGGAGCAGCAGCGGCGAAAGCTCTGTCACGTCTAAGCCTCAGCCTTTTGTCAGGGACCGTCAGTAGCAGCTGATCGACTGATCTTAGGGATCGGGTGGGGCAGTAAGGCTGAAGGAGGTCGGAGAGATATGTTGGCGCGAGGTTGTTTAGACATTTAAAAACAAATAAAAGGATTTTATGCAACTGGGTGTTGTCCAAACTGGTCGGCCCCAAGGCTAAAACAACAAAGAGTAAGCGTCTTTGTGTCAAAGGTAGTTTAGGACAGTTTTCCAAGAAGACAAGAGAAGAGTAATCAGGCCCATACTCTTTCCCCTGGAAACTGCAGTTCCAGTCTGAGGCTCACTGAGACAAATAAAGCTTATTTGTTCGACGATTCCTCGTTTGGCGTCTTCTTGGCTAACCACCCAGCAAAAACTCAGAATATATTTTGCAACGTCTTGCAGGACCTTAGAGACATGTTGACTTTGGTTGAAATCTGAATCAAACAACCTCAGGAGGCCTTCAACTTTTAAAGGTGAACTCGTAAAGACCTTTGAGTAGGCCTTGTAATGACCAACATTCTAACGGTTTATAATCGCCTATAAAAGCTACAATATATTTTTTTACAGTGCTCTATTTAATTTATGATGGGAAATGCCTTGGATGGCATGGCATTTGGCCTTACATAGTGCAAGTTTTTATTTGTGTCTTGTTCTGCATTGCTTGACTGGGGATGGATGGATGCACTGACTCTAAAGTGCAAGGACAAACTGATGATGATGTACAAGCTTCACAAGCTGCTGATACTCTCCAGCAACACCTTGCAGGCATGTTTTTGTGCACCAATATTGTCTGTGGGCATGATGGACCCTGCAGCTGCTGCTGCTATATGAAAAGAAATATTGCAAAATAATGAATGTTGGCTGGCTTCGATGGCAGCAGGGCAGCGATCAGCGTTTTCATTTGCCCCAACAACCGATTGTGTTTCAGTAAATGTAAGGGCTTCTGTCTCACACCTACTTTGGGAATGTAATCATGGTTGCGCTTACATCCAGCCGCTACAGATCTGCCCTTTTATTCCCCACACAATAATTGCAGACTCAGATGCGGTCCAGTCCGCAGCCCCTCCATGATTTTGCAGGCCTTTTTTGGGATTGTTGCCGCCTGAAATTCCGGGAAGTGTCTTTGTTGCCTTTTTTGTTGTTGTGCCGCAGAGCAGGAAACAGCTCCAGACCAATTTTTAAATGATGCAGACCCCATTAAAGGCCTACTGAAATGAGATTTTATTATTTAAACAGGGATAGCAGGTCCATTCTATGTGTCATACTTGATCATTTCGGGATATTGCCATATTTTTGCTGAAAGTATTTAGTAGAGAACATTGACGATAAAGTTTGCAACTTTTGGTCGCTAATAGAAAAGCCCTGCCTTTACCGGAAGTATGTGCGCGTGACGTCACGAGTTGCGGGACTACACACAAATTCACATTGTTTATAATGGTTGCCACGAGCAGTAAGAGGAATTCGGACAGAGAAAGCGACAATTTCCACATTAATTTGAGCAAGGATGAAAGATTCGTGAATTAGGATATTGATAGTGAAGGACTAGAAAAAAAAAAAAAGCCATGGCTCCGGGCGGCAGCAGTGTGAGGATTTCAGATGTAATTAGACACATTTACTAGGATAATTCTGGAAGATCCCTTATCTGTTTATTGTTTTAATAGTGTTTTAGTGAGATTATAAAGTCCTACCTCGAGGTCGGGTGGCTACGGTTAACACGCAGTGTCTCAGAGAGAAGCCGATGAGCCAAGCTCACAGCTGCCTTTTTACATCCAGGCTCGGGATCTTTCTGTGTGGACGTCAAATAATCCACTGATGTCTGCTGCAGGACGTCAAATAATCCACTGATGTCTCCGGTAAGATATATATATATCACAATTTCCCCATCCAAAAACATGCTGGTTGACATAGAGAAAACATGTTCGCTTGACCGCTCTGTGTTAAAGCTTCACAACAAACAAAGAAACACCGGCTGTGTCTCGGTGCTAAAGACAGCTGCAATCCACCGCTTTCCACCAACATCATTGTTCTCTATAGTCTCCATTATTAAATGAACAAATTGTAAAAGATTCATCAACACAGATGTCCAAAATAATGTGTAATTGTACGATTAAAGCAGACGACTTTTAGCCGTGAGTGGTGCAGCGCTAATATATCCTGACAGTCCGTGACGTACCGCGTACACGTCATCGTTCCACGACGTTTTCAACAAGAAACTCACGGGAAATTTAAAATTGCAATTTAGTAAACTAAACCGGCCGTATTGGCATGTCTTGCAATGTTAATATATCATCATTGATATATAAACTATCAGACTGCGTGGTCGGTAGTAGTGGGTTTCAGTGGGTTTTTTAAATGTAACACAACAGTTGTTTTTTTTTAAATTTCTCTTGTTTAAAAATTTAAATGGAAATTAAATAAATTTTGTGGCAGCTTTGACAAAAAGTTGCATCATAAATTGCAATGTTTTGTCAAATTTTTCATTTAGGAAAATTCCATCAGCTTGTTATTTTATCAATTAAATTTTTTTTTTACATGTTCTTGTGTGTAGCTCCTTCAGTAACAGACTGTTACATCCACAGTGCAATAACACACTTATGTGATTACTGTGATCTGCTTTTTTTCTTGGTTTAAAAAAAACATTTGCATTGTAGGTGTTGAGCTATTGCTTTTGTTTTATTCATCGACACATAGTAGGCTTGGGAAAAACAAAAAGTGAGTTGTAATCATTGCAGAATCCATGACAGACAACGAAAATTATATTTTTTTGGGGGGGGACTAATGGAGATTCACAACCTTTTGAATTTGAAGCTGAGTGTACCATACTTGCCAACCGTCCCGGATTTTCCGGGAGACTCCCGGAATTCAGCGCCTCTCCCAACAACCTCCCGGGACAAATTTTCTCCCGAAAATCTCCCGAAATTCAGGCAGAGCTGGAGGCCACGCACCTTTCAGCTCCATGCAGACCTGACTCAATGTTGTGACCCTCTTAAACAGGACAATACTACCATCTACTGTACATAGAATAGAATGTAAATATATTCTACATTTAAGTGCAGTCAAGGAACATGCATTTGGGTGTCTGCTCTGAAGCCCACAGTAAAGAGACGTAACTTCATCACGTCGCCTGGTTATTGACTCCAAACCAACATATTACACCGTCGACGAACAAAATGAAGAAATACACTTGCAAGTTCCAGAACGATTGGAAACAAGAATTTCAGTTTATCCAGGAGAGTTCGAAGGGGAAAGGGTATGTTGCCTGTAAATTTTGTAGAACAGACTTCTCCATTGAACGCGGCAGCTGAACGGATATACTCAGCCATGAACGGTCAGCACAAATCGTCCGCAGCGCAGCATCGTTCACAACCCAGTATTATGTCATATATATATATATATATATATATATATATATATATATATATATATATATATATATATATATATATTATATATATATATATATATATAAAGTATATATGTAATACTCGGGTTGGTGAATTATACGCCACCCCACTTAACCACGCCCCCCGCCCCAACCACGCCTCCTAACAACACCACGCCTCCGTTTGATGAGCATTCCTTAACTTTCTCAGTCTTTTTGCCACACACACACATATATACATATATATATATATATATATATATATACCGTATTTCCTTGAATTGCCGCAGGGCATATAGTATGCGCCTGACTTGAATTAGTGCCGTGTAAAACTCGCTTCGCAAAATAATTAGCACATGCTTAGTATTACCGCCTGGTCAAACTCGTGACGTCACGAGTGACACTTCCCCTTTCATCATTTTCAAAATGGAGGAGGCTGATTTTAATACCGGTAATTTGAAATCGCATAAAAGGAAGAAGATTAAGAGCTATTCAGTAGGATTGAAGGTCCAAGTTTACATCACACTCAAATTTTTACTGCATGCCTTTGGTAAGTGAGAAGAGGTTTTAAAATAATTACCGCATGCTTACTTTTACCGCATGCCTTTGGTAAGCGCAGGAGTGAGAAGAGGTTTTAAATGAATTAGCGCCCCGGCAGCAATTCAAGGAAATACGGTATATATATATATATATATATATATATATATATATATATATAATCCCCTATAAAATTCACAACCTTGAATGTTTTTGCCTTCAATTGCTTTTATAAATGATATTTTTTTTAAAAAGCTCCTTTCAAGTTAAAGTGGACAACAGATTTTTACAAAATGTCAATCGAACCCATCTACTGTAAGTGTTTGAATAAATATTAATCTGAGTGCAGTTAAAATCTGTCAAGTGATTGTAATACAAAAACACCTGTGACTTATTCTCTAGCTTTCTGGTTATAATAGCAACATGAAGCCGAAAGAACACTCCAAAGAACATAAAGAAAGAACGATTGAAAAGTTTAGGACAGGACTCTTCATCCCACGGATGATATGTCCTAGATCCATAATTAAGAATTTGAGGGAGTATACTGTGGTACTTTTTTAAATCTCCCTCAAGATTTTTACAGCCATTGTTTGACCTCTCTGTTCACCAAGGGCCTAATTAACAAGTTTATTCTGCTTCGTCATCGGCCCAAGCTTCCAGCAGTAAAGCATGTTTAAGAAAACGTGTCCTACCAAACGGGTCACAGAAGGTGCTGAAACTTAAATTATTTAGCAGAGAAGGTGAGGGTTTCATATCTAATCGTTGTACAGGTCAGGTCCTGTGGATGTTTTCAGTACAAATACGGAAAGATTAATTGTTAGTGAGGGGCATTGGAGGGTTTCAATTAACAACCTGAATTGAACTAAATATAGTCACGTACCTTTTAAGTGAAAGCAAAAAGAAGTATTTGTAGCCATGTAGGTTCTTTCTGCAAAGGAACTAACACTTCCATGCATTATTGAGGACAAAGGTAGGCTTAGTTCCTGCAAATCAAACAAAAGGAAATGGGCCACACCTGAGCTGTGGAGTGAAAAGTGGGGATTAAGTCTTTCTTCTGGCTTCGGCTGGATTCGTTTCAGCTTTTGTTGGACTTCATGTAGGCCAGGTGTAAAGAATTTGCACATGCAGCCTTGCAAATCTTCAACTTCCTGTTTAACGTGAATGAAATCGATTGGATCTAGAGCGAGATGTACTTTCTGAGCTGTGGCAATCAGAACAGACAAGGGGTATCGAAAGGATTATTTGGTGGGCTTCATAATCCTCTCAGGGTTTAATTCATGATGAGAATAAAGCTCCCGTTGTTTAGGACCTGTTAGCTTCACTTTATTTTGACAGGTTTTTGTTTCTTTTTGAGGACATGCTATTATGCCCAAGGAAAACCGTTGATGATATATTAGGATTTTAATGAAACTGTTTGTGTGATTCTAGTGCATCGGGAAAATGTTCACAGTGCTTCACTTTTTCCATATTTGGTTATGTTACACGCTCGCCTTTCAGAACCATAAACGGCATCCGTTTCTGAGCGGGGAGTTTCGGGCACCAAACTCGCCTCCTCCCACGGAGGGAAATGGGGGATTTAATGTCTCCCATCTAAAGAGAAGGGGGCAGCAAAGTGCTAAATGGGTTACTACATGTGCCTCACAATACGAAGGTCTTGAGTTCAATTCCGGGCTCGGGTTCTTTCTGTGTGGGGTTTGCATGTTCAGCGTGCTTTCCTTCTGGGTTTTCCACCTCCAAAGACATGCACCTGGGGATAGGTTGATTGGCAACATTAAAATTGGCCCTAGTGTGTGAACGTGAGAGTGAATGTTGTCTGTCTGTGTTGGCCCTGTGATAAGGTGGCGACTTGTCCAGGTTGTACGCCCCGCCTTCCACCCAAATGCAGCTGGGATAGGCTCCAGCACCCCCCACGACCCCGAAAGGGACAAGTGGATGGGTATGTTACAGACTTATTCCAAAATGTAATTGTGGAGAGGCGGAGCCGACGGGCCGACGGCGGGGTAGGGAAAGCCGTAGTCCTACTCAAGATGGCGGCCAGGAGGCGGAGGATGCAGCGGAGCGGCGAGGCGGGGCTTGCTGGGAGCGACGCCGCCACAATCTGATTCAGGTGCGTGACACACACACCGGCTCACAATCTGCTATCTCCTAGCAGTATATAAAAGGGGAGAAGGAGGAAAGAGGGAGGCAGAAGGAGTAGAAGAACCAGACGAGCGAGAACGACTGAGAGGGAGCCGAACACAGCAACGAAGACGCGGCAGACTGAAGGCGAGAGAGGAGCGAGCAGGATAGGAGCGATCCGAAGAAAAGACAAAGCTTTATTGAAAAATAAACAAGAGTCAAACCTGCTCAGCGATGTCCTTCCTTGATGGTCCATGCAACCCGCACGATGACGGCAGAAAGCAGTTAACAGTAATTGACAATATGAAAAGTTTTTTTTTTTATTTGCAAATTAATTCAAATAAAACAACTAAATACAGCATCAAGTCTTTTTGAATAAGATGCCACCAGCTAGGTACACCTATCTGGCAGTTTTGCTAATTCCTCATCGCCTATCCTTTGCAGCACTACTCGAGTTCCAGAGAAGCGTTGGTTTTCATCCGGCCTTGTCTCTGTACATTGCTGCGTTTTTCTTAGTTGAGTCAGTAAGGTGACCAAAATGGTCACTCTACGCTACAGCATTCTTCTGTGGAGAGAGGACAACCTTACAGAAGGACAAGCATCTCTGCAGCAACCCACCAAAAATGCCTGTATTGTAGAGTGACCAGAGAGAGGCAATTTCTTAGTAAAAAGTTTGCCAAAATGCACCTGAAAGACTCTCAGACCTTATTATGGTAGAGGAATTTGCGTGTCCCAATGATCCTAGGAGCTATGTTGTCCGGGGGGTTCTGTACCCTCTGATAGGGTCTCCCAACACAAACAGGCCCTAGGCGAGAGATTAGACAAAGACCAGATCGAAGACCATTATTAAGAAGAAACAACGAGGATTCAGATTTCCCTCGCCCAGACGCGAGTCACCGGAGGTGGATCTCGATGGCGAGTGCCTGGTGGCTGGGTCTGGCCCGAAGAGGCAATGTGGGTCCCCCCTCTAATGGGCTCAACCACTCTTAGGAGGCGGGCATAGAGGTGGGGTGCAGTGTGAGCCGAAGGCAGGGTACTTGGCGATCCGATTCTCGGCTACAAAAGCTAGCTCTTGGGACGTGGAACGGCACCTCGCTGGGAGGGAAGGAGCCTGAGCTGGTGTGCGAGGTGGAGAAGCTTAGGTTAGATATAGTCGGACTCACTTTGACGCACAGCAAGGGCTCTATAACCAGTTCTCTCAAGAGAGGCTGGACTCTCTTCCATGGTGGCGTTGCACGCAGTGAGAAGCGACGGGCTGGGGTGGCAGTTCTTATTCTCAGCGACTCAAAGCCTGCACGTTGGAGTTTAACCCAGTAGACGAGAGGGGAGCTTCCCTACGCCTTCGGTTGGGAGGGACTGGTCTTGATTTCAGCTCAGAGTACCCACCCTTTTTGGATACCCTCGAGGGAGTACTGGAATGTGCTTTTTCAGGTTGGCACTGACAGTGAAACCTGGAGAGACGTGATTGGGAAGAACGGCCACCCGGATCTGAACCCGAGTGGTGTTTTTTTATTGGACTTGTGTGCTCGTCACAGATTGTGCATAGCAAATACAATGTTCAAACATCAGGGTGTCCATATGTGCATTTGGCACCAGGATACACTAGCCCGCAGTTCCATGATCGACTTTGTAATTGTGTCATCGGATTTACGGTCTCATGTTTTGGACACTCGGATGAAGAGAAAGGCGGAGCTTTTTTACCCATCACCACCTGGTGGTGAGTTGACTCCGATGGTGGGGGAGGATGTCGAACAGACCTGGAAGGCCCAAACTCATTGTAAGGGTTGTTGGGATTGTCTAGCAGAGTCTCCTGTCAGAGAGACTTTCAATTCCCACCTCCGAATGAACTTTGAACATGTCACATGGGAGGCGCTGGATATTAAGTCAGACTGGACCATGTTCCGTACCTCTGTTGTCGAAGCGGCCGATTGGAACTGTGGCCGCAAGGTGGTTGATGCCTGTCGTGGCGATAATCCAGCGGTGAGGGATACCATCAAGCTGAAGAAAAAGTCTTATTGGCTCATGGGACTCGAACATGGGAGGAGTTCGGGGAAGCCCTGGAAAATGACTTTCGGGCGGCTTTGAAGCGATTCCGGACTACCATCTGCTGCCTCAGGAGGGGGAAGCAGTGCACTGTCAAAAACCTGTGGGATGTTCCAAATAAGTGTTTAATAAGCATTCCTCAACTTTATCAGTATTTATTGCCAACTTTTCCAACTACTTTGTCACGTGTTGCTGGCATCAAATTGTAAAGTTAATGATTATTTGCACAAAAAAAAATATTTATCAGTTTGAACATCAAATATCTTGTCTTTATAATGCATTCAACTGAACATGGGTTTAAAATGATTTGCAAATCGTTGTAATCCTTTATATTTACATCTAACACAATTTCCCAACTCATATGGAAACAGGGTGTGTATTAAATACTCTCTGCAAGAACTGATAAAACATATAAAATAAAACCAAAAAACACACCAGTACCTAAAAAACCCACAATCCCCTCTGTTAATGATTACCGCCCCTTGCCCCTCACCCCCATCATAATGAAGTGCTTCGAGAGATTGGTAAAGGAATACATTGCCTCCAGACTTCCCCCCACATTTTGACCCATACCAGTTTGCTTATCGCTCTAACCGCTCCGCCATCTCCTCTGCACTCCACCTGAGCTTAGAACATCTGGAAGGAAAGGACACACACGTGCGGATGTTGTTTCTGGACTTCAACACCATCAACACCATCATCCCGCAGCACCTGGTGAGCAAACTGGCCCCCTTTGGATTCAGTACCCCCTTACGCCACTGGTTGCTTGACTTCCTCACAGACGGACCCCAATCAGTGAGAGTGGGCAACAACACCTCCAGTACCATCTCCCTGAGCACCGGCTCCCCCCAGGGCTGCGTCCTGAGTCCCCTGCTGTTCACATTGATGACTAGGGTTGCAAAGGGATGGAAAGTTTGCGGTAAATTTCCGGAAACTTTCTAGCAATTTACCACAGGAAGTTAAGCTTGGGAAGTTTGGAAATATTGACCATTTTTTGATTATTCAAAGTTGGACACCGCCCCTGGGAATGTATGGAAATATATGGGAATTAATGGGGGATTCCAATAATTATATATTATTGTGCACTTGTCAATATGCTTCTGCATCTTTGTGGCATTTTTGCAAATGTACACAATCTTTCCGCCTACATTGGTTGAGGTGAAATGTCTCCACATATCAGATGGTGTACGTGGTTTATTCTGTTTGTATGTATTTATTCTTGTAAATGTCATGATCTGCTACTTGGATCATGTCATATTCTGGTTTTTGGTTCTGTTTTGTATCACATCTGGTTAGTTTGTCATCCTTAGTTCCTGGTGGCACTTCCTGTTTGTTCCGTTTCCATAGTTACGCATTTGTGTCACCTGGCTTTTGTTTTTCACGCGCACCGGCTTTATGATTATCCCCTCTATTTAAGCCAGCTCTTTTTGTTCATTCGACCTCAGATTCTAGTTTGCTATTCGATGCAACAGGTGACGTCGCTATCCCCGCTTGTGGTAAAGACTTTTTGTATTCGTTAGCTTCCACGGTATTCCTCTGTTTGCTTGTCCCTAACTCACATGCTAGCGCTTTTTTCCCTTTCTAGCTCCCAAGCTAGTTCTGTTTGTTTTGTCTTTAGTGCCTTGTGCAAGTGTTTTTCTTTCTAGTCTATTTTGTTAGTGATAATAAATTTTAATTTCTTACCTTCACTCTGTGTCCAATCCGACTGCATCATTCGAGAGAACAAAACCACACCACGATGCCGGCAAAGCGTCACAGTAAAACGCTAATGCAATGCCACACCCGGATATAAATAGTCAGCTAAACAATTGGAGTAGTCTTTAAAAGTATTTTAATGATGGACAAATAAATAAAAATAGGCTAGATGAATAAATGAACACTCGATCAGCATGCTAAATCAAACTATAACCTATATTCTTGTATGACAACAGAATGGCTAGCAGAACAGAAGGCAGAGGAAACTACATGTTTTGATTTAGTATTTGCCAGTTGTACTTTACAGATCACAAAAAAGGTCATTTCAGATCGCCAATGTTGTTGGCATTAATGAATGGGATTTAACATCGAGAAAATTAGCATCACGGCTAACGGAGAAATATTTTCGGTTCATTATGAGACCGTGTCGGTACATAAACCTAGCTAGCTGGAGCTATTGACCCCAAAATTATTTAACAAGTACAGGAACAGCTAGTTAGCTCGAGTGAAAGTTTTGCCGGCGTTGTCTCGAGTCATACAGTAGCAATTACACCACTATTAAACTTAAATACCATTGATCAAATATATTTACCCCCGTAATATCATCAAAACTTACCTGACTGGATGAAGTCCTTTGGCCCAAATACTAATGTGGCCTCAATAGCCCTACTGTAGTGTGTAGCATGCTGGGAATTATCTGTGTCACGCCTGTAAGTTATATTTTGGTTTTGGTCATGCTATGTTTAGTTTTTGGACATTCAGTCACGTTTTTCACTTCCTGGTTTTGTTTGTTTCCATGCCAATGCATTAGTTCCCACCTTGTCACGCCCCTGCCCTCAGTCCCACACCTGTTCCTGATTATCACAGCCACTATTTAAGTAATTTTCTTTCTGTTCATCATTCTGGGCTCTTCACACTCGCACACACGCTACTACCCATGCTGCACCTCCTTCATGCCCTCGTCCATAGTTCCATGCCGTGTAAGTTTTTGTATTTATGCCATGTGCTAGTTTTGTTTATAGTTTATTATTATTCATGCCAATCGAGCAAGTGTTTTTGTTTCATGTTTATAGTTTGGCATTTATGCTAGTCTTTTGTTTGTTCATAGCCAAGTGTCTGTACCTCCTTGTGAGCGCCCTTAGTTTGTTTATTTTTTATTATAGTTTTAAATAAACAACTATGTACTCGCGTCCACGCCTCGCTCGTGTTGATCCTCATCTGCATCGAAGAAACAATCCATGTCCAAGCCAGGTGTTGACAATCTGTGCATGTGATGGAAGAATGTACATTCAAGGGTTGAAATTCTACTGAATTTGCATTAAATCTGGTTGTCTTATCTAATAATCAATCAATCAATCAATCAATGTTTACTTATATAGCCCTAAATCACTAGTGTCTCAAAGGGCTGCACAAACCACAACACAAACCACTACGACATCCTCGGTAGGCCCACATAAGGGCAAGGAAAACTCACACCCAGTGGGACGTCGGTGACAATGATGACTATGAGAACCTTGGAGAGCACGAAAGCAATGGATGTCGAGCGGGTCTAACATGATACTGTGAAAGTTCAATCCATATTGGATCCAACACAGTCGCGAGAGTCCAGTTCAAAGCGGATCCAACACAGCAGCAAAAGTCCCGCTCACAGCGGAGCCAGCAGGAAACCATCCCAAGCGGAGGCCGATCAGCAGCGCAGAGATGTCCCCAGCCAATACACAGACAAGCAGTACATGGCCACCGGATCGGACCGGACCCCCTCCACTAGTGAGAGTGGGACATAGGAGAAAAAGAAAAGAAACGGCAGATCAACTGGTCTAAAAAGGGAGTCTATTTAAAGGCTAGACTATACAAATGAGTTTTAAAGTGAGACTTAAATGCTTCTACTGAGGTGGCATCTCGAACTGTAACCGGGAGGGCATTCAAGAGTACTGGAGCCCGAACAGAAATCATGCTGCAAGATCTAGCATGTTGCATTCAATGTGTATTCCCATTAATTCCCCATAAATGCACATTAATTTCAATGGATAGATTCCATCCATCCATCCATCCATTTTCTACCGCTTATTCCCTTCCGGGGTCGCGGGGGGCGCTGGCGCCTATCTCAGCTACAATCGGGCGAAAGGCGGGGTACACCCTGGACAAGTCGCCACCTCATCGCAGGGCCAACACAGATAGACAGACAACACTCACACTCACATTCACACACTAGGGCCAATTTAGTGTTGCCAATCAACTTATCCCCAGGTGCATGTCTTTGGAGATTCCAACTTTGAATATTCCCAGAATTTTGCAACCCTATTGATGACCCATGACTACTGCGCCAGGTCCAATACTAACCATATTGTGAAGTATGCAGACGACACAACAGTAGTGGGCCTCATCCGGGACAACAACGACATGGACTACATGGAGGAGGTGAAACATCTGGTGGACTGGTGCAGAACCAACAACCCAGTCCTGAAGGTCGACAAGAGCAAGGAGATCATCGTCGACTTCAAGAGGCACCTGTCCAGCCATGCTCCACTCTTCATCAATGGCACAGCAGTGGTGATTGTAAGCAGCACCAAGTTCCTAGGGGTGCAGATAACTGACAATATGACCTGGTCCCTACACAACGGACCTCTTGTAAAAAGAGCTCAGCAGCGCATGCATTTTTTTGCATCGGATGAAAAAGGCACAGCTCCCCCCATTCTCACCACATTCTACAGAGGCACAATGGAGAGACTACTGACCAACTAAATCTCTGTCTGGACTGGAGACTGCAGTGCCTCAGACTGGAAGTCTCTGCAGAGAGTGGTGAGGACCGAGGAAAAGATCATCAGGACTCCTCTTCCTCCTATCCAGGAGACCGCAAAAAGCTGCTGCCTGACCA
Organism: Nerophis ophidion; assembly: GCF_033978795.1. Classification (NCBI taxonomy): domain Eukaryota; kingdom Metazoa; phylum Chordata; class Actinopteri; order Syngnathiformes; family Syngnathidae; genus Nerophis; species Nerophis ophidion. Next base: position 70,105,990 of record NC_084616.1, on the reverse strand, counting down.
AGGCTCAGAGAATTTTCAGATACTCATTCTACTCCAACCAAGGACTGTTTTCACTGCTGGACTCTAGAAAGAGGTTCCGCAGCCTCCATAGCTCTGTAACAGCTTCTTCCCTAAGGCCATAAGACTCTTGAATGCATCATAATAATCCCCTCAATTCCCCCCCAAAACGGATTAACCAGCTGGAATTTAAGACAATATAACACACATCCATAAACGTGGATGCATATGCAAAAGTGCAGTATATTTGACAGAGTTAGTTGGTGACGATCTCCAAGATGCAGAGATGGAGGCAGGCATGGAGTGAGAAAACATGATTTAATAAAGATACTAAGACAAAATCCAACAAAGGGTACAAACAAAAAGCGCGCACGTAAGCGGATAACAAACTAAGAGAGCTAGGATGGGAGCTAGAAAATAAAAGGAGCTTAGCATGGAAGCTAGCAAAAACAAATAGGCTTTGCATGGACGCTAGCATAAACATAGCCGTGAACAGAAGTTGTTACGTGTTGTATAAAGACAAATTGGAAGCAGGGAACAAAAAACAGTAAACTACAAACATCTAACGAAATATAGCTTATCGCTACGCAGCAAAGACAAGACACGACAGGAGCGACATGACATGTAGCAACGACAAGAGCGACATCGATATGACAATAATCCAGCACTGACTGGAAGACAAAACAGGTACAAATAGGATCGGGCTGATTGACACCAGGTGTGGCCAGGTGCCAATCAGCCACAGCTGAGGGGAAACAAAGCACTCAGGGAGACAAACAGGAACCTGAACCAAAATAAGAGTGCTGACAGGAACTAAGGACAGAAAATACTAAACACAGAGGAAAAACTATAACACAAACAAACTGTCAGTGGCAAGCCTGACAATATTTGTCTGTACAGTAGTCTATTTATTTATATTTGCATCTTATTGCTCTTCTATCTTGCACTACTATGAGCTAATACAACTAAAAGTTGTTCTTATCTGTACTGTAAAATTCAAATTAGAATGACAATAAAAGGAAATATAAAGGCCTACAGAAATTAGATTTTCTTATTTAAACGGGGATAGCAGGTCCATTCTATGTGTCATACTTGATCATTTCGCGATATTGCCATATTTTTGCTGAAAGGATTTAGTAGAGAACATCCATGATAAAGTTTGCAACTTTTGGTGCTAAGACAAAAGCCCTGCCTCTACCGGAAGTCGCAGACGATGACGTCGCACGTGTGGGGGCTCCTCACATATTCACATTGTTTTTAATGGCAGCCTCCAACAAAAAGTCAATCAATCAATCAATGTTTATTTATATAGCCCTAAATCACAAATGTCTCAAAGGACTGTACAAACCACTACGACTACGACATCCTCGTAAGAACCCACATAAGGGCAAGGAGAACTCACACCCAGTGGGACGCCAGTGACAATGATGACTATGAGAAACCTTGGAGAGGACCCCCCTAGGGGACTGAAAGCAATGGATGTCGAGCGGGTCTAACATGATACTGTGAAAGTTCAATCCATAGTGGCTCCAACACAGCCGTGAGAGTTCAGTTCAAAGTGGATCCAAGACAGCAGCGAGAGTCCCGTCCACAGGAAACCATCCCAAGCGGAGTCGGATCAGCATCGTAGAGATGTCCCCAGCCGATACACAGACGAGCGGTCTATCCTGGACAGCCAGTACTTCATCCATGGTCATCGAACCGGAGCCCCTCCACAAGGGAGGGGGGGGGGGGGCAGAGGAGAAAAATAAAAGAAGCGGCAGATCAACTGGTCTAAAAAGGAGGTCTATTTAAAGGCTAGAGTTTACAAATGAGTTTTAAGTAGAGACTTAACGTGGTATTCGGACCGAGAAAACGACAATTTCCCCATTAATTTGAGCGAGAATGAAAGATTTGTGTTTGAAGATATTGATAGCGACAGACTACAAAAAAAATATACTAAAAAAAATAAGTTTAAAAAAAAACGCGATTGCATTGGGACGGATTCTGATATTTTTAGAGACATTTACTAGGATAATTCTGGGAAATCCCTTATATTGTGTTGCTAGTTAAATAGTACCTGATAGTCGGAGGTGTACCTCCACGGGTGTCTTGACGGCAATGCCTCAGGGGAGTCGACGGCAGCTTTATGGACAGCACAAGCTCAGCTTTTCTCCGGTAAGAAGCGTCTTTTTACCACAATTTTCTCACCGAAAACTGCTGCTTGACATTCCGTCGTGATTCATGTTTGCTCGATCGCGCTCTGATCCATAGTAAAGTTTCACCTCCAGGAATTTTAAACAAGGAATCACCGTGTGTTTGTGTGGCTAAAGGCTAAAGCTTCCCAACTCCATCTTTCTACTTCTCCAATATTAATTGAACACATTGCAAAGGATTCAGCAACGGATCTCCAAAATACTGTGTAATTATGCTGTTATGTTTTACTACTTACGTATAAAATACTACACGGTCTAGCTCCATCCTATCTTGCCGATTGTATTGTACCATATGTCCCGGCAAGAAATCTGCGTTCAAATGACTCCGGCTTATTAGTGATTCCCAAAGCCCAAAAAGAGTCTGCGGGCTATAGAGCGTTTTCATTCCGGGCTCCAGTACTCTGGAATGCCCTCCCGGTAACAGTTTGAGATGCCACCTCAGTAGAAGCATTTAAGTCTCACCTTAAAACTCATTTGTATACTCTAGCCTTTTTAGACGAGTTGATCTGCCGTTTGTTTTCTTTTTCTCCAATGTCCCACTCTCCCTTGTGTAGGGGGTCCGGTCCGATCCGGTGGCCATGTACTGCTTGCCTGTGTATCGGCTGGGGACATCTCTGCGTTGCTGATCCACCTCCGCTTGGGAAGGTTTCCTGCTGGCTCCGCTGTGAACGGGACTCTCGCTGCTGTGTTGGTTCCGCTTTGGACTGGACTCTCACGACTGTGTTGGATCCATTATAGATTGAACTTTCACAGTATCATGTTAGACCCGTTCGACATCCATTGCTTTCGTCCTCTCCAAGGTTCTCATAGTCATTATTGTCACCAACGTCCCACTGGGTGTGAGTTTTCCTTGCCCTCATGTGGGCCTACCGAGGATGTGGTAGTGGTTTGTGCAGCCCTTTAAGACACTAGTGATTTAGGGCTATATAAGTAAAAATTGATTGATTGATTGATTAAAGCAGACGACTTTTAGCTGTGTGTGTGTGCAGCGCTCATATTTCCTTAAAACCCGTGACGTCTTGCGTACACGTCATCATTACACGACGTTTTCAAGACGAAACTCCCGGGAAATTTAAAATTGCAATTTAGTAAACTAAAAAGGCCGTATTGGCATGTGTTGCAATCTTAATATTTCATCATTGATGTATGTAGGCCTCTAAGTCTATATGAAAGTATGGAAATCTCTGGCCGTAACTGACTTTGTTGCTGGCACTTTAAATAAATGAACACATTTCTATGTTTTTACACCAAGGACTGAATGTCACTAGTGGCTTAAAAAATCCATTTCAAAGCCCTGACTGGTGAACAATGTCACAGAGAGTTACGAGCTATGAGTGCCTGCGAGGGGCTTCACAGTGGCAGAGGGGTTAGTGCGTCTGTCTCACAATACGAAGGTCCTGCAGTCCTGGGTTCAAATCCAGGCTCGGGATCTTTCTGTGTGGAGTTTGCATGTTCTCCCCGTGACTGCGTGGGTTCCCTCCCTTCCTCCCACTTCCAAAGACATGCACCTGGGGATAGGTTGATTGGCAACACTAAATTGGCCCTAGTGTGTGAATGTGAGTGTGAATGTTGTCTGTCTATCTGTGTTGGCCCTGCGATGAGGTGGCGACTTGTCCAGGGTGTACCCCGCCTTCCACCCGATTGTAGCTGAGATAGGCGCCCGCGACCCCAAAAAGGGAATAAGCGGTAGAAAATGGATGGATGGAGTGCCTGCGAGGTACAAAAGTGACGTCGTTTTGTGTCAGAGCAAGAACCTGAGTGATTTTGAATAATACCTATTCAGACATGCTTGAGATGACTAATAGGAGGCCCAATGGTCATCTCCCCAGCAAAATGTGAGTGGCAGTTCATTTAGCTGTAGGATATGTAGATCCTGCTGGGTTAAAAAGAAAAACCGAAAGGAAAAGCCAAAATGGAGACAGGTAGTGATAATGCCTTCGTGGCAGCCGCTCTATTTTGTGATGACCCACTGAGAATCGCTTTTGGCAGCTACAATTATCGTTCAGCGGCACTCAAGGACTGTTTGATTTCTGCCAAGGTAATTTAGTGGGAAAGATTGAACCAAGACTCTTTTGTCTCCACCTTTCTGGATTGTGAACGACTTCTGTCCTTGAAATGCAAATGACTTTGGCAGTGACTGTGTCCCGCGTCGTTTCTCCGACAACATTTGCTCAAAAGCTTTGAAGGTAAGAGAAATCTCCTCAGGGATATTTACCAAACTTGACGTCAATCTAGATAACGGCAGAGACTAAGCCGGAGAGGTTAAAGGCCTACTGAAATGTGGTTTTTCTTATTCAAACGGGGATAGCAGGTCCATTCTATGTGTCATACTTGATCATTTTGCGATATTGCCATATTTTTGCTGAAAGAATTTAGTAGAGAGCATTGACAACTTTTGCTTGCTAACAGAAAAGCCCTGCCTCTACCGGAAGTCGCAGACAAAGACGTCACATGTTTGATGGCTCCTCACATATTCACATTGTTTTTAATGGGAGTTTCCAACAAAAACACCTATTTGGACCGAGAAAATTACAATTTCCCCATTAATTTGAGCGAGGATGAAAGATTCGTGTTTGGGGATATTGATAGCGACGGACTAGAAAAAAAAAATTTGATTGCATTGGGACCAATTCAGATGTTTTTAGACACATTTACTAGGGTAATTCTGGGAAATCCCTTATCTTTCTATTGTGTTGCTAGTGTTTTAGTGAGTTTAACAGTACCTGATAGTCGGAGGTGTGTGTCCACGGGTGTCTTGACGCCAGTGTCTCAGGGAAGTCGACGGCAGCTTTATGGGCGGCCCAAGCTCAGCTGATCTCCGGTAAGAAGCGACTTTTTATCACAATTTTTTCACCGAAACCTGCTGGTTGACATTCGGTCGGGATCCATGTTCTCTGTGATACATACTAAAGTTTCACTTCCGTGAATTTTAAACAAAGAATCACCGTGTGTTTGTGTGGCTAAAACCAAAAGTTTTCCAACTCCATATTTCTACTTTGACTTCTCCAATATTAATTGAACAAATTGCAAAGGATTCAGCAACACAGATGTCCAGAATACTGTGTAATTATGCCGTTAAAGCAGACGACTTTTAGCTGTGTGTGTGTGTGTGCAGCGCTCATATTTCCTAACAGCCCGTGACGTCAAGCGTTCACGTCATCATTACGCGACGTTTTCAAGAAAAAACTCCCGGGAAATTTAAAATTGCAATTTAGTAAACTAAACCGGCCGTATTGGCATATGTTGCAATGTTAATATTTCATCATTGATGTATAAACTATCAGACTGCGTGGTGGGTAGTAGTGGGTTTCAGTAGGCCTTTAGGGTAGGGGTGGGCAATATCGCAAATTTGGGTATCGATACCGATCCGATTCGATACCGGCCAGTATCGTCGATACCGATACCGGAAGTTTCGTCATCTGATGGGGGGGGGGGGACAGACTTCGGGGTATCGATACTTTTGAAAAACAAATTTGTACTTTTGCCTTTATTAATTGATTATGATAATAATGCAACACAGGACAACAATTTAAATGAAAAAATAAAATATTTATTACAAAAGTAATATCAATAGCAATAAATTAATGCAAATAAGGTGCAAACAACTACTGAACCTGGCTTGTCGCCTCAAAACACACAAACACTTAAGGTAAATAACAAAACTCTAGATATTGAACAAAGTTGTAAACATGGACACAAAACAAAAGAACTGAGAAATTCAAATAAAAAAGTATATAATATCAATTACAATAAAGTAAGTAGTGCAAATAAGGTGAAAACAAATACTGAACTTGGCTAGTCGCCTCACAACACACAAGAACTTAAGTAAAAAAGAAAACACTAGTTAATAAACAGTTGTAAAAATGAACACAAAACAGAGGAACTGAGAAATTCTTATCGTTATTTTAGTGCAATCAAATACTTTACAGTTTAATGAAATGAAATGAATTATATTTATATAGCGCTTTTCTCAAGTGACTCAAAGCGCTTTTACATAGTGACACCCAATATCTAAGTTACATTTAAACCAGTGTGGGTGGCACTGGGAGCAGGTGGGTAAAGTGTCTTGCCCAAGGACACAACGGCAGTGACTAGGATGGCACAAGCGGGAATCGAACCTGCAACCCTCAAGTTGCTGGCACGGCCACTCTACCAACCGAGCTATGCCGCCCCAACCAAGACATTAATTCGCACTGGAAACGGACGCGCGTGTGTGTGTGTGTGTGTGTGCGTGTCCCAGTGAAACTCGGAGCGAATTATATCCGATGTGTGTGCGCGAACGCACCAAGCGTCATGTTAAATGTATTTATTTTATTTTATTTTGGGTTGAAGATGAATTTTTAAAGTGTTTTTAAATCTCGTTCCCGACCCATCACAAGGGAGGAAGGTGGAGTGGTGAGGAGCGCTGTGCTCACTTTTTTTTTAAAATCGGAGTGATTCGCTTAATTTGGTGAAGTATCGATACCATCACGCCAGTATCAATCAATCAATGTTCACTTATACAGCCCTAAATCACTAGTGTCTCAAAGGGCTGCACAAACCACCACGACATCCTCGGTAGGCCCACATAAGGGCAAGGAAAACTCACACCCAGTGGGACATCGGTGACAATAATGACTATGAGAACCTTGGAGAGGAGGAAAGCAATGGATGTCGAGCGGGTCTAACATGATACTGTGAAAGTTCAATCCACAATGGATCCAACACAGTCGCGAGAGTCCAGTCCAAAGCGGATCCAACACAGCAGCGAGAGTCCCGTTCACAGCGGAGCCAGCAGGAAACCATCCCAAGCGGAGGCGGATCAGCATCGCAGAGATGTCCCCAGCCGATACACAGGCAAGCAGTACGTGGCCACCGTATCGATACGATACCGATACTCACCAAGTATCGATACTATCATACTTGGTATCGATACGCCCAGCCCTACTTTAAGGTCATCAGAAGATTTTCTTTACAGTTTTTTCTCGTGCTAATGCAAATTTCCTTCAAAATAATTTCATTGTACATGCTGAAAGTCAAGCATGCTCGACGTTATGTTCACTCGTGACAGTTGAACTGAAGACGGACTGTAACAGACCAACCAGAAGAAGTAAAATCGGTACAGTAAGAGGCTGAGAGAAAGCATCGCACCAACAAAGACATTTCCTTTGGCTAAGAAAGAGATGTCCTCCTATGCAAGGACGCTGTGTAACACACATACTGTAAGGCCTGATCTACAACAGGTAGAAAGCAAAGCTGTGATCTACTCAGGCAGATCTACTAAGCCTGTGCACAAAGAATTGCATCTCTTAGATCAGCAAAACAGCGAGCACAATCCAGTTAGTGTGTTTATCTTTATGTATGTAAAGAATATACCGTAATTCCTTGAATAGCCGCTGGGTGGGCATGTAATATGCGCCTGCCTTAAATTACTGCCGGGTCGAACTCGTTCCCCAAATTTATTAGCGCATGCTTACTTTTACCGCCGGGTCAAAGTCGTGACGTCACGAGTTACGCTTCCCCTGTCGCCACGGAGGAGTTTTTTTTCTGCTTTTACTACGAGTAAACCAGGGGTCTTGTTCCAGAGCCATACAGATCACACTGATGGTTGTGATATAAAACAACTTGTCTTTAACACTCTTACTAATATGCGCCACACTCTGTGAACCCACACCAAACACATTTCTGGAGAACATTGGGTCTGTGACACATTATAAACGCAACATAAGAATTACCCAGAGTTCCAATGCAGCCACGATTCTTGGCTATATTATACACCCCGCTAGCACCAAACCCCGCCCCCCCTCTCCGTGCGCCGGTTGAGGTGGGTGGGGTTGGGGGCGTGTGTATAATAAAGCCAAAAGTTTTTTCTATCCATCCATCCATTTTCTACCGCTTATTCCCTTTGGGGTTGGTGCCTATCTCAGCTACAATCGGGCGGAAGGCGGAGTACACCCTGGACACGTCGCCACCTCATCGCAGGGCCAACACAGATAGACAGACAACTTCAACTTCAGACAATTACATGCTTTATTTACCTTTTTATTATTATTATTTTATTTATTATTGGTATTACTATTATTATTTCCACATATAAGTGTAAATTGGATTCAAGAGCAGTGAGCACTGACTCTCAGAGCTGTGGAGAGAGATTCTGTGTACTGTGGGCTGTGTGTAACGCCCTGTTCTTTTGGTTCCTATGGGGAAAAAAAGGTGAATAAATCCTCCACAACTCAACTCTTGTGTGTGCCTCAAGACAAAAGACAATGCAGAACAGTGACGGTTACACAATAGAATAGAATAGAATAGAATAGAAAGTACTTTATTGATCCCTGGGGGAAATTCAGCACCACAGTTCGCTCACAATAAACAATAATAATAATAAATAATACATGACATATATTATATATATAATATATAATATATGAATAATATAAATATATTCTACATTTAAGTGCAGTCAAGGAACATATGCATTATACAGTCTGATGGCTGTCGGTATAAAGGATCTCCTGTGTCGTTCCGTGTTGCATTTTGGGAGTCTGAGCCTTCCACTGAACGTTCTCATTCTCTCTGCAAGGTCCGAGTGTAGTGGGTGGTAGGTGTTGTCCAAAATGGCTAGGGGTTTTGCTAGACTTCTCCTCCCTGACACCACCGCCAGAGAGTCCAGCTCCAGTCCCACCACATTACTGGCCTTCTCTACCAACTTGTCCAGTCTGTTAGCAGGTCTGTTACACAAGTAGATATCACTGTTTTCAACTGCACTGAGTAGAACATAGCAAACATCAGCGCTGTTTTAAAGACGGCAATATTTGTCGTTTTCCGCCACTGAAGACTCTTGAATCAATATACAGTTGTCCCCAAAATGATTACCCGAGCCTTAAGTCATTAATCTTCTGATAGAATTGGCCTCAAAGACACTTTGGGCGGATGATGAATCAATTTCACGGCATAGCTCAAGTTAAAACCCACAGCTTAGTATGTCGATAATATTAAACTACAATATCATGGCAAACAGGTGTGTGGAAAAAAAAACATATCCATTAAATGTTGTAGCTGTTTGCTTTCATCTAAAGATGAGAGCAATGTGTGCGGGTGAAAAAAAAGAAGACAGGAATTTAAGTTGGAGCAGTGAGCATAAGGACATTGAGTGGTTTTAATGTGTAAACGTTTGTATGAAGGCTATCAATAATTGAATAACATAGCTAAATAAGAATGCCTGGCTCCATTCTGTTTTGTTAAAACAGAATGTTTGTTACGTCTCACCTCGACTACTGTAATGTATTATTTTCGGGTCTCCCCATGTCTAGCATTAACCTTCCTCTTGTGTTAGCTTTCTGTTACCATCTCTTATGTTAACGGGTCGGTTTTGACCCATGTTTTAAATCAGCTGTAAAATACACTAAAAACAATTATCTATCATCCAATTTGTTTCTCATCTCTTGGTTACCTTGTTAGGCTTCCTTATCCGGGAAAATATTGGTTTTAATATTTTTGGTTTGGGCCATTGGGACTTTTTTTGTCAGTATACCCCTCGATTTCAATTTTTAAAAATGGTAAAACGAACCTCAAGAGAATCATATAAATAAAAAAAGGTTGTTGTGTTACCTAACTATTACTAAGGGGTATTAGAACACATCTCTTAAATAAATGTGTTTTGTTTATTTTTTCATTTTAAGAATTTTAACTATAGTAACATCTATGGTGTTACGGGTCAATTTCGACCCATATATATTTACTTCAAGAAAAAGGCTAAAAAGTATTTTCTTCAGCAACAGAAATCCAACATCAAACAAACAACCAATCAAGCAAATGAAACCAAGAGAAATAGATTACTAGTTCCAAAACTAATAAAGAAAACAAAATCAGGGTGGCAAAAAGTGACACTTTTAGTGTTCGTCTTTTGTTTGTTTTTGTACAGGATAACAAGGTAAAATGAGAATCCACTAAAGGTCACATGATTGGGAGAGGAGCTGGCTGTCAGTGTGTTCAGTTTTGGCTCTTATCATTGCTTTATCATCTTATTTTTATAACCGGGTCGAAACCGACCCTAACAACACCAAGGGCATAATTTCTACCAGAGCATTTTATAATTTAGTGAAAAAAATTAAAATGTTTTATTTTGTTGACAAAGAGGTTCCTGACAAAGTCAAAAAGCTTTGATGCAAAAAAATCAATTTATGTGGTGTTTTTATGCATTTAAAAACTAAAACGGGTCGGTGCCGACCCTAACACAAGACGAAGGTTAAAAGATTACAGTTGGTACAAAATGCGGCTGCTAGACAACAAGAAAGTTTGATCACATTACGCCTGTACTAGCTCACCTGCACTGGCTTCCTGTGCACTTAAGATGTGACTTTAAAGTTTTACTACTTACGTATAAAATACTACACGGTCTAGCTCCATCCTATCTTGCCGATTGTATTGTACTATATGTCTCGGCAAGAAATCTACGTTCAAAGGACTCCGGCTTATTAATGATTCCCAGAGCCCAAAACAAGTCTGCGGGCTATAGAGCTTTTTCCGTTCGGGCTCCAGTACTCTGGAATGCCCTCCCGATAACAGTTCGAGATGCTACCTCAGTAGAAACATTTATGTCTCATCTTAAAACTCATTTGTATACTCTAGCCTTCAAATAGACTCCCTTTTTGGACCAGTTGATCTGCCGTTTCTTTTCTTTTTCTCCTATGTCCCACTCTCCCTTGTGGAGGGGTTCCGGTCCGATGTCCATGGATGAATATCTGGCTGTCCAGAGTCGGGACCCAGGATGGACCACTCGTCTGGAGTCGGGACCCAGGATGGACCGCTCGCCTGTGTATTGGCTGAGGGCATCTCTGCGCTGCTGATCCGCCTCCGCTTGGGATGGTTTCCTGCTGTGTTGGATCCGTTTTGGACTGGACTCTCGCTGCTGTGTTGGATCCACTATAGACTGAAATTTTCACAGTATCATGTTAGACACGCTCGACATCCATTGCTGTCGGTCCCCTAGAGGAGGGGAGGGGGGGGGGGGGGGGGGGGGGCGCTGCCCACATATGTGTTCCTTGCGAAGGTTCTCATAATCCTCATTGTCACCGACGTCCCACTGGGTGTGAGTTTTCCTTGCCCTTATGTGGGCCTACCGAGGATGTCGTAGTGGTGTGGTTTGTGTTGTGGTTTGTGCAGCCATTTGAGACACTAGTGATTTAGGGCTATATAAATGAACATTAATTGATTGATTGATTAAAACTACATTTCAGTTCAGGTCAATTCAGTTTCAGTTTATTTCAAAGATGCATTGGATGCGAGGTAATGCATCACATGTTTTCAGTTGTTTCGTTAAAGCACGTCCGAAAAGGAGTTGGAAGAGGCTGAGCTTTTTTAATCCTACCCCTTTTCAAACCATAGCAATTGTATCCTATTTCCTTGTTCTCAGTAACAGTACAGTGAATACATACACAATAAATAAATAATATACCATGGTAAGTACACAAATAATAAATACATAAATAATCTTTATCTCAGAAGAAAAAAAAAGGGTTCAAGATGTTCATCATAATTGTTCTTCTGTGTATTTTGTGAAGACTTGTAGTTGGAACATTCTCCTAAACTGAATCATATCGGTGCTTTGTTTGATTTCTTTGGTTCATCCATTCCATAATTTAATTCCACATACTGATGTACTAAAAGTTTTAAGTGTTGAACGATTATCCTCATGTTTAAAATTAGATTTTCCTCCAAGGTTATATTTCTCCTCTTTTGTTAAGAAGAATTGTTGTACATTCTTGGGTAGCAGCTTATAGTTTGCGTTGTACATAATTGTAGCTGTTTGCAAATGCACCAAATATTTGGATTTCAATATTTGTGATTCAAACAAATAAAGGGTTTGTACGTTTTCTATATCCAACATTATGTGTTACTAATTCAGGGGTGTCAAACTCATTTTAGATGGGGGGCCACATGGAGAAAAATCTACTCCCAAGTGGGCCTGACTGGTTAAATAACGGCATGATATCTTAAAAACAAAGACAACTTCAGATTTTACAACAAAAGTAGGCATAATAATGTGTTAATTCCACAATTGTATATATATATCAGTATCGGTTGATATCGTAATCGGTAATTAAGAGTTGGCCAAGTGGAGGAGTTCAAGTACCTAGGAGTCTTGTTCACGAGTGGGGGAAGAGTGGATCGTGAGATCGACAGGCGAATCGGTGCGGCGTCTTCAGTAATGCGGACGTTGTATCGATCAGTTGTGGTGAAGAAGGAGCTGAGCCGGAAGGCAAAGCTCTCAATTTACCGGTCGATCTACGTTCCCATCCTCACCTATGGTCATGAGCTTTGGGTCATGACCGAAAGGATAAGATCACGGGTACAAGCGGCCGAAATGAGTTTCCTCCGCCGGGTGGCGGGGCTCTCCCTTAGAGATAGGGTGAGAAGCTCTGTCATCCGGGAGGAGCTCAACGTAAATCTGCTGCTCCTCCACATCGAGAGGAGCCAGATGAGGTGGTTCGGGCATCTGGTCAGGATGCCACCCGAACGCCTCCCTAGGGATGTGTTTAGGGCACGTCCAGCTGGTAGGAGGCCACGGGGAAGACCCAGGACACGTTGGGAAGACTATGTCTCCCGGCTGGCCTGGGAACGCCTCGGGATCCCCAGGGAAGAGCTAGACGAAGTGGCTGGAGATAGGAAAGTCCGGGCTTACCTGCTTAGGCTGCTGCCCCCGCAACCCGACCTCGGATAAGCGGAAGATGATGTATGGATGGATGGATGGACAATATCGTAATATCAGATATCGGCAAAAAAGCCATTATCGGACATCTCTAGTCGTTATTTATACTTTCTGAATAAATTATGTGATAATGTTCATCAGTCCACTCATTGGTGTTTATTTTCAATCTATCAAGTTACTAAAATATCAACATCAAATTACGGGATGTTATTTATGTAGTTTGCTAATTTTCCTCGACTGCTGCATTAACATTATGTGTTTGGTTTTTTTCCCCCATATGCAGCATCATCTACAACAGGCGTCGGCAACTTTTACCACTCAAAGAGCCATTTTGACCGGTGTCACAAAACAAAGAAAAATAATGGGAGCCACAAAACTGATGAATGGATGGTCAGCGCCTGAGAGCTGCGGCCTACCACCATGACCTTGAACTACCTTCCCTCTGTTGCTAGATATCTCGAGATGTATGTTGTGATACGTATATGTGCTTTGCTATGGAGGTTTTTTTCTCACTCCGAACTTGGCCCCCTTCGGAGCCTAGTCTGGATTGTATTTTTTTACTCATCCTTCCCCAGCGTTTACCTTTTTCCCATCTTTTACGGGGCGCCTTATGGCGACCCATCAGCGTTCTTGTTCTGTAACCCTGTACACTGTTTGTTTGTCTAATCTTGAACAGGTTTGTGCTGAAAACAAAGTTTCGTTGTACTTGTTGCAATGACAGTAAAGACCTACCTACCTACTGTAAAAGTGCTCAAAGCTCTCTTTTCCATGTCCTCCATTGAGGGTTTGCTACTATTGGGGATACAGGTGGTCCTATGGCACAACCTTGTTTTTGTCGGTAAAACGCTCCTATGAATTGAAAGCATGTAGTGTTCAGGAACTGTTCCAGCAAACGGCTAATCCGTTCTGGGTTTACTGTGTTGCCTTTATCGCAACTTTCAAACCTGTCGTCCACATGCTCTAATCTTCCTTAATTTTTTTATGGTGGGTTAGTGGTGTTCGGTGTGACCTAACTAGATTCATGCTGCAGCGCCTATATAAGAAATGACAGATTAAATGAAGATAATAATACAATAAAATAAACAGTCAGCTGTAACAAAACAACACGACATGTGGCAACGACAATACAAATGACAATACAATGATCCGGCAACTGACACAAGACAAAGCAGGTACAAATAGGAGCGGGCTGATTGGCAACAGGTGTGGCCAGGTGCCAATCAGCCGCAGCTGAGGAGGAACACAGCACTCAGGGAAGATAATAATACAATAAAATAAAATATATATATATTTTTTTTCACTTGGGACTTCCCGCTCGATTTTGGATTCTGGCGGACCACATCTGGCCCGCGGGCTGTAGTTTGGGGACCCCTGCACTAAACATTATTAACTTTCCTTTACTTGTAAATGAAGTCCATTCGCCTTCCCTTCTGGACGAAGATCTCTATGACTTTGTTGTAGATGTCCTCCTTATAGGAGCGGGCTGATTGGCAACAGGTGTGGCCAGGTGCCAATCAGCCGCAGCTGAGGAGGAACACAGCACTCAGGGAAGATAATAATACAATAAAATAAAATATATATATATTTTTTTCACTTGGGACTTCCCGCTCGATTTTGGACTCTGGCGGACCACATCTGGCCCGCGGGCTGTAATTTGGGGATCCCTGCACTAAACATTATATCTTACCTTTACTTGTAAATGAAGTCCATTCGCCTTCCCTTCTGGACGAAGATCTCTATGACTTTGTTGTAGATGTCCTCCTTTTCCCTTTCTGTCACAGTTAATTGGTGTCGAACCCCAAGATGCAGAGAAGGAGGCAGGCTATTGGTAAGTAAACATGATTTAATTAAATACTAAGACAGAAAACAAAACCAAAAGGGTACAACCAAAAAGCGCGCACATGGGCGGAATAACAAACTAAGGGTCTTTAGCATTGAAGCTAGCAAGAAACAAAAAAGGACCTAGCGTGGAAGCTAGCGGGTAGCAAACAGGAAAAACTAGAAATGGCTAATGTTGACAGAAACAGCTTACCGCTACGACGACCAGGACAAAATGTAGCACGACAGGTAGTAGCTGTAACAAAACGACACGACATGTGGCAACGACAATACAAATGACAATACAATGATCCGGCAACTGACACAAGACAAAGCAGGTACAAATAGGAGCGGGCTGATTGGCAACAGGTGTGGCCAGGTGCCAATCAGCCGAAGCTGAGGAGGAACACAGCACTCAGGGAACAAGACAGGAAGCTGACAAAATAAGAGCACTAAACAGGAACTGAGGACAGGAAATACTAAACACAGAGGAGACAGACAAAATCAGAGGAAAAAACTAAAACATAGACAAACTGTCAGGGGAAAGCCTGACACTTTCTCTCTTTCTCAATTGAGATAATTGCAGAGGAAGAAAGTTGTCCTTGGTTAGTCCTATTTCGACTCTATGGTTTGATTCTTTTCAATGTAGAAAAAAACCTTTCCACAGACGCCATCATTGCAGGTACAGTTAGCGCCAGCTGAAACTGGAGTGGCTTTAGTGTTTTATTGGGAGCAAAAGGCAGTGAAAGCAATAAAAAAAAATGTTTTTGTAGCACAGCCACAGAGCCATTTTTTTCCAGTATACTAATCCCTTTGAAATGAACAAGTTATTTTTTGTCCTCGGACCACACACATTTGAATAAAATCTGGCAGCTCTGGCATTGGTCTCCTTGTATTAATGACTTCTTGCTTTGATTGTCCAGTCTTGAAAAATTCCTTATTTTATGAATCTAATCCTCCATTTTTAGAGCAAAAAAAGCATCACAGTTTGCGGTAAGCGTAGCAGTTATTGTCTTTTGTTTTCTTCTTCTACTTCTTATGTTGGCAGTTCATGAACTTTTGAACTGCAAGTTGACATTATATCGCCCCTTACTTTGAGGCAGAGGTACATGCTGCCTCATGGCCTGCCTTTTCCCAGTGGCAACAAGCACGTGTCCCCTCACACGCACCTGCTAAATACACTTTGTTTGTAGCCTTAGAGGCACCACCTGTGTCTGCCTCACTTCTCGTCAGTCTTGTTATTTTGATCAGAAAACACGGAATTTCCGCAACTTTGACCATGAAAATTATCAAAATATAAAGGAACCACACTATAATCACATAGAAAGCATGGACCAAAAGAGAAATATTGAAACTTATTTTATTTTATTACTTAGTTTTTGAACATCTCATGGTTAAGCCTTTTACCCCCCTGGTGGCAAGGTCAGGCACTGCCTCACTTGCCTCTCCCTGACAGCACGTCATTGGTTCAAACCCCGGCCGGCCGACTCATGCCAAAGACTATAAAAACGGGACCCATTACCTCCCGGCCTGGCACTCAGCATCAAGGGTTGGAATTGGGGGTTAAATCGCCCGATTCCCGAGCTCTGCTGCTCACTGCTCCCCTCACCTCCCAGGGGGTGAACTTGGGGATGGATCAAATGCAGAGGACACATTTCACCACACCCAATGTGTAGTTAACTTTAACTTTAATGTTCATTGTCATTTCTGTGTTATTAATATTTACATCACTAACTGGTTCTTGGCTATAATTTTTCTATCATCTTTGTACATTTGGTATTTGCTGATGCTGTTTTGTTGTTGTTTAAATTTTTGTTGTTGTTGTTTTCTGTCTTATAACACTCTCGTCCCTGCAATTTCTTCATCTGTCTTCCTCTTTTTCTTCTTTCTATCCCCTCCTGCTCCGGTCCAGCTGTGCCAAACATTAATTAAGTTGATTTAATGAAGTCAGATATAAATAACGCAACAAAAGAAGTATCCCACACTTCTCTTTTGTAAAGTAAATTTTTACAGCAGAAATGGGCATCTAGATCAACAATATGATTTGCCTGAGTGGCTGGACAGGACAAAAAACACACACACAAAAACTCGACCACATATGGCAGTGGTCGCTAACCCGCGGCTCTTGGATCACTCCGATGTGGTTTAGCTACATACTTGCCGACCCACCATTTTTACGGATTTCAGGGCCTCTCCCAGAAATCTCTCAAAGATAACATTCTCATATTTTCACCTGGACAACAATATTGAGGGCGTGCTGTGATGGCAATGCCTTAAACGTCCTCTCGACCATGTCGTCGCGTCCGCTTTAATACCATGCTATCTGAGTGCCGACTGGCCACATCTAGTGTGTGGCTGCTGACTCAACGCACAAGCGACTGCAAGGCATACTTGTTCAACTGCCATACAGGTTACACTGAGGGTTGTGATATAAACAACTTTAACACTCTTACTAATATGCGCCACACTGTGAACCCACACCAAACAAGAATGACAAACACATTTCGGGAGAACATCTGCACTGTAACACAACATAAACACAACAAAACAAATACCCAGAATCCCATGTCTACCATACTCTTCCGGGCTACATTATACACACACACACACACAACCCCCCCCCCCCCCCGACCCCCCCCCCCCCCCGCGTCGGTTGAGGTGGCCGGGGCTGGGGAGGGGCGGGGTTTGGTGGTAGTGGGGGTGTTAAATGTAGCCCGGAAGAGTTCGGGAGACATGGGATTCTGGGTATTTGTTTTGTTGTGTTTATGTTGTGTTACAATGCGAATGTTGTCCAAAAATATATTTGTCATTCTTGTTTGGTGTGGTTTTACAGTGTGGCACATATTAGTAACAGTGCTATCCATCCATCAATTTTCTACCGCTTATTCCCTTTCGGGGTCGCGGGGGGCGCTGGCGCCTATCTCAGCTACAATCGGGCGGAAGGCGGGGTACACCCTGGACAAGCCGCCACCTCATCACAGGGCCAACACAGATAGACAGACAACATTCACACTCACATTCACACACTAGGGCCAATTTAGTGTTGCCAATCAACCTATCCCCAGGTGCATGTCTTTGGAAGTGGGAGGAAGCCGGAGTACCCGGAGGGAACCCACGCATTCACGGGGAGAACATGCAAACTCCACACAGAAAGATCCCGAGCCTGGATTTGAACCCAGGACTGCAGGACCTTCGTATTGTGAGGCAGACGCACTAACCCCTCTGCCACAGTAAGAGTGCTAAAGTTGTTTGTATCACAACCCTCAGTGTAACCTGTATGGCTGTTGAGCAAGTATGCCTTGCAGTCGCTTATGTGAGTCTGCAGAAGCCCCATACAACATTTCAATGGGCTGGTAAGCTGTTTGATGCGGTTGTAGAGGGCGCTAAACACATTGTCATCATAGCATGCCCTTATTGTTGTTGTTTGGGTGAAAACCAGCAGACAGTCGAGAGAATGGTTGCTCTGAAACTCGGTAGTCTCCCGGAAAAATTGAGACGACAGGCAAATTTGATGTTGTCAAGCGGCATTCAAATAAAACTCACGGGCCGAACTAATATTAAATTTTCATATTAAGGTGCGGGCCGCGTGTCTGAGACCCCTGGTTAATACATAGCACAAAGCAAAAATAAAAACGTTGTACGCCTTGTTATTTCCTTTATAAATTTCAAAAGAGTCTTGCGGCTCCCATAGTTTTCTTTATTTTGTGAAACGGGTCGAATTGGGGCTTCACGGTGGAAGAGGGGTTAGTGCGTCTGCCTCACAATACAAAGGTTCTGAGTAGTACTGGGTTCAATCCCGGGCTCGGGATCTTTCTGTGTGGAGTTTGCATGTTCTCCCCTTGAATGCGTGGGTTCCCTCCGGGTACTCCGGCTTCCTCCCACTTCCAAAGACATGCACCTGGGGATAGGTTGATTGGCAACACTAAATTGGCCCTAGTGTGTGAATGTGAGTGTGAATGTTGTCTGTCTATCTGTGTTGGCCCTGCGATGAGGTGGCGACTTGTCCAGGGTGTACACCGCCTTCCGCCCCATTGTAGCTGAGATAGTCGCCAGCTCCCCCCGCGACCCCAAAAAGGGAATAAGCGGTAGAAAATGGATGGATGGGTCAAATTGGCTCTTTGGGTGGTAAAGTTTGCCGACCCCTGATATATGGAGATATCCACTGACGTAACTGAGGCAAAATGTGTCACTAAAGTTTCAAACTGCAAGTGGCTTATTTGGAGCAAGAGTGGAAGAAAGCCAGATTGTTTTATAAATATCTCCGCCGTGGTTTGATGATGCATTTTCAGGACTTATGTGGATCCCAAATACATAAAAACAGTTGGTATTGCATAATAGGGCCCCTTTAAAGTCCAGTTTAGAGTAGTTTATGATCTTGGATATTTATTACTCAATTTATTCATATTTCTTTTCAGCGCAGCATTAAACAGTGGTCTTGCATCGACAAATAAAAACAAAACTTCCACTAATTGAGACGAAATATGAACTTCACCTGCGATGAGATAGCGACTTGTCCAGGGTGTACCCTGCCTTCCGCCCGATTGTAGCTGAGATAGGCGCCAGCCCCCCCCGCGACCCCAAAAGGGAATAAGCGGTAGAAAATGGATGGATGGATGGATGAACTTCACAACATAAAAACTGCAGACATGACTTGTAGATGAGACTAATATTTTTGGCAGGAAATCGACTTCAACCAAACGTATCCTTTATCCTCATCCTCGTTATCGCCACAATCACATCAGCACAGCACTCGTTATGTCAATCGATATGTTACTTTTTCTGATTAATGCTTCATTTGTGCCTCCGATCTTATCTTCTGTAAATACCGTCAGAGTCAAATGAAGTGGGGTAGCAGCAACTCTTGTTAATGATAAATGGTTAAAAAAAATATTTTTCAATATTTTTCTTAGGAGTGTAAAAATCATGATGATGATGATGATGGCTTCATCTGGCCGGTATCTTCAGCTCTCACTGGATCGGTTAAGCGACCGGGATGAGAATCAGCACTTCCAAGTCCGAGTCCATGGTTCTCGCCCGGAAAAGGGTGGAGTGCCATCTCCGGGTTGGGGAGGAGACCCTGCCCCAAGTGGAGGAGTTCAAGTACCTCGGAGTCTTGTTCACGAGTGGGGGAAGAGTGGATCGCGAGATCGACAGGCGGATCGGTGTGGCGTCTTCAGTAATGCGGAAGCTGTATCGATCCGTTGTGGTGAAGAAGGAGCTGAGCCGGAAGGCAAAGCTCTCAATTTAGCGGTCGATCTACGTTCCCATCCTCACCTATGGTCATGAGCTTTGAGTCATGACCACAAAGACAAGATCACGGGTACAAGCGGCCAAAATGGGTTTCCTTCCCTCAGAGATAGGGTGAGAAGCTCTGTCGTCCGGGAGGAACTCAAAGTAAAGCCACTGCTCCTTCACATCGAAAGGAGCCAGATGAGGTGGTTCAGGCATCTGGTCAGGATGCCACCCAAATGCTTCCCTAGAGAGGTGTTTAGGGCACGTCCAACCGGTAGGAGGCCACGGGGAAGACCCAAGACATGTTGGGAAGACTATGTCTCCAGCTGGTCTGAGAACGCCTCAGGATCCCCCGGGAAGAGCTGGACGAAGTGGCTGGGGAGAGGGAAGTCTGGGCTTCCCTGCTTAGGCTGCTGCCCCCGCGACCCGACCTCGGATAAGCGGAAGAAGATGGATGGATGGATGGATGGATGGATGGTGTAAAAATCCACGCTATCCTATTTTAAATATTTGTTCATGATCGCTTTTATATTTGCCTCTAAACCAGTGGTTCTTAACCTGGGTTCGATCGAACTCTAGGGGTTCGGTGAAGGTCAAAACACACCCGACTCATCGTGTAAATAAAAATTGGCGTATTACGGATACGGCAACAGCAGAAGTAACACTGATTTGCAGGTGTGTAATTTGTTGTGAGTTAGTGCACTGTGTTTGTTTTGTTCTTTGAACAAGGTGATGTTCATGCACGGTTCATTTTGTGCACCAGTAACAAAAACATGGTAACACATTAGTATGGGGACATATTCACCATTAATTAGTGGCTTAATAGCATGCAAATTAGTAACATATTTGGCTCTTAACTAGTCATCATTAAGTACTTATTAATGCCTTATTTGGCATGGCCTCATTATAACCCTAACCAAATAACTCTTTAACAAGTAAAAATAAAAAAATAACTCTGGACCCAAAATACAACTGCGGTCATCCGGAAGGCCCAGCGGAGACTCCACTTCCTGAGGGTGCTGAGGAAGAACAGACTGGAAGAGACAGCTGATGGTGACCTTCTATCGCTCGGCTGTCGAGAGCCTGCTGACGTACTGCATAACAGTGTGGTACGCCAGCTGCACTGAAGCAGACAAACAGGCGATTCAGAGGGTCATAAAGTCTGCACAAAAAAATCATCGGCTGTTCCCTGCCCTCCCTGAAGGATTTACACAACTCCCGTTGCCTCAACAGAGCAAAAAACATTACCAAGGACAGCACACACCCTGGCTTCCACCTGTTCGACTTGTTACCATCGGGCAGGCGCTACAGGAGCATCAGAGCCAGAACAAACAGGCTCAGAGACAGCTTATTTCCCCAACACTGATTGTTATTTATTACTTCGGTTCTCTTGTCTTGCTCTGTATATTGTACAGTATTTTGTACTTCCATAGTGTTTTGTATATTGTACAGGATTGCTTATTATTTCTATTGGATGGTAGTCTGTTTATTTCAATTGTTAGTTTTTCCTTTATTACCTCTTATGTCATTTATTTCACCCCATATTTGTTCCCACTACCGCACCTTAAGTTGGAGTCTTTAATCTCGTTATACGCAAATATAATGACAATAAAGTTCATTCTATTCTATTCTATTCTTTAAGTCTTTGATACTTAGACTATGTTCCCTTAGTGTCCAAAAACCTCTAAATTAAGTCTTTGTTACTTAGAATATGTTCTCCATACTAAAGTGCTACCAAAAACACATAACTTTGTCTTGAATTTGAACAAAAAAAAATTATTTTTCACTAAGAAGGCTTCGAGGAATGCGCATATGAAACTAATGGGGTTCGGTACCTACAACAAGGTTAAGAACCACTGCTCTAAACCTTTCAAAATCAATCAATCAATCAATCAATGTTTACTTATATAGCCCTAAATCACTAGTGTCTCAAAGGGCTGCACAAACCATTACACCATCCTCGGTAGGCCCACATAAGGGCAAGGAAAACTCACACCCAGTGGGACGTCGGTGACAATGATGACTATGAGAACCTTGGAGAGGAGGAAAGCAATGGATGTCGAGAGGGTCTAACATGATACTGTGAAAGTTCAATCCATAATGGATCCAACAAAGTCGCGAGAGTCCAGTCCAAAGCGGATCCAACACAGCAGCAGGAGTCCCGTTCACAGCGGAGCCAGCAGGAAACCATCCCAAGCGGAGGCGGATCAGTAGCGCAGAGATGTCCCCAGCCGATACACAGGCAAGCAGTACATGGCCACCGGATCGGACCGGACCCCCTCCACAAGGGAGAGTGGGACTGGGGTTGGGGTTGGGGCTAGGTGAAATAAGCCTAAATCTTTGCAGATTTGGGTTAATAAACCTAATAAGCCTAAGGGGGTTGCCTGAAACCATTGCCTGAAACCCAGAAATGCCCTGATGTGCCTCAAGGTCACGAGATTCAAACTCACCTATAATTATGTATATCGGTTTGTTCTCATATGGATGTGACTATTATTGAATCAACACACGTGTGGATGTTTTTTTGTTTTTTTTTTACTTCAACCAAACATTAAAAAGAAAACAGAAACTGTTCTTGTTTGGACAGGGCCAAAGAACATTAAAAACTCGACAAATGGACACAGCCCTGGCTATTTTAATGATTCTATTATATAATTGTACCACCGGAAGCTATTTCTCCAACACGCACACCCACTCAGTGAGCTCACAATCCTGATTAAAAAACGCAAAGTCTAAAATAGAGAGGTTTGACTGAGAGCATCACAACCCCAGGGCTCCTTCAGTAGCTGCATTTTTTTTTTTTTTTTTTTTATCCAGCAAATCTTTTGATTCCTGTAGGTCCTATTTTAAGTATTCCTTTTGATGCCATCTTTTATACACTCCTTCATTACGTTCTCTGATATAAGCTTACATCTCCAGTGGGCATGTAATTAACCATGAATCCACAGGGAGAAACAAAAAAAAAAAGCCTCAGTGCTCTAAGATTGTTTTAAGAATATTTGTCTCATCCGTTCACCAACTCTACCCCAACAGATTACTTTTGGAATCCCGATGTCTCAGCCTCATCTCTCAGGCCTTTGTTTTTAGTGTTTGTTTTATTGATTTAACCGTACAACACGGTGGAATAGTGGTTGACAGGAGATCCTCGGTTCCATGGAACATATATGTGTGGAGTTTGCTTTTTAACCACATTGCCAACCTTGAGACCTCCAATTTCGGAAGGGGGGGTGGGCTGGGGGTGTGGTTAAGAGGGGAGAAGTATATTTACAGCTAGAATTCATCAAGTCAAGCATATATATATATATATATATATATATATATATATATATATATATATATATATATATATATATATATATATATGTATATATATATATATATATCCATCTTCTTCCGCTTCGCGGGGGGCAGCAGCCTAAGCAGGGAAGCCCAGACTTCCCTCTCCCCAGCCACTTCGTCTAGCTCTTCCCGGGGGATCCCGAGGCGTTCCCAGGCCAGCCGGGAGACATAGTCTTCCCAACGTGTCCTGGGTCTTCCCCGTGGCCTCCTACCGGTTGGACGTACCCTAAACACCTCCCCAGGGAGGCTTTTGGGTGGCATCCTGACCAGATGCCCGAGCCACATCATCTGTATATATATATATATATATATATATATATATGTATAAATATATATATATATATATATATATATATATATATATATATATATATATATATATATATATATATATATAAGAAATACTTGAATTTCAGTGTTGATTTATTTACACATACACACACACAACACTCATCTCACTCATTGTTGAGTTACGGGTTGAATTGTCCATCCCTGTTCTATTCTCTGTTACTATTTTTATAACCATGCTGAACACCCTCTCTGATTATGCATTGATGTGTGGCACACGAAAAAGTACTTTCATCAAATGCACCAAAGTCTGGTATCTGCCATCTCTCCCTAGCATAAGGAATCTCTTCACTGCCAACACTTGGTAGTTCAGTACTTCTTCCCGGAGGTTATTCAGGTCCGATCGCAGCCGCGGTTTGGAACTTACAAGCGTATTTCTTCATCTTACTCGTTGTCGGCGTTGCCGCGGCTGTATCTTCCTCGTTCTTCTGCTTCGTCTCCTTGTTGTGTGCGTAGTTGTGCACTACACTGTCTAAAAGCCGTAGATGTTATTGTCACACATGCATGTACAGTAGATAGCAGTATTGTCCCATTTAAGAGTGTCACAACATTGCTGTTTACGGCAGACGAACTGCTTTACGGTAGACGAAAACGTGACTGCTGTTGTTGTGTGTTGTAACCGCGCTGGGAGGATGTTAATGAGACTGCCTAACAATAAACCCACATAAGAAACCAAGAAATCGCCCTCGATCATTCTACGGTTATGACGTCATTGGGCAGACACGCTGTTTATATTGTGGGAAAGCGGACGTGAAAACAGGCTGTCCTCACTCAGGTCCGCATGGAGCTGGAGGTGGCGTAGCCTCCCGCTCCGCCTGAATTTCGGGAGATTTTCGGGAGAAAATTTGTTCCGGGAGGTTTTCGGGAGAGGCGCTGAATTTCGGGAGTCTCCCGGAAAATCTGGGAGGGTTGGCAAGTATGTTTTTAACCCAGAGCAGTGATGGGCAGTAACACGCTACATGAAGCTAATTTGAGCGAGTATGAAAGATTCGTGGATGAGGATAGTTGAGGGCAGTGAGAGCGATTCAGATGTTATTAGACACATTTACTAGGATCATTCTGGAAAATCCCTTATCTGCTTATTGTGTTACTAGTGTTTTAGTGAGATTATATGGTACCTGAATGTCGTAGGGGTGTGGCCATGGGTGTGGTGACCGCCAGTGTCTCCGGTGGGAGGAGGTAAGCGAGTCCACAACTGCAGGAGGACGCAAGCTCTGCTCATGTCTACGGTAAGAGCCGACTTATTACCACAATTATCTCACCGAAACTTGCCGGTTGACATGTGGTCGGGAACCATGTTCGCTTAACTCTGCTCCATAGTATGTAAACAAGGAAACACCGGCTGTGTTTGTGTGGCTAAAGGCAGCTGCAATACACCGCTTCCCACCTACATCTTTCTTCTTTGACTTCTCCATTATTAATTGAACAAATTGCAAAAGATTCATCAACACAGATGTCCAGAATACTGTGTAATCATGCGGTTAAAGCAGACTACTTATAGCTTGGATCGGGCTATAAAAAATGTCCGCTACAATCCATGACGTCACGCGCACGTTTTCTACAGGATACTTTGCGCGATATCTAAAATTGCAATTTAGTAAACTAAAAAGGCCGTATTGGCATGTGTTGCAATGTTAATATTTCATCATTGATATATAAACTATCAGACTGCGTGGTCGGTAGTAGTGGGTTTTAGTAGGCCTTTAACTCCTTTAGTCTGGATTTTTTCTTTCTTTAATACCGTTTTATATGTAGGGAGGAGCATCACACAGTTATGATCTGCAGACCCCGAGGGAGGTAGGGGAATGGCTTTATATGCGTCATTTACTGTGCCATAAAAAGTATATCTATTTACTAGGTCTGTCTGGTTTGACGAGTTACATATTGATAAAACACAGACAAGGATTTCTTTAGGGACACATGATTAAAATCAGCCAGTATAAAATGAGGCGCTTCAGGTGAGGGAGACTGCCTTTTTTGTACTGTGTCCGCTAATGTACTTGTGGCTTTAGCAGGGTTTGCTTTGATATGAATGGACGCAAGTTGTTAAAAATACTTGTGAAAATTCATGGGGTAAATAAAATGGTGTGACAACGCTGCAGTAGAGCTTGTTGACGTAGATGCACACACCCCCCTCCGCGGGATTTCCCGGTCGCTTGTGCATCACGATCCAAAACAAAATGAAATGCCAAATCCATCAATGGTCACTTTGTTTTTCGAGATGTCCACGGTAAGCCCCATCTCCGTAAATACCATAACACAGCAGTCTCTACTGCTGTCTTGGAGCCACTATGGATTGAACTTTCACAGTATCATGTTAGACCCGCTCGACATCCATTGCTTTCGGTCCCCTAGAGGGGGGGGGTTGCCCACATCTGAGGTCCTCTCCAAGGTTTCTCATAGTCAGCATTGTCACTGGCGTCCCACTGAATGTGAATTCTCCCTGCCCCCTGGGTGTGAGTTTTCCTTGCCCTTTTGTGGGTTCTTCCGAGGATGTTGTAGTCGTAATGATTTGTACAGTCCTTTGAGACATTTGTGATTTGGGGCTATATAAATAAACATTGATTGATTGATTGATTGAATTGACTTCCGTGGACCCCGAGTTAAAGGGGAACATTATCACCAGACCTATGTAAGCGTCAATATATACCTTGATGTTGCGGAAAAAAGACCATATGTTTTTTTAAAGGCCTACTGAAACCCACTACTACCCACCTGATAGTTTATACATCAATGATGAAATATTAACATTGCAACACATGCTAATACGGCCTTTTTAGTTTACTAAATTGCAATTTTAAATTTCCCGGGGGTTTCGTCCTGGAAACGTCGTGTAATGATGACGTGTACGCAAGACGTCACGGGATTTTAGGAGGTATGAGCGCTGCGCACACACAGCTAAAAGTCGTCTGCTTTAACCTTCCTCTTGTGTTAACTTTCTGTTACCATCTCTTATGTTAACGGGTCGGTTTTGACCCATGTCTTAAATCAGCTGTAAAATACACTAAAAACAATGATCTATTATCCAATTTGTTTCTCATCTCTTGGTTACCTCGTTAGGCTTCCTTATCCTTGAAAATATTGGTTTTAATATTTTTGGTTTGGGCCATTGGGCCTTTTTTTGTCAGTATACCCCTCGATTTCAATTTTTAAAAATGGTAAAACGAACCTCAAGAGAATCATATAAATAAAAAAAAGGTTGTTGTGTTACCTAACTATTACTAAGGGGTATTAGAACACATCTCTTAAATAAATGTGTTTTATTTATTTTTTGATTTTAAGAATTTTAACTATAGTAACATCTATGGTGTTACGGGTCAATTTCGACCCATATATATTTACTTCAAGAAAAAGGCTAAAAGGTATTTTTTTCAGCAACAGAAATCCAACATCAAACAAACAACAACCAATCAAGCAAATTAAACCAAGAGAAATAGATTACTAGTTCCAAAACTAATAAAAAAACAAAATCAGAGTGGCAAAAAGTGACACTTTTAGTGTCCGTCTTTTGTTTGTTTTTGTACAGGATAACAAGGTAAAATGAGAATCCACTAAAGCTCACATGATTGGGAGAGGAGCTGGCTGTCAGTGTGTTCAGTTTTGGCTCTTATCATTGCTTTATCATCTTATTTTTAGAACTGGGTCGAAACCGACCCTAACAACACCAAGGGCATAATTTCTACCAGAGCATTTTATAATTTAGTGAAAAAAAATAAAATGTTTTATTTTGTTGACAAAGAGGTTCCTGACAAAGTCAAAAAGCTTTCATGCAAAAAAATAAATGTATGTGGTGTTTTTATGCATTTAGAAACTAAAACGGGTCGGTGCCGACCCTAACACAAGACGAAGGTTAACCGCGTAATTACACAGTATTTTGGACATCTGTGTTGCTGAATCTTTTGCAATTTGTTCAATTAATATTGGAGAAGTCACATTGGAAAGATGGAGTTGGGAAGCTTTAGCCTCTAGCCACACAAACACACGGTGATTCCTTGTTTAAAATTCCCGGAGGTGAAACGTTACTATGGATCAGAGCGCGGTCAAGCGAAAACAATTCAAGACGGAATGTCAACCAGCAGGTTTCGGTGAGAAATTTGTGGTTAAAAAGTCAGTTCTTACCGGAGAAAAGCTGAGCTCGTGTCGTCCATAGCCGCCGTCGACTCCCCCAGCCTTCCGACTATCAGGTACTATTTAACTCACTAAAACACTAGCAACACAATAGAAAGATAAGGGATTTCCCAGAATTAACCTAGTAAATGTGTCTAAAAACATCGGAATCCGTCCCAATGCAAACGCGTTTTTTTTTATTTGTTTTTTTTCTAGTCCGTCGCTATCAATATCCTCAAACACGAATCTTTCATCCTCGCTCAAATAAATGGGGAAATTGTCGTTTTTTTGGGTCCGAATAGCACTTTTTGTTGGAGGCTCCCATTAAAAACAATGTGAATATGTGAGGAGCCATCAAACATGTGACGTCATCGTCTGCGACTTCCGGTAGAGGCAGGGCTTTTCTCTTAGCACCGAAAGTTGCGAACTTTATCGTCGATGTTCTCTACTAAATCCTTTGAGCAATATCGCGAAATGATCAAGTATGACACATAGAATGGACCTGCTATCCCCCGTTTAAGTAAGAAAATCTCATTTCAGTAGGCCTTTGACAGATTTCCGAACTCTAAAAGGGTGAATTGGCGATTTAAACGCCTTTCAATTGATAGCCTGTCGGAACAATGACCTTTCACCCATGACGTCACAACATGAAGCAATCCGCCATTTTCTCAATCTTATTACACGCACCAAGTCAAATCAGCTCTGTTATTTTTCCGATATCCACACAAGAATGTCCTGCGACACTCAAAGCAGATGCATTTCCGACAATAAAGTCAACGAAATCTGCAATATTGGAAAATAGACCACCATTGAATCTGCCCGAGTGCGAGCTATTCATGGACGATGGCAGTCTCTTCCCGCAGAGGAGCGAGGTAAACCCCCTGGATATAATCTATGCCACTTCTTTTTCTGTCTCATTTTGTCCACCAAACTTATAAGGTTGTGCATGAATGCACAAAGGTGAGTTTTGTTGATGTTATTGACTTACGTGGAGTGTGCTAATCAGACATATTTGGTCACGGCATGACTGCAAGCTAATCGATGCTAACATGCTATTTAGGCTAGCTGTATGTACATATTGCTTCATTATGCCTCATTGTAGCTACAGTGGGGCAAGAAAGTATTTAGTCAGCCACCGATTGTGCAAGTTCTCCCACTTAAAATGATGACAGAGGTCTGTAATTTTCATCATAGGTACACTTCAACTGTGAGAGACAGAATGTGGAAAAAAATCCAGGAATTCACATCGTAGGAATTTAAAATAATTTATTTGTAAATGATGGTGGAAAATAAGTATTTGGTCAACCATTCAAAGCTCTCACTGATGGAAGGAGGTTTTGGCTCAAAATCTCACAATACATGGCCCCATTCATTCTTTCCTTAACACGGATCAATCGTCCTCTCCCCTTAGCAGAAAAACAGCCCCGAAGCATGATGTTTCCACCCCCATGCGTCACAGTAGGCGTGGTGTTCTTGGGATGCAACTCAGTATTTCTTCTTCCTCCAAACACGACGAGTTGAGTTTATACCAAAATGGATACATGGATGATACAGCAGAGGATTGGGAGAATGTCATGTGGTCAGATGAAACCAAAATAGAACTTTTTGATATAAACTCAACTCGTCGGGTTTGGAGGAAGAAGAATACTCAGTTGCATCCCAAGAACACCATACCTACTGTCAAGCATGGGGGTGGAAACATCATGCTTTGGGGCTGTTTTTTCTGCTAAGGGGACAGGACGATTGATCCATGTTAAGGAAAGAATGAATGGGGCCATGTATCGTGAGATTTTGAGCCAAAACCTCCTTCCATCAGTGAGAGCTTTGAATGGTTGACCAATACTTATTTTCCACCATAATTGACAAATAAATTCTTTAAAATTCCTACAATGTGAAATCCTGGATTTTTTTCCACATTCTGTCTCTCACAGTTGAAGTGTAACTATGATGTAAAATTACAGACCTCTGTCATCATTTTAAGTGGGAGAACTTGCACAATCGGTGGCTCACTAAATACTTGTTTACCCCACTTTACATTGAAAGCACTATACTGTCCTAAACCTGGTCTGTGGTCGGGTTTCCTTTAAAGCCAAATGGTTCTCAGTTCTTACAAAACCAACAGGTTTCTTTTCAATGATGTAGGAAAAAAAAAAACTGGTGGAATTCTACGTGAGCGAGGAGATTTACTGTAATAGTATTATTAATACCATACATTTTTATGTTTCTGTTCTTCGATATTTCACAATGGACCTTATCTTCCCTCCATGCTGTTTCTGCTCGGTATTTATGGCTCTTGTCACAATATATCACAGAACCAGTTTACCTTACTTGTATTTTAATTCTCTCGATCTGTGTTTCTCAAATGCGGCACATTTGTCATGATGTAAAATCCTGGCAATAAACTCAACTCTGGTCATTGCAATCCGTTTGGAATACAGTTATATTAACAGTAAAAGGAATTCAGAGGCCCCTGTTTTCAGTGTATTTGATGCTGCCTCACTGGAGAGAAGTCTTCCATTGGGATTCTGGGGGTACGAGTGAAGTGGATCCCACTTTGTCTGATTGTGTTCTGGGGTTGCATGTTCTGGGAACATTAGGACAAGATTAACTGAAATGTGTATCTGTTGCTGATGTTTCACTAGGCCAGGGGTCGGCAACCCGTGGCTCCGGGAGCAGCATTCGGCTCTTTGATCTCTCTGGTGTGGCTCAGCTGTAAACGTGCTGACCTTCTCGAATTTACCGGGAGATTTCTGACCTTTGTACCGATCCGTTGTGGTGAAGAAGGAGCTGAGGCCGGAAGGCAAAGCTCTCAATTTACCGGTCGATATACGTTCCCATCCGCACGCGGCTCTTTGATCTCTCTGGTTTGGCTCAGCTGTAAACGTGCTGACCTTCCCGAATTTGCCGGGAGATTTCTGACCTTTGTACCGATCCGTTGTGGTGAAGAAGGAGCTGAGCCGGAAGGCAAAGCTCTCAATTTACCGCGTCAATTTACGTTCCCATCCGCATGCGGCTCTTTGATCTCTCTGGTTTGGCTCAGCTGTAAACGTGCCGACCTTCCCGAATTTACCGGGAGATTTCTGACCTTTGTACCGATCCGTTGTGGTGAAGAAGGAGCTGAGCCGGAAGGCAAAGCTCTCAATTTACCCGGTCGATCTACGTTCCCATCCGCATGCGGCTCTTTGATCTCTCTGGTGTGGCTCAGCTGTAAACGTGCTGACCTTCCCGAATTTACCTGGAGATTTCTGACCTTTGTACCGATCCGTTGTGGTGAAGAAGGAGCTGAGCCGGAAGGCAAAGCTCTCAATTTACCGGTCGATCTACGTTCCCATCCGCATGCGGCTCTTTGATCTCTCTGGTGTGGGCTCAGCTGTAAACGTGCTGACCTTCCCGAATTTACCGGAGATTTCTGACCTTTGTACCGATCCGTTGTGGTGAAGAAGGAGCTGAGCCGGAAGGCAAAGCTCTCAATTTACCGGTCGATCTACGTTCCCATCCGCATGCGGCTCTTTGATCTCTCTGGTGTGGCTCAGCTGTAAACGTGCTGACCTTCCCGAATTTACCGGGAGATTTCTGACCTTTGTACCGATCCGATGTGGTGAAGAAGGAGCTGAGCCGGAAGGCAAAGCTCTCAATTTACCGGTCGATCTACGTTCCCATCCGCACGCGGCTCTTTGATCTCTCTGATGTGGCTCAGCTGTAAACCTGCTGACCTTCCCGAATTTACCGGGAGATTTCTGACCTTTGTACTGATCCGTTGTGGTGAAGAAGGAGCTGTGCCGGAAGGCAAAGCTCTCAATTTACCGGTCGATCTACGTTCCCATCTTCACCTATGGTCATGAGCTTTGGGTCATGACCGAAAGGACAAGATCACGGGTACAAGCGGCCGAAATGAGTTTCCTCTGCCGTGTGGCGGGGCTCTCCCTTAGAGATAGGGTGAGAAGCTCTGCCATCCGGGAGGAACTCAACGTAAAGCCGCTGCTCTTCCACATCGAGAGGAACGAGATGAGGTGGCTCGGGCATCTGGTCAGGATGCCACCCGAACGCCTCCCTAGGGAGGTGTTTAGGGTACGTCCAACCGGTTGAAGGCCATGGGGAAGACCCAGGACACTTTGGGAAGACTATGTCTCCCGGCTGGCCTGGGAACACCTCAGGATCCCCCGAGAAGAGCTAGACGAAGTGGCTGGAGAGAGGGAAGTCTGGGCTTCCCTGCTTAGGCTGCTGCCCCCGCGACCCGACCTCGGATAAGCGGAAGATGATGGATGGATGGATGGATGAATGGATGGATGGATGGATTTCTGACCTCAGTGCCTTTCCCTAAAATTGCCTGATGTACGCATGCTGCAATTTTAACTCGGACAGCAAAACTGAGGGCGGGCCGTGGTGTCAATACCCATAGTATCTTCTAATACATGTAGTAGTGGCCGCTGTTAGAATCCTCGAGTGATTGCAAGGCATAACCCTTAACTCAACAATGAGTAGATGAGTGTTATGTGTGTGTATATGTGTAAATAAATGAGACATACCGCTTTGACCCAGACGCGGACGGTGACGATCAGGAGGACGCATATTGATGTTTGAGTAGCACACGACACAGATCGCCTTCAGAATGTTTTTATTGATACACATAATACACTGCAATTCGTGTGTGTGGTCCAATCCAACCTTGTTCGCTTGACATCTCTGTTCCATAGTTAAGGTTGACTGTCATCTTTCGGGAATGTAAACAATGAAACACCGGCTATGTTTGTGTTGCTAAAGACGGCCGCAATACACAGCTTCCCACTTACAGCTTTCTTCTTTGATGTCTCCATTGTTCAGTGAACAAATTGCAAACGATTCAGCAACTCAGATTATCGCAAAATACCACAGTATTTTATAAAAACAGACTACTTACTAGCTGGGAATGATGTTAGAACAAAATGTCCTCTACAATCCGTGACGTCACGCGCACGCGTCATCATACCGAGACTGTCATGGTCCACATCTTGGACCGTGTCAGATTCTGGTTTTGTTTGTTTTGTTATCACAGACTGTTTTGTATTTGACATCTTTAGATCCCGGTGGCACTTCCTAGTTTGTTTCGGTTGCCTAGTTACGCATTCAGTGTCACCTGTTTCTGGTTTTTGATCACGCGCACCTGCCCCTGATGATTTCTGCCCCTATATATGCCTGTCTTTGTTTGCCTTTCGTTCTCGGACTATAGTTTGCTACAAGCAACAAGTGACATCTCTCTTCCCGCATTGTGGTAACTATCTTTTTTCACCCTGTTACCTTCCATGCTATTTTGTTTGGTTACTTGTCCCTAGTTTACATACTAGCGCTTTCTGTTCATTCTTGCATCCACGCTAGTTCTGTTTGTTTTGTCTTTAGTGCCTATGTGCCAGTATTTCTGTTATTAGTTTGTTTTTGTAGTTAGGAATAAATCTTCGTTCCTACCTTAACGCTGTGTTCCATCTCTGCTGCACCACGAGAACGCAAACACATGCCACGATGGCACCCAGACGTCACAGAGACGTTTCAGCAAGATTTTTCAGCGCGAAATTTAAAATTGCAATTTAGTAAACTTGTTAATATTTCATCATTGATATATAAACTATCAGACTGCGTGGTCGGTAGTAGTGGGTTTCAGTAGGCCTTAAAATGCGCCACAAAATAACCCATTTTGTACACTGTTGATGTGATCCAATACTCAGTAGTGCTTAAATGTATTTCTGCATAGTATTCCTCCATCAATGGTCAGGTGGTGACATAAATTATGGTATTTTGAGAGGTAATCATTGAAGGTGGACATCACTGAAGGCCTAGGTGGGAAAAGCACGGCTCGTCACTGCTTTTAGCAGAACGAGAATGAGATTTTTTTTAAATAATGTTTTTTATACGATGTTGTTTTTTTTAAAAGCATCATCTAGTCTGGTTGATGTAAATACCAGTTTACACGATACATTTTTTTAACTGTCTACATTCAGCTATAATCCTAATGACATGCAGTACTACACGGTCTGAGAAAATGCAAAAATAGAAATATATACTTAAACCCGATAATAAGTCTGGCATAAGAATCTAATTGATTCTTATGCCAGACTTCTCTTCTCTCTTCTCTTTCATCCTCTGCAGTTTACTGCAAGCAGTCCCACGCACGAGAACATCCCACCAATCCCCTTTTAGACTAACATGTATAACATTCGTATTACAATCTGTCCATTTTTTTCTTAAAAAGGTTATCTTTCAAACAATTACATTAACGTGGACTTGAACAAGATTAAAAACTTCCTCGTTTTGTACCATGTTCAAACAGGTCTAGTGTGATTTTATGGTGCTTCTTTTTACTTAAAACTAGCAGAGTGAATCAAATTAAATCAAATCAAATCAAATCAAATCAACTTTATTAATAAAGCACATTTAAAATTTACCACAGGTGTAGCCAAAGTGCTGTACAATGGGCAGGTTAAAAGATAATACAAAAACCGAGCAAACAACACAACACAAACAGAACATGATAAAAAATAAATAAATAAAACATAAAAACATAAAAACAGGTTCACAGCAGGTGTATAATGGGTCGCCATTGCAGGATGGATATCACTCAGTGTTAAAAGCCAAGGAATAAAAGTATGTTTTAAGAGAGATTTAAAAACAAGAAGAGAGGAGGCTTGTCTAACATTTAAATGGCCTACACAAGCAGACAACACTTTCTTGTTTGTCAGTATTTTTAGAACACCTGTATTGCAAAACTGTGCGGAAGAAATAAACGTAAAACATTGTCTTGACAACAATA
The DNA here is from genome assembly GCF_033978795.1 of Nerophis ophidion. Taxonomy (NCBI): domain Eukaryota; kingdom Metazoa; phylum Chordata; class Actinopteri; order Syngnathiformes; family Syngnathidae; genus Nerophis; species Nerophis ophidion. The sequence goes on along the minus strand of NC_084616.1, from coordinate 70,071,489 downwards.
AAAGTGCAAACTATATTTGTATGTTTATCACATTTACTGTATTCCTAATTTAATGATTTTTACTAAGATTGTACACATTGTATACTGCTTGTAAACATGTAATATACTGATACCATTCTTGCCAACCTTGAGACCTCCGATTTCGGGAGGTGGGGGGTAAGGGGGCGTGGTCAGGGGTTGGGCGAGGGGCGTGGTTGGGGGCAGGGCTTCTTTGGGGGCGTGGTTAAGGTCGTGGTTGGGGGCGTTATCCATCCATTTCCTACCGCTTATTCCCTTTGGGGGTGCTGGTGCCTATCTCAGCTACAGTCGGGCAGAAGGCGGTCTACACCCTGGACAAGTCGCCATCTCATCACAGTATGTGTAGAAATGTTTATTTATAATTGAATAACTTGTTTATTTTAGAACAAGTTTTTAGTTATTTTTATATATATTTTTCCAAATAGTTCAAGAAAGACCACTACAAATGAGCAATATTTTGCACTGTTATGCAATTTAATAAATCAGAAACTTTGATTGATTGATTGATTGACACTTTTACTTGTAGATTGCACAGTTCAGTACATATTCCGTACTTGTTTAAGTCGGGGTCCACATTAATAGTGACATAGTGCTGTATTTTACTTCTTTGTCTTTTTTTTTTCAACCAAAAATGCTTTGCTCTGATTAGGAGGTACTTGAATTAAAAAAATGTTCACAGGGGGTATATCTCTGGAAAAAAGGTTGAGAACCACTGCTCTAAAAGCCGTAGATGTTATTGTCACATATGCATGCACAGTAGATGGCAGTATTGTCCTTTTTAAGAGTGTCACAACATTGCTGTTTACGGCAGACAAACTGCTTTACGCTAGACGAAAACGTGACTGCTGTTGTTGTGTGTTGTTGCCACACTAGGAGGACGTTAATGAGACTGCCTAACAATAAACCCACATAAGAAACCAAGAACTCACCCTCGATCATTCTTCAGTTATAACGTAATTGGGCAGGCACTCTGTTTATATTGTGGGAAAGCGGACGTGAAAACAGGCTGTCGACACGTCACTCGGGTCCGCATGGAGCTGGAGGGGGCGTGGCCTCCAGCTCCGCCTTAATTTCGGGAGATTTTCGGGAGGAAATTTGTACCGGGAGAGGCGCTGAATTTCGGGAGTCTCCCGGAAAACCCGGGAGAGTTGGCAAGTATGACTGGTACTCAGGACTAATTTTGAATCTCAACATACAATGAATGAAGGACAAAGCATACAGTGAAAAGTACAAGTAAATAAATTGCACAACTTATCCATGATGTTAACAAATGCCCAAATGTGCAATGTGTGCAATTGTATCAAAATGCAGCAATACATGTGTCGAAAAAGGGGAAAAAAAGATGGTTGCGGTATCCTGAGCAATATGACTGAAAATGTGTGCAATTACATTTACAAAATGTCAATGTCGACCAATCGCAGGGCAAGATTTTCACAGGTTTAGAAATTTGAAAACCAAAACTGGGATATTATTCTGTTTGTCATTCCTCAGTTCCACTTGATCTGTTTGAATGACAGAGTGAAGGTTGGTGGTGTTGTAAAAGAAGACAGAACGGGGGGGTGGGGGGGGGGGGGGGGGGGTGAGTCAGACATGCACACATTTTGATGAGACACGTTTAGTTATGTGTTGTTTTCGCAACTGAATCACTACGTGAAATGTATTCCTCAAAAAAAGACAAAAAAAGAGCCATCTGCTTGATGCACTTATAGGTTCTGCTATCTTTCTGGTACCAAGTACTGTAAAAACAGTGGTACCTCGGGTTTGGTATGTCCCACTATTTCCTAAAATTCAGTTTTCAGTCAACAGTTCTCCCAGTGCTTGTATGGTTTCTTGGTTAACATTCGGTCAAACTAGTCTATTTGCCTGTGTGTCATTAAGTGAGTGACTCATTCTCTGTACTTCTTTTTAATGAGGACCACTGTAAAATATGCCACCATCGGGCCAAAGAAAGTTGTGATTGCAAGCACTTTGATGAAGAAGGTGAGAAACACTATTGAATTCAAAAGGAACTTGATTCTTCACTGCCTTCTTAAAGGTAAAAGTGATTTTAAGTGTTAATTCATCTATTTAATTCCTCATTTATTTACATAGATTATCACATCGTTTTATGCTGCTTACTACAATTACTCTGGCTCCAGCACTTCCGTCAACCTGAGAGGGACAAGCGGTAAAAAAATGAATGGATGGAAAATGTATTTTGTGTTGAAGTGAAGTGAATTATATTTATATAGCGCTTTTCTCAAGTGACTCAAAGCACTTTACATAGTGACACCCAATATCTAAGTTACATTTAAAGCAGTGTGGGTGGCACTGGGAGCAGGTGGGTAAAGTGTCTTGCCCAAGGACACAACGGCAGTAACTAGGATGGCAAAAGCGGGAATCGAACCTGCAACCCTCAAGTTGCTGGCTCGGCCACTCTACCAACCGAGCTATACCGGTTATTCATGTTATTGGATGGCTGGAACTGATTTGTTTAATTTACATTATTTATTATTCAAAAATATGCTTTGGTTTTCTTCTGATTTGGTCTTTGTCTGACCTTTTTGTACGGATAACAAAACACTTGGTAACACGAACCGAGGTCCCACTCTCTAGGGTAGGGGTGTCAAACGTCCGGCCCGCGAGATGAGTTTGCTAAGTACAAAAATGAGCAAAAATTTTGAATGAAAGAAACTGCTGTTCTAACTGTGTCCAATAGATGTCGCAATAGCAATTATGTTTATCTTTGTAGATATGACTTGGGAAATTGTGTTAGATGTCAATATAAACAAAATACAATGATTTGCAAATCCTTTTCAACCCATATTCCATTAAATGCACAACAAAGACAAGATATTTGATGTTCAAACTCATAAACTTTATTTTCTTTTTGCAAATAATAATTAACTTAGAATTTCATGGCTGCAACACGTGCCAAAGTAGTTGGGAAAGGGCATGTTCACCACTGTGTTACATCACCTTTGTGAGGACTGGTGGGCATTGTGATGCCGGGTTCGATTCCCTCGAGGATGCGTTGACGTGAACACAACAAAGGTAGGATCTTAAAATATTTATTTTTACAAAAAGGGAGCTCTGAGCAGAAATACTGGAGCTAATAAAAAGGCAAACCAAAAATGCTAGTATGAAAACTAGGAGTAAAAATAGACAAACTTAAGTAGCACGTTGGCACAAAAGACAAAACAAATCATCAGTATGTAAACTGGACAAAACAAGTGGCTTAGCGTGAGAAGCTACCGAGAATAGAAATACTTGCGAGAACGCAAATGATCAAAATCCAGACGTACAGTGGCGTGAAAGCAAACTATGAACCCAGACCGAATGAACAGCGAAGACTGGCTTAAATAGGAGGGGTGGTAATTAGTAGCAGGTGTGCAGGGCGAGACTAGCAGGTGGACTGATGAGTGACCATGGTGAGAAAGCAAACAGGAAATAAGGAGTCGGAGAAATATACAAAATGGAAAAATAAATAGTGTAGATCTGAGCAGCAGATCGCAACAACCTTTTCTTTTAACAACATTCAATAAACGTTTGGGAACTGAGGAAACTAATTGTTGAAGCTTTGAAAGTGGAATTCTTTCCCATTCTTGTTTTATGTAGAACTTCAGTCGTTCAACATTCCGGGGTCTCCGCTGTCGTATTTTACACTTCATAATGCGCCACACATTTTTGATGGGAGACAGGTCTGGACTGCAGGCGGGCTTGGCATTGTCTTGCTGAAATAATCAGGGGCGTCCATGAAAAAGATGGTGCTTAGATGGAAGCATATGTTGTTCCAAAACCTGTATGGACCTTTCAGCATTAATGGTGCCTTCACAGATGTGTAAGTTACCCATGCCTTGGGCACTAATGCAACCCCATACCATCACAGATGTTGGATTTTGAACTTTGCGTTGATAACAGTCTGGATGGTTCGCTTCCCCTTTGGTCCGGATGACACGATGTCGAATATTTCCAAAACCAATTTGGAATGTGGACTCGTCAGACCACAGAACACTTTTCCACTTTGCATCAGTCTATCTTAGATGATCTTGGGCCCAGAGAAGCCGGCGGTGTTTCTGGATGTTGTTGATAAATGGCTTTAGCTTTGCACAGTAGAGCTTTAACATGCACTGACAGATGTAAAGACAAACTGTATTTAGTGACAGTGGTTTTCTGACGTGTTCCTGAGCCCATGTGGTGATATCCTTTGGAGATTGATGTTGGTTTTTGATACAGTGCCGTCTGAGGGATCAAAGGTCACGGTCATTCAATGTTGGTTTCCGGTCATGCCGCTTACGTGGACAGATTTCTCCAGATTCTCTGAACCTTTTGATGATATTATGGACCGTAGATGTTGAAATACCTAAATTTCTTGCAATTGCACTTTGAGAAACGTTGTTCTTAAACTGTTTGACTATTTGCTCACGCAGTTGTGGACAAAGGGGTGTACCTCGCCCCATCCTTTATTGTGAAAGACTGAGCATTTTTTGGGAAGCTGTTTTTATACCCAATCATGGCACCCACCTGTTCCCAATTAGCCTGCACACATGTGGCATGTTCCAAATAAGTGTTTGATGAGCATTCCTCAAATTTATCAGTATTTATTGCCACCTTTCCCAACTACTTTGTCACGTGTTGCTGGCATCAAATTCTAAAGTTAATGATTATTTGCAAAAAAAATAAAAATGTTTATCAGTTTGAACATCAAATATGTTGTCTTTGTAGCATATTCAACTAAATATGGGTTGAAAGTGATTTGCAAATCATTTTATTCTGTTTATATTTACATCCAACACAATTTCCCAACTCATATGGAAACGGGGTTTGGACTACAAAAAACAACAACATATGATGTTAGTGCACCAGTTGAGGATAATGAACAAACTATCTAAATAACATCCTGTAATTGGATTTTGATATATATTTTTTTTTTATCTTGATGGATTGAAAATGAACACCAATGAGTTGACTGATGAATAATATTATTATTATTATTATTACATTTATTCAGAAAGCACAAACAACGAAAAATAAAGTTAGAATACTATTAAGTGTAATAGTATCATAGTGTAATACAATACTGTAAGTGTAAAAAACAACAACAACAACATTTGCACATTTTCAGTGTGCTTGGTCTATTTTTAAACACTAAAGAAAACAATCTGAGGTTGTCTATATTTGTTTAGTTGTTGTGCCTTAATTTTACCAATCCGGCCCACTTGGGAGTAGATTATTTTCCATTCGGCCCCCAATCTAAAATGAGTTTGACACCCCTGCTCTAGGGCCAATGATGCGGATAATAATAAATAAATTAAAGATATATTTTTAAAATCATTCAATTATTTTGTCAATCTTCCAGTTTTATCAGCAACTTCATGTGTGTCCACTTTAATGTTTCTGTGATTTTCTTTCATTAACGCACCTGATGCAGTTTAATAGTGAGCTGCAGAGTACCACCATTGTCCACAAGATGGCAGCAATATATCTTCTTCTTAAAAATTACTAACATTAAACAATAGACCCAGTTTTAATCTGCAGAACCTTTGTTTTTGTTTTGATTTTAAATGATATTTCACATAACTGACAGCAAAAAAAGTATCCACATTTCTGCAATTATGGCGGCTTTTTTTTCCCATTGCAGGGTCGATAACTACTAAGACCAATATACTTTTGGAAAGTCATCGGAAGTAAAAGAAAACGTTTTAATAAAAGGAAACCAAACCGCAGCAATACACCTCCTGATGAACAAGGGACAGCTGAACTCTCTGCTCGTCATCATTTATCATGGTTAATGTGCTGACTGTTCAGCCAACCTTCCTCAGGGAAATAAACCTTTGATTACAGAGTCCGCTCACTCGGGGAAGCAGGCCCATCCTAATGCTCATGAATTAAATTTTGGAGCCCATAAACAAGCGACTGTTTCAAGTAGTTTTTAGTCTCCATTTCGAAATGGACAAACGAAGGGAAGTAAACACGTCTCAAAAGGGATCCTAATTTGTAATCTACATCTAAACACTAATTGTGGTGGTTAGGTCCAAATTTTGCATATATTATGTATTATTATTAGATTATTAAAATGTAATACCTATGTATTATAAGAAATAGCAACAGTGGAGGATTTTAGCCTGCATGTTCATGTACGTACTAGTCTGCCCCACAACAAGAAGATAGAGAAAAATAAGGTACTTCAGAACCAAGGGAATAAAGCGTTTTTTTTTTGGGTTTTTTCTTCTCAGCGCACGAAGCTTTAAGTACTTGTTATTATGATGTCTACCTCCCTATTTGAGAGAGCTGCTGGTAAAACTAAAATATATATATAGATCCATCCATCCATCATCTTCCGCTTATCCGAGGTCGGGTCGCGGGGGCAGCAGCCTAAGCAGGGAAGCCCAGACTTCCCTCTCCCCAGCCACTTCGTCTAGCTCTTCCCGGGGGATCCCGAGGTGTTCCCAGGCCAGCCGGGAGACATAGTCTTCCCAACGTGTCCTGGTTCTTCCTCGTGGCCTCCTACCGGTTGGACGTGCCCTAAACACCTCCCTAGGGAGGCGTTCGAGTGGCATCCTGACCAGATGCCCGAGCCACCTCATCTGGCTCCTCTCGATGTGGAGGAGCAGCGGCTTTACTTTGAGTTCCTCCCGGATGGCAGAGCTTCTCACCCTACCTCTAAGGGAGAGCCCCGCCACACGGCGGAAGAAACTCATTTCGGCCGCTTGTACCCGTGATCTTATCCTTTCGGTCACGACCCAAAGCTCATGACCATAGGTGAGGATGGGAACGTAGATCGACCGGTAAATTGAGAGCTTTGCCTTCCGGCTCAGCTCCTTCTTCACCACAACGGATCGATACAACGTCCGCATTACTGAAGACGCCGCACCGATCCGCCTGTCGATCTCACGATCCACTCTTCCCCCACTCGTGAACAAGACTCCTAGGTACCTGAACTCCTCCACTTGGGGCAGGGTCTCCTCCCCAACCCGGAGATGGCATTCCACCCTTTTCCGGGCGAGAACCATGGACTCGGACTTAGAGGTGCTGATTCTCATTCTGGTCGCTTCACACTCGGCTGCAAACCGATCCAGCGAGAGCTGAAGATCCCGGTCAGATGAAGCCATCAGGACCACATCATCTGCAAAAAGCAGAGATCTAATCCTGCGGTCACCAAACCGGAACCCCTCAACGCCTTGACTGCGACTAGAAATTCTGTCCATAAAAGTTATAAACAGAATCAGTAACAAAGGACAGCCTTGGCGGAGTCCAACCCTCACTGGAAATGTGTCCGACTTACTGCCGGCAATGCGGACCAAGCTCTGACACTGATCGTACAGGGAGCGGACCGCCACAATAAGACAGTCCGATACCCCATACTCTCTGAGCACTCCCCACAGGACTTCCCGAGGGACACGGTCGAATGCCTTCTCCAAGTCCACAAAGCACATGTAGACTGGTTGGGCAAACTCCCATGCACCCTCAAGAACCCTGCCGAGAGAATAGAGCTGGTCCACAGTTCCACGACCAGGACGAAAACCACACTGTTCCTCCTGAATCCGAGGTCCGACTATCCGGCGTAGCCTCCTCTCCAGTACACCTGAATAAACCTTACCGGGAAGGCTGAGGAGTGTGATCCTACGATAGTTGGAACACACCCTCCGGTCCCCCTTCTTAAAGAGAGGAACCACCACCCCGGTCTGCCAATCCAGAGGTACCGCCCCCGATGTCCACGCAATGCTGCAGAGTCTTGTCAACCAAGACAGCCCCACAGCATCCAGAGCCTTAAGGAGCTTTTGAACCACCTCAGCGACCTCAGCCCCAGAAATAGGAGAGTCCACCACAGATTCCCCAGGCACTACTTTCCTCATAGGAAGACATATATGTATATATATATATATATATATTAGGACTGCTAATCGTTGAGTGTCCCACGATTCGATTCAATATCGATTCTTGGGGTCACGATTCCATTCAAAATCGATTTTTTTTTTTTTCAATTCAACATGATTCTTGATTCAAAAACGATTTTTTCCCGATTTAAAACGATTCTGTATTCATTCAATACATAGGATTTCAGCAGGATCTACCTCAGTCTGCAGACATGCTAGCAGAGTAGTAGATTTTTGTAAAAAGCTTTTATAATTGTAAAGGACAATGTTTTATCAACTGATTGCAATAATGTAAATTTGTTTTAACTATTAAACGAACCAAAAATATGACTCATTTTATCTTGGTGAAAATATTGGACACAGTGTGTTGTCCAGCTTATGAGATGCGATGCAAGTGTAAGCCACTGTGACACTATTGTTCTTTTTATTTTTATAAATGTCTAATGATAATGTCAAAAAGGGATTTTTAATCACTGCTATGCTGAAATTATAACTAATATCGATACTGTTGTTGATAATATTCATTTTTGTTTCACTACTTTTGGTTTGTTCTGTGTCATGTTTGTGTCTCCTCTCAATTGCGCTGTTTATTGCAGTTCTGAGTGTTGCTGGGTCAGGTTTGGTTTTGGAATTGGATTGCATTGTTATGGTATTGCTGTGTATTGTTTTGTTAGATTGATTAAAAATAAAAAATCAATTTTTTAAAAATGAGAATCGATTCTGAATCGCACAACGCGAGAATCGCGATTCATATTCGAATCCACCCCAGTGAACAGTGTTCAAAAAAGTTTTTATACCCAACCATGATTGGGTATAAAAACAGCTTCCCAAAAAATGCTCAGTCTTTCACAAGAAAGGATGTGGCGAGGTACACCTCTTTGTCCACAACTGCGTGAGCAAATAGTCAAACAGTTTAAGAACAACGTTTCTCAAAGTGCAGTTGCAAGAAATTTAGGGATTTCAACATCTACGGTCCATAATATCATCAAAAGGTTCAGAGAATCTGGATAAATCCCTCCAAGTAAGCGGCATGGCGGAAACCAACATTGAATGACCGTGACTTTCGATCCTTTAGACGGCAATGTATCAAAAACCGACATCAATCTCTAAAGGATATCACCACATGGGCTCAGGAACACTTCAGAAAACCATTGTCACTAAATACAGTTTGTCGCTACATCTGTAAGTGCAAGTTAAAGCTCTACTATGCAAAGCGAAAGCCATTTATCAACAACATTCGGAAACGCCGCAGGCTTCTTTGAGCCTGAGATCATTTAAGATGGACTGATGCAAAGTGGAAAAGTGTTCTGTGGTCTGACGAGTCCACATTTCAAATTGTTTTTGGAAATATTTGACATTGTGTGATCCGGACAAAAGGGGAAGCGAACCATCCAGACTGTTATCGACGCAAAGTTCAAAAGCCAGCATCTGTGATGGTATGGGGGTGTATTAGTGCCCAAGCCATGGGTAACTTACACATGTGTGAAGGCACCATTAATGCTGAAAGGTACATACAGGTTTTGTAACAACATATGCTGCCTTTTAAACGCCGTTTTTTTTATGGACGCCCCTGCTTATTTCAGCAAGACAATGCCAAGCCACATTCAGCACGTGTTATAACAGCGTGGTTTGGTAAAAGCGGGTATTCTCCTGGCCCGCTTGCAGTCCATACCTGTCTCCCTTTGAAAATATGTGGCGCATTATGAAACGTAAAATACGACTGTTGAACGACTGAAGCTTTACTTAAAACAAGAATGGTAAATAATTACACTTCACAGTTCCCAAACGTTCATTGAGTATTGTTAAAAGAAAAGGTGATGTAACACAGTGGTGAACATGCCCTTTCCCAACTACTTGCAGCTATGAAATTTTAAGTTAGTTTGAACATCAAATATCTTGTCTTTTTAGTGCATTTAATTGAATATGGGTTGAAAAGGATTTGCAAATCATTGTATTCCGTTTATGTTCATATCTAACACAATTTCCCAACTTATATGGAAACAGGGTTATATATATATATATATATATATATATATATATATATATATATATATATATATATATATATATATATATCTTAATTGGATTATCCAGAGAATAGTGCTCGATACCGTGGTAGAGCGCAATATGTATGTGTGGGGAAAAATCACAAGACTACTTTATCTCTACAGAACTGTTTCATGAGGGGTTCCCTCAATCGTCAGGAGATTCCTGACGATTGAGGAGGAATTCAAGTACCTAGGAGTCTGGTCCACGAGTGGGGGAAGAGTGGATCATGATATCGACAGGCGGATCGGTGCGGCGTCTTCAGTAATGTGGACGTTGTATCGATCCGTTGTGAAGAAGGAGCTGAGCCGGAAGGCAAAGCTCTCAATTTACCGGTCGATCTACGTTCCCATCCTCACCTATGGTCATGAGCTTTGGGTCATGACTGAAAGGATAAGATCACGGGTACAAGCGGCCGAAATGAGTTTCCTCCGCCGTGTGGCGGGGCTCTCCCTTAGAGATAGGGTGAGAAGCTCTGCCATCCGGGAGGAAAAACTAAAGCCACTGCTCCTCCACATCGAGAGGAGCCAGATGAGGTGGTTCGGGCATCTGGTCAGGATTCCACCCGAACGCCTCCCGAGGGAGGTGTTTAGGGCACGTCCAGCTGGTAGGAGGCCACGGGGAAGACCCAGGACACGTTGGGAAGACTATGTCTCCCGGCTGGCCTGGGAACGCCTCGGGATCCCCCGGGAAGAGCTAGACGAATTGGCTGGGGAGAGGGAAGTCTGGGTTTCCCTGCTTAGGCTGCTACCCCCGTGACCCGACCTCGGATAAGCGGAAGATGATTGATGGATGGATGAGTGGTTTAATGGTCCTTTTTATTTTTATCTCAGTGTGTGTTTCCAGGTGTCACAATTCAAATAAAACACCCATCCATCCATTTTCTGCCTCTTATTCCTTTAGGGGTCGCTGGTGCCTATCTCAGCTACAATCGGGCGGAAGGCGTTGTACACCCTGGACAAGTCCCCACCTCATTTAAGGGCCAACACAGATAGACAGACAACATTCACACTCACATTCACACACTAGGGCCAATTTAGTGTTGCCAATCAACCTATCCCCAGGTGCATGTCTTTGGAAGTGGGAGGAAGCCGGAGTACCCGGAGGGAACCCACGCATTCACGGGGAGAACATGCAAACTCCACACAGAAAGATCCCGAGCCCAGGATTGAACCCACGACTACTCAGGACCTTCGTATTGTGAGGCAGACGCCTCTAACCCCTCTACCACCGTGAAGCCCCTCAAATAAAACAGACTAAATTTGATAGTTTTCTGAAAGTCTTTTTATTAGGTGTAGGGTTCACTGCATCCAAATTTGTCAAAGTACACTCAAAGTGCAATATGATGTTTCACCTTCCCCGGAGGGGCTGGACTAATTGCACCCTCAGAAGCACGGAAGAACAAAAATACTTAAGTTGATGGTAGAATACGCGCAAACCCAGAATGGGAATGCTCACATTTTAAAAACAATTCAAAACAAATTAGTTCCACTTTTGACATTCAACAGACGATACAAAACACAGAACCAAACAACGTTTATATACATAATTTGGGGTCAAGGTGTTTTTTTCCCCCATTAATATTTACATCTTGGTCTGAGAAACTTTTTCCTCCTCATCCGAGCTTGAACTTGAACTCCTCCTGTCTTCATTATGATGCTCAACAGCGTCCTTCCCAGGATTCTTTTTCCACTTATCATCGGGTTCCAACTCACTGAACTGAGCTTCGATCTTCGCCGGGTCAATGTAAGTGTAGAAGTAGGCCATGAAGGCAAAGATGACGCACACGGCCACCAGCAGGGATGCAAAGAGAATGTACTCCACCCACTGATGGATGCAATGGATACATTTTGTGTCAGCAAATTTAGTTTTCTGGTATAATACGTCACACTTTGCAGTTTACTGAAAGCACAAACCTGATCTGAAAGTGTAGCTGCTTCAGCAACAATAAGCACAATGATGTTACCGAAAGCAACGGTTAACAGCCAACCTGCCTGGAGCACTGACTTCATGTTGCTGGGAGCCTGGGATGCAAAGAACACATGTGTTTGAAGAACTGCATAAAAAAATATCCAGGATTGAGTTAATACAGAAAATAGTTTATTCTTCAAGCACACTGCTTAGATTAGATTAAACTATATTTATTCCTTCAGGAAAATTTAAATTTTCAGCTCAATCCCATTCAAGATCACACAAACATTACAGGGAGACAGAACAGGATCGCTGACGGGTCTGTCGGCTTCCAGCGCCCCCTTACAAAAAAGATGAGATACAGGTAAACAAGTGGGGGGGAAAGGGAGAAAAAAAAAAAAAAAAAAGATTAAAATGAAATTGTGAGGACTGGTGGGCATGGTAATGCCGGGTTTGTCCCTCCGTGGATGCGATGACGTGAAAACAAAAAGGTAGGATCTTAAAATATTTATTTAACAAAAAGAGAGCTCTGAACAGAAATGCTGGAGCTAATAAAAAGGCAAACCAAAAACGCTAGTATGAAAACTAGGAAACACAAACAGAAAACTAAACTTGGCATGAAAGCACAAACGAGAAAACAAATCATCAGTATGAAAACTGGAATAATCAAGTGGTATAGCGTGAGAGCTAGCGAGAATAAAAGTAGAAAAAGTAGCAGTCGTCACAATTTATGAACCCAGGAAGAAAAGAACAAAGAGGCTGTCTTAAATAGGAGGGTGATTAGACAAAACAGGTGTGTGTGGACCGGGATTGGCAGGTGGACTGATGAGTTACCATGGTGACAGGCTGAACAAGAAATAAACAGTCACTTGACGGAGAGTGATACCAGAAAGGAAAAATAACTAATATGTGTAGATACAAGCAGCGGATCGCAACAGAAATAAAACAAAAACATTGGTTTAAGCCTGGGCCCCTGGAAATGGGGTCCAGACTGAGGCCAAAGGGAAAAAAACAACAACTCATAGCCATAGTACACATCCCTCTTAAATGTGTGTAAGACATCAAACATCAAAGAACACAAAGGACATGAAAGACATTAAAGTAGCGGATACAACCAGACACTTCAATCAATCAATGTTTACTTATATAGCCCTAAATCACTAGTGTCTCAAAGGGCTGCACAAACCACTACGACATCCTTGGTAGAGCCCACATAAGGGCAAGGAAAACTCACACCCAGTGGGACGTCGGTGACAATGATGACTATGAGAACCTTAGAGAGGACGAAAGCAATGGATGTCGAGCGGGTCTAACATGATACTGTGAAAGTTCAATCCATAAGCCCAAAAAAAGTCTGCGGGCTATAGAGCGTTTTCCGTTCGGGCTCCAGTACTCTGGTATGCCCTCCCGGTAACAGTTCGAGATGCCACCTCAGTAGAAGCATTTAAGTCTCACCTTAAAACTCATTTGTATATTCTAGCCTTTAAATAGACTCCCTTTTTAGACCAGTTGATCTGCCGTTTCTTTTCTTTTTCTCCTATGCCCCACTCTCCCTTGTGGAGGGGGTCCGGTCCGATCCGGTGGCCATGTACTTGGGACGTCGGCGACAATGATGACTATGAGAACCTTGGAGAGGACGAAAGCAATGGATGTCGAGCGGGTCTAACATGATACTGTGAAAGTTCAATCCATAAGCCCAAAAAAAGTCTGCGGGCTATAGAGCGTTTTCCGTTCAGGCTCCAGTACTCTGGAATGCCCTCCCGGTAACAGTTTGAGATGCCACCTCAGTAGAAGCATTTAAGTCTCACCTTAAAACTCATTTGTATACTCTAGCCTTTAAATAGACTCCCTTTTTAGACCAGTTGATCTGCTGTTAGAAAACTAGATATGTATCAATATGTATGTATACATATCCACTAGAGATGCGCGGTTTGCGGTCTCATCCGCAGAGTCCGTGGATTAACCGCGGGTCGGGCGGGTGACATGACGAAAAAATTGATTTTAAATAGATTCGGGCGGTTGGACCATTCGGAAATATTTGATATACATGGTTCAGGTATCTGTACCCGTGCGACGGTAAGGTGGGCGGGGTTAGGGGTGCGGGGGTGGAAAATATATTCAGGAATAGTCATGGATACAAAGGATTCTGGGTATGTGTTGTGTTGCTGTGAGGATGTTCTCCCGAAATGTGTTTGTCATTCTTGGTTGGTGTGGCTTCACAGCGTGGCGCATATTAGTAGGGGTGTTAAAATAGTTTATATCACAACCATCAGTGTACTCTGTATCACCCAGTATGCCTTTCAATCGTGTACGTATGTCTGCGGAAGCTGCATATGACATGTTGCTGGATTGGTAAACAGTTTGTATATGTTGATGAAGGCGTCAAAGGCAATCGCTTCGTAGCACGCCCTTATTCTCGTTATTTGGATGAGCAACAGCAGATATTCGCGAGAATGTTTGCGACTCCCGTTGTCTTCTTTACACTGTGATATATATAACAACGGGTGGGTGGAGGGCGGATGCGGTATTGATAAAATGTTAGTTCGGGTGGATGGGGACTTTAGTGATGCGGTTGCGGATGATATAATTGCCTATCCGCACATCTCTAATATCAACACACATGCATATATCCATACATATGAACTATTGCACATCCATCCATCCATTTACAACCGCTTATTCCCTTTGGGGTCGCTGGTGCCTATCTCAGCTACAATCGGGCAGAAGGCGGCGTACACCCTGGACAAGTCGCCACCTCATCCCAGACTATTGCACATTATAGTCCGAAAAAATAAAAAGACATGACACATGAGGACATGATGGACACATTGTGCTCACTCAGGACTGTTTAATGCTACTATGGCTCAGTTTAGTCTATTTGTGCCCGCTTTTAGAACCCTATAGCGTCTGCCCGAGTTTAGCAGTTCTAGGTGTTGTTCTACCTCTTAGGACAGCATCAAAACAGCAGATGAACTAATCCCGTACGGCGGAATATGTAGGATTTTAATGGTTTTTAAAGCCAATATTTTATGCTTACTAATGATTTATGCATGTTAGAACTTTTTTTTCGATGCATGTAATAAGTAAGTACCTGTGAGTACGAGAATTCCAGTCCCGTAACAGAAAAGACCACCTCTCCTGCCGTGATGAGGAAGTACTGAGGAACCTGCCAGGCCATGTGGATGGAGTTTGGACTGATGTCCCTCACTTGACGGATGTTTTGTTCACACTTGAGGACACAAAATAAACACTCAGATGCACAACCTCGGTCCAAATATACACTCTAAAAGTCATTATTTAAATGTTTTGTTACATTTGGTCCAAATACAAATGTTGGTGGGATGACCAAGGTGTAAGAACTGCCAAAGCCAAATTGCTGGTTGTAGAGACATTCTGCCCCTGAGCTATTCTTGATCAGGAACTGTGCGCTGGTTGTAGCAAGACAGAAAGTGGTCTGATTGAGGACATTTCTCATTGATTGGCATGTAAGACCAGAAAAGAAAAGACCAGAAAATCCTTACTTCCCCTGTGGCACGGCAACATATGTGGACATGTTGAAAGCATTAATGCCGTTGAAGTCCAGACTGCCAACTGTTATATTTAAAACTGAGTCGAGGCTGTTGAAAAACCTGCAGAAAAAAAGACGGATCAGTTACAACTGTGACTGTGTGCCTGGGAAAATTCTCATTAATCAAGGTCATTGTATTTTCAGGGCATTCACTCAATCGCAAATGGACTGTTCAGATTGTCTGGAAGACAATCTGCTTCTCATCCGAGCAGCTTTGGTCAGTTTAAGCTCAGACATTGTACAAACCCCGTTCCCATATTAGTTGGGAAATTGTGTTAGATGTAAATATAAACGGAATACAATGATTTGCAAATCCTTTTCCACCCATATTCAGTTGAATGCACTACAAAGATAAGATATTTGATGTCCAAACTCAAACTTAATTATTTTTTGCAAATAATAATTAACTTAGAATTTCATGGCTGCAACACGTGCCAAAGTAGTTTGGAAAGAGCATGTTCACCACTGTGTTACATCACCTTTTCTTTTAACAACAGTCAATAAACGTTTGGGAACTGAGGAAACTAATTGTTGAAGCTTTTGAAAGTGGAATTATTTCCCATTCTTGTTTTATGTAGGGCTTCAGTCGTTCAACAGTCCGAAGTCTCCGCTGTTTATTTTACGCTTCATATTGAGCCAAACATTTTCGATGGGAGACAGGTCTGGACTGCAGGCGGGCCATGCTGTTGTAACATGTGGTTTGGCATTGTCTTGCTGAAATAAGCAGGGGCGTCCATGATAACGTTGCTTGGAGGACAACATATGTTGCTCCAAAACCTGTGTGGACCTTTCAGCATTAATGGTGCCTTTACAGATGAGTAAGGTACCCATGCCTTGGGCACTAATACACCCCCATACCATCACAGATGCTGGCTTTTGAACTTTGCGCCTATAACAATCCGGATGGTTATTTTCCTCTTTGTTCCGGAGGACACAACGTCCACAGTTTCCAAATATGATTTGAAATGTGGACTCGTCAGACCACAGAACACTTTTCCACTTTGCATCAGTCTATCTTAGATGATCTCGGGCCCAGCAAAGCTGGCGGTGTTTCAGGGTATTATTGATAAATGGCTTTGCATAGTAGAGTTTTAACTTACACTTACAGATGTAGCGACCAACTGTAGCTACTGACAGTGGTTTTATGAAGTGTTCCTGAGCCCATGTGGTGATATCCTTTACACACTGATGTTGGTTTTTGATGCAGTACCACCTGAGGGATCAACGGTCCGTAATATCATCGCTTACGTGCAGTGATTTCTCCAGATTCTCTGAACGTTTTGATGATATTACGGAGCGTAGATGGTAAAATCCCTAAATTCCTTGCAATAGCTCGTTGAGAAATGTTGTTCTTAAGCTGTTAAACGATTTGCTTACAAAGTGGTGACTCTCACCCCATCCTTGTTTGTGAATTACTTAGCATTTCATGGTAGCTGCTTTTATACCCAAGCATGGCACCCACCTGTTCCCAATCAGCCTGCACACCTGTGGGATGTTCCAAATAAGTGTTTGATGAGCATTCCTCAACTTTATCAGTATTTATTGCCACCTTTCCCAACTTCTTCGTCACGTGTTGCTGGCATCAAATTCTAAAGTTAATGATTATTTGCAAACAAAAAAAATGTGTCTCAGTATGAACATCAAATATGTTGTCTTTGTAGCATATTCAACTGAATATGGGTTGAACATTATTTGCAAATCATTTTATTCCGTTTATATTTACATCTAACGCAATTTCCCAACTCAAATGGAAACGGGGTTTGTACATCTCCAGGTGATGAGATAGCGCGTGATACAAAGCATTTATAAGTACAAAGATACATGGAATGCAAAGTATTTATAGAAACTACTGTAGGATAAATGCAATAAATACTTAGGATCCGGCACTATTCCCTCCGACTAAGGCTGTACTATTTGAGAAAAGGGTAATAATACAAGCTTAAATCGTCAGCAACTTGCCTTATAGCATTAGCTCCCTCCTCCGGCTTGACTGTGAGGTCTTCAAACTGAAGAAAATAAATATATTCAGTTAAAATCAAACCAAAGACATGTTCCCTTGTCCCCATCGTCTGCTGGCATTGCTGACCTTTACTGGCCTGGGCTGGGGTCCATCTTGTTGAATGACTATAGTGTTCCGGGAGCCATCCGTTAAACTGATAGAGTAAATGGCCTCAGGGCTCAGTTCCAAACCAAACGGCTCTTCAAAGGTCAGGTAGTCATCGCTGGCCTGATATAGCAAAATCCATAAAAAGTCAGGTGACTTGGTGGTGGTCTGAGTGGATCATCAGTACCATCTGTTTGTTGGAGTACCGTAAACGCGTTCAACTGCAGCGACTGTGAACCAGCCTTTATGTCCAGTGACCTGTTCAGCATGTTGAGGAACTTTACTTGGCCCTCGTTACTTGATGGGAAGGTAGGTAAGGTTTGCTAAAAGTGGGGAGAAAAATGTATGTAAGCAGTTTTGACAACAGACATTTAATTGTGTTTTCACCGCTGTCACACTAACGTCAATCTGCAGCTGAACGAGGGCTGCCGCAACAAACGCCAGAGCAGCTAGGAACATGCCAACGGTCATCCTCTTCAGTGGACTACAACACACACAAACGTTGGTTATACAGATATCCCCAAAGAGTGATCAATAGTGTTATTGACTGTAAACACATCTCTAAAATTGTGTAGATCATTGTGTCAAACTCTGGCCGGCAGGCCAATTTTCATTTGGCCCTAGAGGCAATATCAAATTAACATTAGAGCTGGGCCGCCGGTACTATAAAGGCACTGCCTTTAGCGTTGTCTACAATATGTTGTCACGTCCACTTTTACTCCATACAAACAGCATGATATATGCGACTTGTACACACTTAAGTGAATGCCATGCATACTTGGTCAACAGCCATACAGGTCACACTGAGGGTGGCCGTATGAACAACTTCAACACTGTTACAAATATGCGCCACACTGTGAACCCACACCATACAAGAATGACTAACACATTTCGGGAGAACATCCGCACCGTAACACAACATAAACACAACAGAACAAATACCCAGAACCCCTTGCAGCACTGACTACCACCAAAACCCGCCCCCCACCACTAACCCCACCCATCTCATTATTATTTTATTTTAAGATTTATTAGCCTGTGGAAAAATGTGATGTTGATATTTACCTCAGAAGGCTGCAAATAGAAAAGAGGCATTAAATGTTTTATTTAAATTGTATTTATTTTTTTTACGTTTGTTTTTTGAATGTGGATTTTGCACTATTAAGTTATATAATCATTGCTTGTTCCATATTCATTGTTCAAGCAAATCAGTGTAGCCAACTGGGCAATAATTAAGAATTTATTCGTGCACTTTCTCTAGTTACTTCAAGGCTTGAATGTTTGATTCATTCATTATTGTTATTTTATTTTAAAATTTATTATTAGCCTGTGGACAAAGTTAATTTTGATATTTACCTCAGAAGGCTGGAAATAGAAAAGGTCAGACTGAGGGTGGCCGTATAAACAACTTCAACACTGTTACAAATATGCGCCACACTGTGAACCCACACCATACAAGAATGACTAACACATTTCGGGAGAACATCCGCACCATAACATAAACACAACAGAACAAATACCCAGAACCCATTGCAGCACTGACTACCACCAACCCCACCCATCCCATTATTATTTTATTTTAAGATTTATTAGCCTGTGGAAAAATGTGATGTTGATAATTACCTCAGAAGGCTGCAAATAGAAAAGAGGCATTAAATGTTTTATTTAAATTGTATTTATTTTTTTTACGTTTGTTTTTTGAATGTGGATTTTGCACTATTAAGTTATATAATCATTGCTTGTTCCATATTCATTGTTCAAGCAAATCAGTGTAGCAAACTGGGCAATAATTAACAATTTATTCGTGCACTTTCTCTAGTTACTTCAAGGCTTGAATGTTTGATTCATTCATTATTGTTATTTTATTTTCAAATTTATTATTAGCCTGTGGACAAAGTTAATTTTGATATTTACCTCAGAAGGCTGGAAATAGAAAAGGTCAGACTGAGGGTGGCCGTATAAACAACTTCAACACTGTTACAAATATGCGCCACACTGTGAACCCACACCATACAAGAATGACTAACACATTTCGGGAGAACATCCGCACCATAACATAAACACAACAGAACAAATACGCAGAACCCCTTGCAGCACTGACTACCACCAACCCCACCCATCCCATTATTATTTTATTTTAAGATTTATTAGCCTGTGGAAAAATGTGATGTTGATATTTACCTCAGAAGGCTGCAAATAGAAAAGAGGCATTAAATGTTTTATTTAAATTGTATTTGTTTTTTTTACGTTTGTTTTTTGAATGTGGATTTTGCACTATTATATTATTTAATTATTGCTTGTTCCATATTCATTGTTCAAGCAAATCAGTGTAGCAAACTGAGCAATAATTAATTTATTCATGCACTTTCTCTTGTTACTTCAAGGTTTGAATGTTTGATTCATTCATTATTGTTATTTTATTTTCAAATGTATTATTAGCCTGTGGACAAGTTAATTTTGATATTTACCTCAGAAGGCTGCAAATAGAAAAGAGGCACTACATTTTTATTTAAATTTTATTTGATATGCCATTGATATTTTAAAATTATTATTATTATTATTAGAAACTCGATTTTGCATGTCACTATAAAGTTATATAAGCCTTGCTTGTTCAATATTCAATGCAAAACTTGTTTGGGTCCCTATTAAAAGGTTAATTTGTTCAACCTTGGCCCGCGGCTTTGTTCAGTTTAAAATTATGGCCCACTCTGTGTTTGAGTTCGACACCCCTGATGTAGATCTGAAAACCTGTGACTGTGTGATGAAGTCATGTAAAGTAGCAAGTTCCAATGAATTGCCGCCGGGGCGCTAATTAATTTAAAACCTCTTCTCACTCCAGCATTTACCAAAGGCATGAAGTAAATTTAGGCCTGTGCTTATAAATTTGAGTGTGATGTAAGGATACCATCGTGAAAAGCACATTTAATAAAAAAAAACCTTTCTATGGTCTTACCTTTACTTAAAAATTAAGTCCATGCGCAGCTCCTTCTGATCAAAAGCATCGATAACTGGTTTAAAGAAGTCTTCCTTATCTTTCTTCAGTTTTAAAAGTATCTCTGTCTCGATGGAGATCTTCCTTTATTACCTCCTGCTTTGATTGAAAGTCCAGTTTAGAAAACTGTTTTATTTTAGATATGTAATCCTCCATGTTAAAAGTGCAAGCGAGAGGAAAAAATAAACGATCGCTGCTCACTCTTGCTGCTTGTTGTCACTTCTTCTGCAGCCGAGTAGTCGCAAGAAGGATCACTAGCGCCCTCTACCACCAGGAGGCGGGAGTCATATAATGACTCATATTTGACACACGCAGCTACGGTATATTAATAAAACATAGCTGCTTACTGTTCTTTTTAGCATAGTCAATCGCTTGGACCTTAAATCCTACTGAATAGCTCTTATTCGTCTTCCCTCTATACCAGGGGTAGGGAACCTATGACTCTAGAGCCAGATGTGGCTCTTTTGATGACTGCACCTGGCTCTCAGATAAATATTAGCTGACATTGCTTAACACGATAAGTAATGAATAATTCCGCTGGTAATCACATTGTCAAAAATAACGTTCAAAATATAAAACATTCTCATCCATCCATCCGGTTTCTACCGCACCTGTTCCAGAAGTCGGATTAATGTTAAGACGTATTTTATTTATTTTTGGTTAGCCTCAGAATAACAATCTTATTACAAAGAATAAGAGACTTATTACACTGTAAAAATGTTGGCCTTTCTTAAAAATGCATGCATATAGTTGTATTCAGTGTTTAAAAAAAATAATTATATGGCTCTCACGGAAATACTTTTAAAAATATTTGGCTTGTATGGCTGTCTTAGCCAAAAAGGTTCCCGACCCCTGTTCTGTACGATTTCGACAGGGGAAGTGTCACTCGTGACGTGACGAGTTTGACCCGGGGGAAATTCTAGGCATATGCTAAATATTTGGCGAAAAGAGTTTGACCCGGCGGAAATTCTTGACATGCGCTAATAAAAATTATATTTTGCGAAATTAGTTTGACCCCGCGTTAATCCTGAGCTGGCAGTAATGCTAAGCATGCGCTAATTATTCTGCGAAATGAGTTTGACCCGGGCAGTAATTCTAGGCAGGCGCATACTATATACCCGGCGGCAATTCAAGGAAATACGGTGTGTCATCATCAGGATTGTAAGTTGTGAGCAAATCAATCCAAATATAGATGGTATTGATAGCAAGTGTAGTATTAGATCAATATTTACTTGTTTTCAATCTCCTTATTGACCAAAATATGAATATGAAGTCCTTACTGACGATTCCTTGACACTGGAATATTAAAAAAAGCAGCTGATTATGTTAATGGTGGAAAGCTGACCTGAGCTATTTTCAGTCTGAACAATTCCATTGCATAATGTTACTGTGATTTGCTGCTAATTAAGCATGACTGCAAAACTCACGTGAAGTTTAACTTGCACTTGGAGATGAGCGGGTAGATCATACTGTCCATGACTGGCACCAAAATCAGGATCAAGATGGGGTTGACCGTCTGGACGGACCACAAGGTGGCTTGTTTAATGAGTTGGTTTTAAAAACTATCTTCACAAAGATAAGTGACAAAACTGCTCACCTGCATCTGGTCTGGCTGGATAATGAGGACACCCTGTTGAAAAAAAGGCATGTTTTACAATCTTGGTTTAGGAAGACAAAAACAGGGCTACTTTTAAATAAATACTTACAAAGTCACCGTCCATGGTCGTCGCCTGAAGGGTCCATCTGGATCCCTGTTCAGTACATGCAGCTTAATGTTATACAAAAACTGACGAGGCTGTGTTTGACACAACAATACAGTGAAGATATGGAGGTGGGGGTGTTCACCTGCTGGTCAAAGAGAGCCCAGAACATTGGCAAGGGGATATAGAGGAACAGAACCTTGACCACCATCTTCACTTGTGCAATCAGAAGTTTCTACAAAACATAAGAAAACATGTGATGTCATAAGGTACACTTTAGTAAGGTGAACTTATTAATACGTATGCATGACAATGGAAAGTTGAGACAATAATTTACAGAATTTACAACCGATAAACAATATTTTTGTATATATTGTATATTTACACAAGATTTTGTGAGAATGAATTAAATAATTTGCACTTTTCTGTGAAGCATATCTCGAACGAACAATATACGAATATATTGTAGAGACCAGGATAATGTCAACTAATATTTCTATACTTTATCATCCATCCACCCATTTTATACCGCTTATTCCTTTCGGTGTCACGGAGCCTATCTCAGCTACAAACGGGCGGAAGGCGGCGTACACCCTGGACAAGTCGCCACCTCATCGCAGACTCTATACTTAATCAACTTAACTATAATTTCAGTAAAAATACACTTCCTACTATAATTCTGACCCGTGCAAATAATTAGAATCAATGCATACAATAGAAAACAAAAATGTATTTTAATAATTATTTAAATTTTTCAATTATTTCATTGATAGACAAGCAATTCACACATTCTGAATATGGTTTTAAAAATTGAAAACTATATATATATATATATATATATATATATATATATATGTATATATAGGTGTGGGAAAAATCGCAAGACTACTTCATCTCTACAGAACTGTTTCATGAGGGGTTCCCTCAATCATCAGGAGATTTTAATGGAAGCATTCACATACAATGGCTTATATAGGACACAGAGTGGGTGGGTACAGGCAGGCGTAGGGGCGTGGTGATTGGCTCATTTGTCACCTAGGAGGTGTTTTACAACCTGTCTGTACCCACCCACTCTGTGCCCTATACAAACCATTGTATGTGAATGCTTCCATTAAAATCTCCTGATGATTGAGGGAACCCCTCATGAAACAGTTCTGTAGAGATGAAGTAGTCTTGTGATTTTTTTCCCACACCTACATATTGCGCTCTACCACGGTATCGAGCACCATTCTCTGGATAATCCAATCAAGACATACACATATATATATATATATATCCAACACAACATATATAAATAAGGCTATTAGAACTAAGTCAATAAGATAATTTAATGCAGTTAGCAACGAGCCCAAAATAAATAGTAAATGGGTTGTACTTGTATAGCGCTTTTCTACCTTCAAGGTACTCAAAGCGTTTTGACACTACTTCCACATTTACCCATTCACACACACATGGAGGGAGCTGCCATGCAAGGCGCTAACCGGTACCCATCAGGAGCAAGGGTGAAGTGTCTTGCTCAGGACACAACGGACGTGACGAGGTTGGTACTAGGTGGGGATTGAACCAGGGACCCTCGGGTTGCGCAAGGCCACTCTCCCACTAAATAATAAACATTATCTGTGCTTCTTGATGAACCATAAAATTAAACAATTACTTATAGTACGGTAGAGCTCGGTTGGTAGAGTGGCCGTGCCAGCAACTTGAGGGTTGCAGGTTCGATCCCCGCTTCGGTCATCCTAGTCACTGCCGTTGTGTCCTTGGGCAAGACACTTTACCCACCTGCTCCCAGTGCCACCCACACTGGTTTAAATGTAAAAATTAGATATTGGGTTTCACTATGTAAAGCGCTTTGAGTCACGAGAGAAAAAGTGCTATATAAATATAATTCACTTCACTATTTTCTCGTCAAATGCTTTCGCTCTAAGCTCTTTTCTTTCAAACTCTTGCCTCTTATCATTCGCTTTGTCATCAGTCCTGTGGCTTCACGTTTGCTATTTAACTATATCACAGACGGGAAGAAGTCGGTACAACTCCGGATCTGTTTTGCCCGAAATCCACCACAACCTCCTGCACTGATGTTGGGGGGGACAGGAGGTCCCTGTCGTGGAAACAACAAAGTACCTGGGTTACCACCTCGACCAAAACCTCACTGATGATGTGCACATGGAGAAGGCAATAAAAACCGCACTACCTAACAGTCATGGCGAGACATGGACTACCTGCAGACGACCTTGTTCCCATCCACACCACTCTCATCAGGCCGTGTCTGGAATGTAATTCAGTGCTCTTAGCGGGCTGCTCCAAAAAACAACAGGCAGAGCTAGAGCGAGCCCAGAACCGTGCCTGTAAAATCATTACGAGGAGAGCTGGAAACATCTCACAACCCCTACCATCACTCCGGCCTGTACACACACACACACATTTAAGTCTCAACTTAAAACTCATCTGTATACTCTAGCCTTTAAATAGACCTCCTTTTTAGACCAGTTGATCTGCCGCTTTTCTTTTTTCTCCTATGTCCCCCCCTCCCTTGTGGAGGGGGTCCGGTCCGATGATCATGGATATAGTACTGGCTGTCCAGAGTCGAGACCCAGGATGGACCGCTCGCCTGTGTATTGGTTGGGGACATCTCTACGCTGCTGATCCGCCTCCGCTTGGGTTGGTTTCCTGGGACTCTCGCTGCTGTCTTGGATCCGCTTTGAACTGAACTCTCGCGGCTGTGTTGGAGCCACTATGGATTGAACTTTCACAGTATCATGTTAGACCCGCTCGACATCCATTGCTTTCGGTCCCCTAGAGGGGGCGGGGGGGGGTTGCCCACATCTGAGGTCCTCTCCAAGGTTTCTCATAGTCAGCATTGTCACTGGCGTCCCACTGGATGTGAATTCTCCCTGCCCACTGGGTGTGAGTTTTCCTTGCCCTTTTGTGGGTTCTTCCGAGGATGTCGTAGTCGTAATGATTTGTGCAGTCCTTTGAGACATTTGTGATTTGGGGCTATATAAATAAACATTGATTGATTGATTGATTGATTGAGTGAATGCAAGGCATATATTTGATCAACAGCCATACAGGTCACACTGAGGGTGGCCGTATAAACAACTTTAACACTGTTACAAATATGCGCCACAATGTGAAGCCACACCAAACAAGAATAACTGTCACGATCCGCGACACGGATCGTTTATGGTTTTGCCTTTTGATATGTTTTTCATCATGTTTGTTTCTGGACTCTGCCGATCCTTGTGTTTGAGCACTTGCTCGTTTGTTTTAGTCACCATGGCAACGTATTGTGCTCCTCCTCGCGGGCTCCTGTCACACACCTGTTTCTGATTATTATCTGTGTATTCAAGCCCACCTGATTCCTTAGTTCGTCCTCGGTCCATTGTTTGCTTTACACAACAAATCACGGTTAGTATCCTGTCGTAGAGTTTCTTTTGTGCTCAGTTCCGCCTTAGCTTCGCGTGCGTTCGGCACGTCTTTTGTTTTGTACTTTAGTCTCCTGCTCAGTTTTAGCTTTAGCCTCCC
Organism: Nerophis ophidion; assembly: GCF_033978795.1. Classification (NCBI taxonomy): domain Eukaryota; kingdom Metazoa; phylum Chordata; class Actinopteri; order Syngnathiformes; family Syngnathidae; genus Nerophis; species Nerophis ophidion. The sequence continues at coordinate 70,045,769 of NC_084616.1, read as the reverse complement.
GTGCGTAGGCACACGCTTTATTTTATCATTTTGTGTCAGTGTTCTTTTGTTTTATTAAAAATCAAGTTCTTACCTGCACTCCTGCCTGACTGGTCGTGTGCATCCATGAGGTGGCAACACCGCGCAGCAAGTGCGCCGCGTACGCGTGACAATGACAAACACAATTCGGGAGAACAACCGCACCGAAACACGACATGAACACAACAGAAAAAATACCCAGAACCCCTTGCAGCACTAACTCCTCCGGGATGCTAAAATATCCACCCCCGCTACCACCAAACCCCGACCACCTCATAATTTTATTTTCAAATGTATTAGCTAGTGGAAAAAGTTAATGTTGATATTTACATTAGAGGATGCCGTACTGTTACAGTACAGCCCTAATATTTAAGGAGTTGTGTAACGTATTTTTCGGAGTATAAGTCACTCCTGCCGAAAATGCATAATAAAGAAGGATAAAAAAACATATCATCCTCACTGGAGTATAAGTCGCATTTTTTGGAGAAATGTATTTGATAAAACCCAACACCAAGAATAGACATTTGAAAGGCAATTAAAATAAATAAAGAATAGTGAACAACAGGCTGAATAAGTGTACGTTATATGACTGTCAGGCTTGCCACTGACAGTTTGTTTGTGTTTTAGGTTTTCCTCTGTGTGTTTAGTATTTCCTGTCCTTAGTTCTTGTCAGCACTCTTATTTTGGTTCAGCTTCATGTTTGTCTCCCTGAGTGCTTTGTTTCCCCTCAGCTGCGGCTGATTGGCACCTGGCCACACCTGGTGTCAATCAGCCTGGTTCCTATTTGTACCTGCTTTGTCTTCCAGTCAGTGCTGGATTATTGTCTGGTCGATGTCACTTCTTGTCGCTCTTGTTATTGCTACCTGTCGTGTCGTATCTTGTCGAGTCAATGCAGCGTTGCGGTAAGCTTTATATAGTTGGATGTTTTTAGCTTACTGTCTTTTGTTCCCTGCTTCCAGTTTGTTTTCTTATTATAAGAACGACTTCTATGTCCTGCTAGATACCCGTTAGCTTCCACGCTAGGCCTTTTTGTTTGTTATCCGCCCACGTGCGCGCCTTTAGTTTGTACCCTTTGTTTGGTTTTGTTCTAGTATTTTATATTAAATCATGTTTTCTCACTCCATGCCTGCATCTTGGGGTTCGTCAACAACAAACTTCGACAATGACGCATAAATAACCAACTGAGAAGGTGCCTGGTATGTTAACGCAACATATTATGGTAAGAGTCATTCAAATAACTATAACATATAGAACATGCTGTACGTTTACCAAAAAATCTGTCACTCCTAATCGCTAAATCCCATGAAATCTTATACGTCTAGTCTCTCACGTGAGCTAAATAATTTTATTTGTTATTTTACGGTAATGTGTTAATAATTTCACACATAAGTTGCACCCACAAACTATGAAAAAAACTGCGACTCATAGTCCAAAAAATATAGTCTATCTTCCTAATAAACTGCATTTCTACAACTATTGTGACTTTCATGTCGGGGTTCACCACATTTTTTTCCTTGTTTTCACAATTGCAATGTTATCGATATATCGTTGTGTGAATACTCTGATCTTACATCATATTTCTCATCAGCCCAGTCCATCCAGTGCTCCTTTTTAGGGTATTCTGAACCACGATGCCTAAAGCGGTTAGCAACAGCAAACTGTAAGGGAAAAAAGATGTGAATATTGAATTAAATACTGTAAATAATATGATCATAACAGTACTGGTTTTGTCTTTGAAAAGGTACTCATACCCAAATGCATTTGCAGACTTTCACCAGGATGTTTCCTTGAGGAGAAGCTTTTTTGTACATTCCACTTCCAACAATGAACACGACTACACACACAGAACATGCATGAAAATCATTGACAAATTATTTTTAGCTAATTAGCATGAGTGCCGGTGCCATGACTTACTCAGAGCGACCACCATTAGGGCTGCAGGAACTCCAAAAGCCAGCGGGTAGCACTTCTGCTGGCTGTAGATGCCACAATCCTGAGCTACAACGTAACATATGTGAAACAAAAACTTGTCATATACATTAAAGCCACAGCTACATTTTTTTTGGACTATGTCTAACCCAGTGGTTCTTAACCTTGTAGGAGGTACCGAACCCCACCAGTTTCATAAGCGCGTTTACCGAACCCTTCTTTAGTGAAAAATAAAATGTTTTATTTTTTCAAATTCATGACAAAGTTAGATGTTTTTGGTAACTCTTTAGAATGGGGAACACTTCATAAGTAACAAAGACTTAATTTAGAGTTACAGTATTTGGACAGTAGTGGAACATATTCTAAGTAATAAAGACTTATTTTAGAGTTATTTGAGTTAGAGTTAGTGTCAGGGTTAAAGGGTTAGGGTTATAATAAGGCCATGCCGAATAAGGCATTGACAAGTACTTAATAATGACTAGTTAAGAGCCAATATGTTACTAATTTGCATGTTATTAAAGGCCTACTGAAACCCACTACTACCGAGCACGCAGTCTGATAGTTTATATATCAATGATGAAATATTAACATTGCAACACATGCCAATACGATCGAACCCAGGTTAAGAACCACTGGTCTAACCATACCTCTGAGAATGGGGGTGATGACAGTGGACAGCAGACTGCCTGCATTGATGGACAAGTAGAATATGGAGAAGAAAGTGCTTCTCTGCTTCTCCTGTCGGATACAGGACGTAAAAAGAGTCAAGAAGCTACATTATGCAACGTACACTTATCTTAGTCCTTGGCCTTGGACAACGGTCTAACATCACTGAGACAGATGTTCCTAATAGTTAATCAACAACTCAGCTCGAAAAATGCTGAGGAAGAATAGATAAGTGAGATAGGATTAATTGGAGATAGTGTTCATACTCTGCCTTGGAAAAGTAGGAGTTGAAATTTGTCAGGCTTGGACTTGGTCTTGGTTTGTTTTCCTGAGGTGCGAAGCGAATGGAGTGGAAACGGCGTGACGGTAGGTACATCTTTATTTTAACACTAAAACTGAAAACAGGAACCAACAAAAAGCGCGCACAATGGCGGTACCAAAAAACTGGGCTATGAAACAAAAGACTAGCACAAAGGCTATAAACTACAAACATGAAACAAAAACACTTGTGCTATGGCATGAAAAAGTTACTTTTTTCTTGAAATAAATCTCATTAACACTATTTACAATAACCCAACATTGAGTCAGCATAACTCAAGTTTTGGGTTAAATAATTCAACCCAGTAGTTTGGTGGGGAATGACCCGACATTACGTTATCATAACTCAACTTTTTGGTTATGTAATTCAACACAAAAGTTGGGTTGAAAAAATTAACGCAAAATGTTGAGTTAGAATAACTCAAATGAGGCGTTTGTCCTTTTCTGAACCAGCAGTTGGGTTAAATTTTTCAACATTTTTTAGTGAAGTCAAAGTATCAATGATTGTCAAACACACACTATGTGACCCCCTGGGAGGTGAGGGGAGCAGTGGGCAGCACCGGTGGCCACGCCTGGGGATAATTTTTGGTGATTTAAAGGCCTACTCAAACCCACTACTACCCACCACGCAGTCTGATAGTTTATATATCAATGATGAAATATTAACAATATGGCCTTTTTAGTTTACTAAATTGCAATTTTAAATTTCCCGGGAGTTTCGTCCTGGAAACATCGTGTAATGATGACGTGTACGCAAGACGTCAAGGTTTTTTAGGAAATATGAGCGCTGCACACACACACAGCTAAAAGTCGTCTGCTTTAACGGCATAATTACACAGTATTTTGGACATCTGTGTTGCTGAATCTTTTGCAATTTGTTCAATTAATATTGGAGAAGTCAAAGTAGAAAGATGGAGTTGGGAAGCTTCAGCCTTTAGCCACACAAACACACGGTGATTCCTTGTTTAAAATTCCTGGAGGTGAAACTTTACTATGGATCAAGCGTACATGAATCACAACGGAATGTCAACCAGCAGGTTTCGGTGAGAAAATTGTGGTTAAAAAGTCGCTTCTTACCGGAGAAAAGCTGAGCTTGTGCATAGCTGCCGTCGACTCCCCTGAGACATTGCGCGTCAAGACACCCGTGGACAAACCCCTCCAACTATCAGGTACTGTTAAACTCACTAAAACACTAGCAACACAATAGAAAGATAAGGGATTTCCCAGAATCATCCTAGTAAATGTGTTTAAAAACGTCCCAATGCAATCGCGTTTTTGTTTTTTTTTCTAGTCCGTCGCTATCAATATCCTCAGCCACGAATCTTTCATACTCGCTCAAATTAATGGGGAAATTGTCGTTTTCTCGGTCCGAATAGCTCTTTTTGTTGGAGGCTCCCATTAAAATCAATGTGAATATGTGAGGAGCCATCAAACATGTGACGTCATCGTCTGCGACTTCCGGTAGAGGCAGGGCTTTTCTGTTAGCAAGCAAAAGTTGTCAATGCTCTCTACTAAATCCTTTCAGCAAAAATATGGCAATATTGCGAAATGATCAAGTATGACACATAGAACGGACCTGCTATCCCCGTTTGAATAAGAAAATCTCATTGCAGTCGGCCTTTAAACCCCAATTCCAATTCGAGTGTGCAAGAGCAGTGTTGAGAGTTTAGATACTGTTGAACTCACTAAAACACTAGCAACACAATAGAAAGATAAGGGATGTCCCAGAATTATCCTAGTAAATGTGTCTAAAAACATCGGAATCCGTCCCAATGCAATCGCATTTTTTTTTTTCTAGTCCGTCGCTATCAATATCCTCAGCCACGAATCTTTCATCCTCGCTCAAATTAATGGGGTAATTGTCTTTTTCTCGGTCCGAATAGCTCTTTTTGTTGGAGGCTCCCATTAAAATCAATGTGAATATGTGAGGAGCCATCAAACATGTGATGTCATGGTCTGCGACTTCCGGTAGAGGCAGGGCTTTTTTCTTAACACCGACAGTTGCGAACTTTCTCATCGATGTTCTCTACTAAATCCTTTCAGCAAAAATATGGCAATATCGCGAAATGATCAAGTGTGACACATAGAACGGACCTGCTATCCCCGTTTGAATAAGAAAATCTCATTGCAGTCGGCCTTTAAACCCCAATTCCAATTCGAGTGTGCAAGAGCAGTGTTGAGAGTTTAGATACTGTTGAACTCACTAAAACACTAGCAACACAATAGAAAGATAAGGGATGTCCCAGAATTATCCTAGTAAATGTGTTTAAAAACATCGGAATCCGTCCCAATGCAATCGCATTTTTTTTTTTTTCTAGTCCGTCGCTATCAATATCCTCAGCCACGAATCTTTCATCCTTGCTCAAATTAATGGGGAAATTGTCGTTTTCTCGGTCCGAAAAGCTCTTTTTGTTGGAGGCTTCCATTAAAATCAATCTGAATATGTGAGGAGCCATCTAACATGTGATGTCATCGTCTGCGACTTCCGGTAGAGGCAGGGCTTTTTTCTTAACACCGAAAGTTGCGAACTTTCTCATCGATGTTCTCTACTAAATCCTTTCAGCAAAAATATGGCAATATCGCGAAATGATCAAGTGTGACACATAGAACGGACCTGCTATCCCCGTTTGAATAAGAAAATCTCATTGCAGTCGGCCTTTAAACCCCAATTCCAATTCGAGTGTGCAAGAGCAGTGTTGAGAGTTTAGAATCGACATTTTGGTTCCTGTTGCTGACCTGGTGATCTTCAAACTGGTCTCCCCCAAAGGCTGCCACACAGGGTTTGATGCCTCCAGTCCCCAGAGCGATGAGAAGCAAACCGAACATGGATAGACCTCTGAAGTAAGAAAAAAACAGTCGGTCTGACTTTATCTTTGTTGGTGGTTGTGTGACACCGGTTGAAGCACTCACATGTGGAAAGCCATGTTGTCCGGGGTGCCGTCCATGTTGGTGTCTGTGATGTCGTGAATGGCGCTGACCGCCAGGATCACCTGCCCCAGTGCGTACACAATGGACAGATACACGATAGTCCTGTGTGGAGTCAACAGCGAGGAGGTTAAGGACCTTCTTGTTTAGATTGCCTATTATGAAGTGCCGTGAGACCCACTTGAACTTGCCGAGCCATGAGTCCGCCACAATGGCGCCCAATATTGGGGTCAGGTAGCAGAGAGCAGCAAAGGTATGGTAGATAGTCGTGGCCAGGTCATCATCCCACTTTAGAAAGTACTTAAAGTACAGCACGAGCACAGCTGCAAACGGGAAGGCAGAGTTCAGAATTGATCGGAAAAAGCGATTGACAGTGACTTGAAGCAACAAGCCTCAAAATCCCGTGGAGTAGATGCTACACTTTGTGAATTAGATAACATGTTAACCATAGTTAGAACCTGCTTCATGGAGCAAATTCAAGTTCAGAGTTTGGCTTCAGATATTAGCTTCCCTATTATTGCTCTAACTCAGGGGTCGGGAACCTTTTTTGGCTGAGAGAGCCATGAAAGCCAAATATTTTTTTAAATGTATTTCCGTGAGAGCCATATAATATTTTTAACACTGAATACAACTGTCAGGTTCAAACACTGATTACATCTATTAAACAGACAAGAAGCAAGGAATCAAACAGAGGCTGGATTCAATTTAGCTCAATGAGGAGAAACGCGTAGACCTGTACCCTTGTACAGTGTAGTCCAACGCTCTGACAAGATCATTCTACGCCTCCTCTTTTATTTGGACTTTCCCTGATTCTTTTTAATAACATTGTTATTCTGAAGCTAACCAATAATAAATAGGATACTTTTGACCATTAATGCGACTTCTTGAACAGGTGCGATAGAAACAAATGGATTGATTCAAATGCATGAGAATGTTTTATATTCTGAACGTTATTTTTAAAACTGTGTTTACCAGGGGAATTATTCATTACTTATCGCGTTAAGCAACGTCAGCTAATTGATTGATTGATTGATACTTTTATTCGTAGATTGCGCAGTACAGTACATATTCCGTACAATTGACCATTAAATGGTAACACCCGAATAAGTTTTTCAACTTGTTTAAGTCGGGGTCCACGTTAATCAATTCATGGTACAAATATATACAATCAACATAATACAGTCATCACACAAGTTAATCATCATAGTATATACATTGAATTATTTACATTATTTACAATCCGGGGGGTGGGATGAGGAGCTTTGGTTGATATCAGAACTTCAGTCATCAACAATTGCATCAACAGAGAAATGTGGACATTGAAACAGTGTAGGTCTTATTTAGTAGGATATGTACAGCCAGCTAAGATTTATTTAGTCATCAAAAGAGCCACATCTGGCTCGAGAGCCATAGGTTCCCCACCCCTGCTCTAACATGTGTGCGAGAGGAAAAATACTGCAAAAACAAAGCAACTCACCTCGCATGCCATAGTATGAGAAACGTTCACAAAACTCATTGACCATGATGAAAAAGATGCTAATCGGGTAGCCACACACGGTAGCCTGTAAGAGAGTGACGCAACATGAACAGCATTAACAAGGACAGTGTGTGTATACCAGGGGTCGACAACCCGCGGCTCTTTGGTCACTCTGGTTTGGCTCAGCTGTAGACTTGCCGACTTTCCCGAATTCACCGGGAGATTTCTGACCCCAGTGCCTCTCCCTAAAATTACCTGAGGTTTGCATACTGCCATTTTCACTCGGACAGCAACATTGAGAGCGGGCCGCGATGACAATACCCATAACGTCTTCTAATACATGTAGTTGTGCCCGCTGTTACACAATACTATGTGCGTGCCGGCCGGTCACATATTGTGTGAAACCTCTATTACAATACTCAAGTAATAGTTGTTCAACAGCCATGCAGGTTACACTGAGGGTTGTGATATAAACAACTTTAACAACACTCTTTACTAATATGCGCCACAGTGTGAACCCCCACCAAGTAAGAATGACAAACACATTTCGGGGAAACATCTGCACTGTAACACAACATAAACACAACATAACAAATACCCAGAATCCCATGCAACCCTGACTATTCCAGGCTATATTATACAGCCCCCGCCATCCCGTCCACCTCAACAGACGCAGGAGGGGTCGGGATGGGGGGTTGGTGGTAGCGGGATGTATAATATAGCCTGGAAGAGTCAGGGTTGCATTGGATTCTTGGTATTTGTTATGCTGTGTTTATGTTGTGTTACAGTGTGGATGTTTTCCCGAAATGGGTTTGTCATTCTTGTTTGGTGTGGGTTCACAGTGTGGCGCATATTTGTAACAGTGTTAAAGTTGTTTAAACTGGCACTCTCAGTGTGACCTGTATGGCTGTTGAACAAGATTGCCTCGCAGTCGCATGCGTGCGTCTGCAGAGGCCACATACAACACGTGACTGGTAAGCTATTTGTACAATTTGTCCGCTGCATTGTTTTGATCAGAAAACATGGAATTTCCGCGATTTAGACCATGAAAATGATCAAAATATACAGGAACCACAACAAAATCAAATGGAGAGCATAAACCAAAAGAGAAATATTAAAACTTATTTTATTTTATTACTTCGTTTTGGAACATCTTATGGTTAAGCCACCTGGTGGCAGGTGAGGCACTGCCTCACTTGCCTCCCCTGACAGCACATCACTGGGATACAGTATATTATTTCGTCCAATTCAAAGTGCAACGGTACCTCGATTTTCATTTGCTTAACTAGTTATAGAATTTGGTTTTCAACAAAAATATTCGTCAAAATAATCAGCAGTTTGCATATGCTGTCATGATATTAACAAACTGGATTGTTTGCCCATCGCATTCATCATTGCAGCAACAAAGAAGGAATCCCACGCGTTGTTAACTATTTTTTATTGAGAATGGCTGCAAAATACTCCACCAGAGAAAGTTGCATGCAACTTTAAAAGAAAAGGTTGGAAACGATAGTGTTCACGGAACAACTCGTGACAAAGTACGAAGGTGGCGTCCACGTCCATAGCCCCACTAACCCCCACCCTCCGGTTCATTGCTGTCGTAACAAGCATAAGAAGTGTCATGTTCATTTCAACAACAAAAAATTACTATTTAGCTACCTCTATTTGTTAATTATATATTTTCTGCAGGATTTGATATTGCCCTTTTCTGCTGCAGTGTTACATATACTGTGATGTAGTACATGGTAATTGGGATTTAAAGTACAAACCCCGTTTCCATATGAGTTGGGAAATTGTGTTAGATGTAAATATAAACAGAATACAATGATTTGCAAATCCTTTTCAACCCATATTCAGTTGAATATGCTACAAAGACAACATATTTGATGTTCAAACTAATAAACATTTATTTTTTTTTGCAAATAATCATTAACTTAAGAATTTGATGCCAGCAACACGTGACAAAGAAGTTGGGAAAGGTGGTAATAAATACTGATAAAGTTGAGGAATGCTCATCAACCACTTATTTGGAACATCCCACAGGTGTGCAGGCTAATTGGGAACAGGTGGGTGCCCTGATTGGGTATAAAAACAGTTTCCCAAAAAATGCTCAGTCTTTCACAAGAAAGGATGGGGCGAGGTAGACCCCTTTGTCCACAACTGCTTGAGCAAATAGTCAAACAGTTTAAGAACAACGTTTCTCAAAGTGCAATTGCAAGAAATTTAGGGATTTCAACATCTTCGGTCCATAATATCATCAAAAGGTTCAGAGAATCTGGAGAAATCATTCCGCGTAAGCGGCATGGCCGGAAACCAACATTGAATGACCGTGACCTTTGATCCCTCAAACGGCACTATATCAAAAATTGACATCAATCTCTAAAAGATATCACCACATGGGCTCAGGAACACTTCAGAAAACCACTGCCACTAAATACAGTTGGTCGCTACATCTGTAAGTGCAAGTTAAAGCTCTAGTATGCAAAGCGTAAGCCATTTATCAACAACATCCAGAAATGCCATCGGCTTCTCTGGGCCGGAGATTATCTAAGATGGACTGATGCAAAGTGGAAAAGTGTTCTGTGGTTTGACGAGTCCACATTTCAAATTGTTTTTGGAAATATTCGACCTCGTGTGATCCGGACCAAATGGCAAGCGAACCATCCAGACTGTTATCAACGCAAAGTTCAAAAGCCAGCATCTGTGATGGTATGGGGGTGCATTAGTCCCCAAGGCATGGGTAACTAACACATCTGTGAAGGCACCATTAATGCTGAAAGGTACATACAGGTTTTGGAACAACATATGCTGCCATCTTAGCGCCGTCTTTTTCATGGACGCCCCTGCTTATTTCAGCAAGACAATGCCAAGCCACATTCAGCACATGTTACAACAGCGTGGCTTCGTACAAAAAGAGTGCGGGTACTTTCCTGGCCCGCCTGCAGTCCAGACCAGTCTTCCATCGAAAATGTGTGGCGCATTATGAAGTGTAAAATACGACAACAAGACTGTTGAACGACTGAAGCTCTACATAAAACAAGAAGGGGAAAGCATTCCACTTTCAAAGCTTCAACAATTAGTTTCCTCAGTTCCCAAACGTTTATTGAGTGTTGTTAAAAGAAAAGGTGATGTAACACAGTGGTGAACATGTCCTTTCCCAACTACTTTGGCACGTGTTGCAGCCATGAAATTCTAAGTTATTTGCAAAAAAAAAACAAATTCTATGAGTTTGAACTTTAAATATGTTGTCTTTGTAGCATATTCAACTGAATATGGGTTGAAAAGGATTTGCAAATCATTGTATTCCGTTTATATTTACATCTAACACAGCTTCCCAACTCATGGAAACAGGGTTTGTATATTGTATATCCATCGATCCATTTTCTACCGCTTGTTCCTTTTGGGGTCGCGGGGGGTGCTGGAGCCTATCCCAGCTGCACTTGGGCGGTAGATAGGGTACACACTGGACAAGTCGCCACCTCATCACAGGGCCAACACAGATAGACAGACAACATTCACACTCACATTCACACACTACGGCCAATTTGGTGTAGCCAATCAACCTATCCCCAGGTGCATATCAATACATGTTATATGTAAATATTACATGTGCAGTGGGGCAAAAAAGTATTTAGTCAGCCACCGATTGTGCAAGTTCTCCCACTTAAAATGATGACAGAGGTCTGTAATTTTCATCATAGGTACACTTCAACTGTGAGAGACAGAATGTGAAAAAAAATCCAGGAATTCACATTGTAGGAATTTTAAAGAATTAGTAAATTATGGTGGAAAATAAGTATTTGGTCAACCATTCAAAGCTCTCACTGATGGAAGGAGGTTTTGGCTCAAAATCTCACGATACATGGCCCCATTCATTCTTTCCTTAACACGGATCAATCGTCCTGTCCCCTTAGCAGAAAAACAGCCCCAAAGCATGATGTTTACACCCCCATGCTTCACAGTAGGTATGGTGTTCTTGGGATGCAACATAGTATTCTTCTTCCTCCAAACACGACGAGTTGAGTTTGTACCAAAAAGTTCTATTTTGGTTTCATCTGACCACATCCTCTGCTGTATCATCCATGTATCCAATTTGGTATAAACTCAACTCCTCGTGTTTGGAGGAAGAAGAATACTGAGTTGCATCCCAAGAACACCACACCTACTGTGAAGTATAGGGGTGGAAACATCATGCTTCGGGGCTGTTTTTCTGCTAAGGGGACAGGACGATTGATCCGTGTTAAGGAAAGAATGAATGAGGCCATGTATCGTGAGATTTTGAGCCAAAATCTCCTTCCAGCTTTGAATGGTTGACCGGATACTTATTTTCCAGCATAATTTACAAATAAATTCTTTAAAATTCCTACAATGTGAATTCCTGGATTTTTTCCCCCACATTCTGTCTCTCACAATTGAAGTGTACCTATGATGAAAATTACAGACCTCTGTCATCATTTTAAGTGGGAGAACTTGCACAATCGTTTGCTGACTAAATACCTTTCTGTAATTTTTTTAATCTACTTTATACCTTTCCATCCTTTGTAACTGAGCTACTGTGTGGAAAAATTTCCTATGCGGATCAATAAAGTCTAAATTTAAGTCCTAGTCTGTAGCCTACATAACATCTTTGACATGTATTAGTAGGATTTTCTTTAAAGCATCAAAAATGGATTAAATGTGCAAAGTTTTGATAAATGACAAGCGGTAGGAAATGGATGGATGGATTCATGTTGTACAATATATAAAAACTGAGTACTTACACTTTTTGCCTTGGACGTCCCCATTTCACCTTTACCTGTTGAAAACAAAATAAACCAAGACCGTTTTCCTGTGAAATTTATGCATTTGGATACATTTTATCTCGTCAGTTGACATTTCTTTGTAATATTCCAAGCCAATACAGGTGATTCGAGGCTGATAGTCGCTGCGGATTGAGACGTGACTCACCTGCCACGGGTTGAGTGTGACTGGACGTTGTTTCCCTTCACCGCTCAGATCCAAAGTTGAAGCCCAACCTGACGCAAAGGTGAGCTTTTTATAACCTCCCATGCGTTTCAGAAGCACGTGGATGAGCCGCACATGCTCGTCAAAGCCGAACGTGCAGATAAGCTCGGTCATATCCTAGCAGATCATTCACAGTAATATTAAGTGATGGTGTTAATATTGCACAGAGTGACCTTTGACCTTTATATACTCTTGATGACAGCTACAACATCAGGTACACATGCGCAGTTTAATCGTGAAATGCAATATTTTGACGAGCACGGTTTGGGCAGGGTTTGAGTAAGCAGGGGAATGCGTCACACCTGTAACAACAACTGCAAAATGCACTATTTTGCCAAAAGTATTTGGCCACCCATTCAAATAATAAGAATCAGGTGTCCTAATCACTTGCCCCGGCCACAGGTGTATAAAATCAAGCAATTAAAGGCCTACTGAAATGAGATGTTCTTATTTAAACGGGGATAGCAGGTCCGTTCTATGTGTCATACTTGATCATTTCGCGATATTGCCACATTTTGTTTTAGAACAGCATTTCTGAATGAGCTATTGCAAGGAATGTAGGGATTTTACCATCTACGGTCCGTAAAATCATCAAAAGGTTCAGAGAATCTGGAGAAATCACTGCACGTAAGCGATGATATTACGGACCGTTGATCCCTCAGGCGGTACTGCATCAAAAACAGACAGTGTGTAAAGGATATCACCGCATGGGCTCAGGAACACTTCATAGAACCACTGTCAGTTGGTGGCTACATCTGTAAGTGCAAGTTTAAACTCTGCTATGCAAAGTAAAACCCATTTATCAACAACACCAAGGAACGCCGCTGGCTTCGCTAGGTCCGAGCTCATCTAAGATGGACTGATGCAAAGTAGAAAAGTGTTCTTTGGTCTGACGAGTCCACATTTCAAATTATATTTGGAAACTGTGGACGTGGTGTCCTCCGGAACAAAGAGGAAAATAACCATCCGGATTGTTATAGGCGTGATGTTCAAAAGCCAGCATGTGTGATGGTATGGGGGTGTATTAGTACCCAAGGCATGGGTAACTTACACATCTGTGAAGGCACCATTAATGCTGAAAGGTACATACAGGTTTTGGAGCAACATATGTTGTCATCCAAGCAACTTTATCATGGACGCCCCTGCTTATTTCAGCAAGACAATGCCAAGCCACGTGTTACAACAGCGTGGTTTCGTAGTAAAAGAGTGTGGGTACTTTCCTGGCCCGCCTGCAGTCCAGACCTGTCTTCCATTGAAAATGTGTGGCGCATTATGAAGCGTAAAATACGACAGCGGAGACCCCGGACTGTTGAACGACTGAAGCTCTACATAAAACAAGAATGGGAAAAAGTTCCACTTTCAAAGCTTCAACAATTAGTTTCCTCAGTTTCCAAACGTTTATTGAGTGTTGTTAAAATCAATCAATCAATGTTTATTTATATAGCCCCAAATCACAAAAGAAAAAGAAAAGGTGATGTAACACAGTGGTGAACATGCCCTTTCCCAACTACTTTGGCACATGTTGCAGCCATGAAATTCTAAGTTAGTTATTATTTGCATATTAGAATACAGTTTATGAGTTTGAATAAGAAATATCTTGTCTTTGTAGTGCATCCAATTGAATATTCTGTTTATATTTACATCTAACACAATTTCCCAACTCATACTTTATTTATTCCTTCAGGAGAGTTCCTTCAGGTAAATTAAAATTCCAGCAGGAGTGTACAGAGTTGAGATCAATTTAAAAAAAGTAAAAAGTAAATAATGGGGGTATAAATGGAAACGAGATAGAGAAATATTACAATGAGAATAACAAGTAAAAATGGAATAAAAATATAAGAATATAACAAGAGAAACTAGGCAGTAGTGACCATGTTATAAAAAAGTATTGCACTGTTATTGTTTTGCATCCCCTGTCATCATAATACCCCCAGAGAGGAGGGCTATTGGGGTCCAATAGCGTGTGGGACAAAAGGAGTTTTTGAGTCTATTATTCCTGCACTTGGGATGAAGCAGTCTAGCACTGAACAGGCTCCTCTGGCTACTGATAACACTATGCAGAGGGTGACTGGCATCATCCAGGATGCTCACTAGTTTGTCAACAGTCCTCTTCTCTGCCACCGTCACCAGTGAGTCCAGTTTCATTCCCATTGTAGAACCGGCCCGCCTGATCAGTTTCTCCAGTCTGGAGCTGTCCTTTTTAGATGTACTGCCCCCCCCCCCACAGTATAGTACCATGTAGAACAGAACACTGGCAACCACAGACTGGTAGTACTCATAGTAGTACAGTTGGCACAGTACAGTAAACGGACTGTTAAAATTTAAACATTTCAAACTATTTGGAACAGAAACAATTCATGCACATTCAGTTGAATTCTTCAAAAATTGCAATTAAATTTTTTCTGGCCGGGGGCCGGGCTGTATATATACGCACTAATGGACTGAAAGAGCACGCACTTGGCGCGATAATGTCAAATTATCGATGGAAAAATGCATTTTTAGACAATAAGATTTGCCTGAGCGGCTAGTAGACCCCGAGAGTAACAAGCGGTTGCCTTGTTGCCTTTCCATTAAGAACAATAAATTACTTTTTAGTATAAGTTTGCTGGTTTCAAGAAATGTAATGCCTCGTCTATTGTTACGATCCGCTGCCTGGATCTGTCACGCTTTGCGGCGCATCTGGTTGCGCGGATTTGCCACCTCTTGGATGCACAACGACCAGTCAGTCAGGATTGCAGGTCGGAACTTGATTTAATATTTAAATCAAAAGAACACGGGTACAAAAAGGGAAAATACAGCGCGTGCCTACCCACGGGAAGCTAATGCTAAACTTAGCTGGGGACAAAAGTACAAAAATGTGACGTGCCGACCGCACGCGAAGCTAAGGCGGAACTTAGCACATAGAAAACATAAGACCCAATGCATACGTGACTTGTTGCGTAAAGCAAACAATGAGCCGAGAGCGAACTAAGGAATCAGGTGGGCTTGAATACACAAATAATAATCAGAACACAGGTGCGCCTGACGCCAGAGCAGGTGAATCAAATGGCGAAACCATGGCGACGAACACGGAAAGGAAATACATAACTGAAAGGGATCGGCAGAGTCTAGAAATAAACATGATCAAAAACATAACAGGCAAAACCATAAACGATACGAGTCGCGGATCGTGACGGGATCGTTTATTTGGATTTTTGGGTTTGTTGTGCACTTCCTGGTTTGTTCTGTCGCTATGGTTGCATATTTGTTTCACCTGTTCCTTGTTTCCGGACTCTCACCTGTTTGTTGATGACCATCCTTATTTAAGCCTGCATTTTCTGTGACTCGTTCTCGCATCCTAGCCATGTTTCCCACAACAAGTGACGACGCTATCTCCCAACTGTTTGGTACTTGTTAGCTTTCACGCTATTCCTCTGTGGTTTGTCTTTTCTACCTAGCACCAGTGTTTTTGTTCTTAACCTGTTTTTAGTTAAATAAACCATTATTACTTACCTGTACGTTGTGTCCGAGCCCGATCTGCATCCTGAAAGAGCACCACCCTCACCACCATGCCTAGCAATCGTCACATCTATATCATTATGTCAAAAGTAATGGCACAAGCATTTACTTAATTTAAGAATATTTTTCAACATATTGAGCAAAAAGGTCTCTTTTTTTTCTACCAAGAAAAGTGCACTTGTTATTAGTGAGAATATACTTATATTAAGGTATTTTTGGGTTCATTGAAGTTAGCTAATTTTACCTGTTTTGGAAAGTCTTGACAAGCCAAATTTTCTTGTTGTGTTGGCAGATAATTTTGCTTAGTTCAAATAAAAGAACCCTAATTTTTGTAATTTTTTCCTGTTTTTGAACACTGACTTTTTGCAGTGCAAAAGAAGGAAACTAGTGGTGGTTGCAGTTGCAATGATACAACTGATAGTGAGGAGGATGTAAAAAAGTTAATGATAGTTGTTTGTTTTCAGGAAGAATTAGGGGTGAAAAAGGTAGATCCCCAGAGACTAACTAGGATTATAAGGGATAACATTGGGGAGGTTACATTTGTGAAAGTTCTGACTGATGGAAATTTGCTTATTGGTTGTGATTCTGTGCAGCGAGTGGAAAAGCCTAAAGCAGGGGTGCCCATTACGTCGATCGCGAGCTACCAGTCGACTGCGGGGGGTGTGTCAGTCGATCTCCAGCCAGGCTTTTAAAAAAAAATAGACCTAAAAATTAGTGATCATCAATCTTCACCAAGACGTCACTTAAATGACATTCACGGTACCGGAGGGTCTTGTGAGATGACGCTGGCTGCTGCAAGATCATTATTATGAAAATATGACCGAGAGGAAGGCGAGAAACACTTTTTATTTCAACAGACTCTCGCGCCGTACCTTCCGTCAAAACACTAAAGGCCGACTGCACATTTCCTATCTTCACAATAAAAGCCCTGCTTCATGCTGCCTGCGCTAACTAAATACAGAGTCTCGGAAAACTGGCGTGCACAAGCGATCCCTCAGAAAGCTGGCGTGCACATCACTTGTGCACGCCAGCCTTCCGAGACTCTTATTTTGTTAGCGCAGGCAGCATGAAGCAGGGCTTTTATTGTGAAGATAGGAAATGTGCAGTCGGCCTTTAGAGTTTTGACGGAAGGGACGGCGCGAAAGTCTGTTGAAATAAAAAGTGTTTCTCGCCTTCCTCTCTGTCATTTTTTCATAATAATGAACTGGCAGCAGCCAGCGTCATCTCACAAGACCCTTGGGTGCCGTGAATGTCACTCAAGCAAGCTACGGAATTTGCCGCCAATGTTTTTCTTGTAAAGTGTATGGAAGCTGGATGAATTAGATGCCAAAAACCAACCACTTTCATGTGGTATTGTACAGAAAGGACAACTTTTTTTCTCCTCCATTTGAAAATGTGGGCGTTATCATCATTACTGTCTGATTCCAATCAATGCAAGTCATCAGAATCAGGTAATACACCAACTTATATTCTTGTCTTTGTGAAAGAAAGACATCTATATGTGTTACACATGCTAGTATTATCATTAAACACATTTAACTTGTTTACAAAAATGTCTCTTTCATAAATAAATAAATATAAATGATATACATAAATGAGGTAGATCCCCTCGAGTTGGTCAATTGAAAAGTAGCTCACCTGCAGAAGTGTGGGCACCCCTGGCCTAAAGTGAAGACAAATGTGGAAAAAGTTAAGGTGGATAAAATGGTAAAAGTTGGTGAGAAAAGGAAAAATGTATGCAGAGGCATATAGTAACTCTTAATGGAGGAACTTGTGGAACGGATTTGAAGGAGGAATTAAACTGCCCGTAGAATGATGAAGGGATCTGAGAAATTGGAAACAGAAAGTTTGAAGCAAAGGAAATCCCCTGAGAGGTGTTTTTTGGTCTTGTGAAGTATGATGTCAGGGAGTTTATTCCTAAACCTATGACATGCTATCGATGCCAGGAGCTTGCAAACCGCATTTGCCAAGTTTTTTAAAAGGTCAGGTAAGATGTGCGCGCTGTAGTGGACAACATGAGTACACTGCAAAAAGTCAGTGTTCAAAAACAAGAAAAAAAAAATACAAAAGATAGGAGCATCTTGGTTGAACTAAGCAAAATGATCTGCCAATAGAACAAGAAAATTTAGCTTGTTAAGACATTCTGAAACGTGTAGAATTAGCTAACCTCAATGAAGCCAAAAATACCTGAAAATAAGTACTTTCTTACTATAACAAGTGCACTTTTCTTGATAGAAAAAACAAATATGAGACCTTTTTTCTCAATAAGTTGAAATATATTCTTAAATTTGTTTATAAATATGTATATATGTAATGTGTGTATAGATATATATATATATATATATACATATATATATACATATATATATGTCTTGATTGGATTATCCAGAGAATAGTGCTCGATACCGTGGTAGAGCGCAATATGTAGGTGTGGGAAAAAATCACAAGACTACTTCATCTCTACAGAACTGTTTCATGAGGGGTTCCCTCAATCATCAGGAGAAAATCTCCTGATGAAAATCTCCTGAGGGGTTCCCTCAATCATCAGGAGAAAATCTCCTGATGATTGAGGGAACCCCTCATGAAACAGTTCTGTAGAGATGAAGTAGTCTTGTGATTTTTTCCCACACCTACATACATATATATATGTATATATACATATCTATGTATATACAGTATTTGCATTCATGTGTATATATGTATGTGTTTATATATGTATGTGTTTATATATGTATGTGTTTGTATATGTTTATATATGTATACTGTATATGTGTATATATGTTTATGTATATGTGTATATACTATATGTGTAATTGTATGTATGTAGGTGTGTATATAAGTCAGTTAGTTTTAGAGTAATCAATAGATAACTAATTGTACTTGGAAGTTGAGTTTCCATGGACGATGTTGAGATCCGCTTTTTGGATCCTCCACATATTATTGTTTATTGTTCCATTTTTATTTTCACTCTCCATCTGATCCTATTATTTCCTGTTTAAGTCGGTCACCATGGTAGCTTATCAGTTTTCACCTGTTTCTCACGGCCCTGCACACCTGTCCTCACTAATCACCTGCCTTATATAAGCCTGCATCTTTTGTTGTTCAGTCTGGGATCCAAATTTGCTTTCACGCAACGAGTTACGCCTGCACTCTGTCATCGTATGTATATTCTCGCTAGCTTTTCACGCTCAGCCATTTGTTTATTCCAGCTCCCATGCCGTATGTTTTGTTTTACTCTTTAATGTGTCTATGTGCCAGTTTAGTTCTCATTGTTGTATATCCTAGCTTTTATGCTAGCGTCCTTAGTTTGTTTTATTCTACTAGCACAAGCATTTTTGTTATATAGCTCTTTTTGTTATTTAAATAAATTGTGTATATCTTACCTTTGCTGTGTTCACTTGACGCATCCTCGAGGGAATCGAACCCGGCATCACAATGCCGAACCGGCGTAACAGACGAGGCTACAAGCTTTTGGCTGGGAAGGGAGGGCCTGTCCCACGGCTGGGGCACAGAGGAGCTCAGTTAATGCAAACTTTTTTTTTTTCATCAACAGTCACTTGTCAACATGTTATATAAACATAAAAGTGGAGCGGCAAAGCGCAAAGAAAGAGGATGGGGGGGGGAGCAAGAAAAAGCCAAATTATAAAAACTGTACACATTTTGTTGGTCCTCTTGGAGATAAACCCAATGTTGTTTACAGAGATTTAGGTCCACCAATAACACTAGCACAGATTCACAGGTAGCAATTCTAACAATCACTCCGCGATACACGTGTGATTTCGATGGAAAATAGCTGTTATTGTGTCATGATCTGTGGTCTGGATCATGTTTTTTATGTTGTCTAAGACTCCTTCGGTTCCTGTTTTTTGTGCACCCTTGTTTGTTTTAGTTACCATGGCTACTTTTTATTTCCACCTGCCTCTGATTAGTGTAAACCCGCTCACCTACTGCCCGAGCACTAATCAGAGGCATTATTTAAACCTGCCTTGCCCTCCAGTCAGGGCCGGGATATTGTTTGCTGTATGCTTTGTGCTATTCCCTGGATCCAGACTCCTGTCCCTGTTTGCTGTTTCCTGGTTTGTGTTTTCCTTGCCTTTTTTTGTACATTAAAACCATGTGTTCACGTACCAAGCCTGTCATCTCTGCATCTTGGGGTTTGTCACCACCACTGCGAGACATATTGTAGTAACCCAGCCGCCTATAAACAGTTTAAATATCTCCTTTCTCTCTCTGCACTATATTAGGGATGTTAGGGACTCAGAAATTGTGAGCTGCTTTAGGATAGAGCCAAACTTGATGCTTGACCAGCAGCCCTCCTTTTCCCCCCGTGCTGGACACTGGAACTGGAAGCAGCAGGTCCTCCCGCGCTACAGGTGACATGCAGACCGTGGATGATGAAAACGCTCCCCTGGCGTGTTTTAAAACTGATCGGGCCAATTTTACTTTAAAACAGCCAACCTTAAAAAATACACCATGAAATGGGCCCATGCAGATCCAAAGGTCTTTTTACCATCTAATAACGACAAACTTTTGACGAGAACAAGAAAGTTTGATCATATTACGCCTGTACTGGCTCACCTGCACTGGCTTCCTGTGCACTTAAGATGTGACTTTAAGGTTTTACTACTTACGTATAAAATACTACACGGTCTAGCTCCATCCTATCTTGCCGATTGTATTGTACCATATGTCTCGGCAAGAAATCTGCGTTCAAAGGACTCCGGCTTATTAGTGATTCCCAGAACCCAAAAAAAGTCTGCGGGCTATAGAGCGTTTTCCGTTCGGGCTCCAGTACTCTGGAATGCCCTCCCGGTAACAGTTTGAGATGCCACCTCAGTAGAAGCATTTAAGTCTCACCTTATAACTCATTTGTATACTCTAGCCTTTAAATAGACCTCCTTTTTAGACCAGTTGATCTGCCGTTTCTTTTCTTTTTCTCCTCTGTCCCACTGGAGGGGGTCTGGTTCGGTGGCTATGGATGAGGTGCTGGCTGTCCTGAGTCAGGACCCAGGATGGACTGCTCGTCCAGAATCGGGACCCAGAATGGACCGCTCACCTGTGTGTCGGCTGGGACATCTCTGCGCTGCTGATCCGCCTCCGCTTGGGATGGTTTCCTGCTGGCTCCACTGTGGAAGGGAGTCTCTCTGCTGTGTTGGATCCACTTTGGATTGGACTCTCACGGTTGTGTTGGATCCACTATGGATTGAACTTTCACAGTATCATTTTAGACCCGCTCGACATCCATTGCTTTGGTTCCCCTAGAGGAGGGTAGGGTGGTTGCCCACATATGCGGTCCTTTCCAAGGTTTCTCATAGTCATCATTGTCACCGACGTCCCACTGGGTGTGCGTTTTCCTTGCTCTTATGTGGATGTCGTTGTAGTTTGTTCAGCCCTTTGAGACACTAGTGATTTAGGGCTATATAAATAATCATTGATTGATTGATTGAGTGACAATCTAAAGTTGGGATAAAAACTTCCCCACAGCTGGATGTGCTATTCCCCCAAATTAGACTGCTGTTACTGTGAGCCTGGCTGGCTTTTTGCCAACCAAAGTGCATAGTCTACGAGCAATTTAACAGCACAAAATGACAAAGTTGCTCTCCGTGGTCCTGAAGTTTTTAAACCCTGTGTATCGTATTTCCTTGAATTGCCGCCGGGCCGCTAATTCATTTAGAACCTCTTCTCACTCCTGCGCTTACCAAAGGTATGCGGTAAAAGTAAGCATGCGCTAATTAGTTTAAAACCTCTTCTCACTCCGGCACTTACCAAAGGCATGCAGTAAAAATTTGAGTGTGATGTAAGCTTGGACCTTAAATCCTACTGAATAGCTCTTAATCTTCTTTCCTTTATGCGATTTCAAATTACCGGTATTGAAATCAGCCTCCTCCATTTTGAAAATGATGACAGGGGAAGTGTCACTCGTGACATCACGAGTTTGACCAGGCGGTAATACTAAGCATGTGCTAATTATTTTGGGAAGCGAGTTTGACCCGGCAGTAATTCAAGGCAGGCGCTTACTATATGCCCTGCGGCAATTCAAGGAAATACGGTATGCTGTTTGGGTTTAAATGGCCCGGTCATTTAAACAGTAGTTGACAGTTTTAAATGTGTCAAG
This sequence comes from Nerophis ophidion, assembly GCF_033978795.1. NCBI lineage: Eukaryota > Metazoa > Chordata > Actinopteri > Syngnathiformes > Syngnathidae > Nerophis > Nerophis ophidion. Next base: position 70,023,819 of record NC_084616.1, on the reverse strand, counting down.
GTTTAAGGCCTTTTAAAATTGTACCTGGATAGACTATTTAGTTCAGGGAAATATATACAAAACCCAAAACTAGTGAAGTTGGTACGTTGTGCAAATCACAAATAAAAAATGAATATAATGATTTCAAAATCTTGTTTCAACCTATATTGAGTTGCATGGACCGCAAAGACAAGATACTTAACGTTCAAACTTAGAAACTTCATTTTTTGCAAATATTAGTTCATTTGGATTTTGATGCCTGCAACAGTTTTCAAAAAAGCTGGCACAAGTGGCAAAAAAGACTTAGAAAGTTGAGAAATGCTTATCGAAGACTTATTTGGAACATCCCACAGGTGGGAACAGGTGGGTGCCATGATTGGGTATAAAAGCAGCTTCCATGAAATGCTCAGTCATTCACAAACAAGGATGGGGCGAGGGTCACCAATTTGTGAATAAATGCGTGAACAAATTCTCAAAAAGTATAAGAACAACATTTCTCAACAAGCAATTTGAGGATTTCACTATCTACGGTCCTTAAAATCATCAAAAGGTTCAGAGAATCTGGAGAAATCCCTGCACGTAAGCGGCAAGGCCAGAAACACCAACATTGAATGCCCATAACCTTTGACCGCTCAGGTCAGACACTGCATCAAAAAGTGAGATCAGTGTGTAAAGGATATCACCACATGGACTCAGGAACACTTCAGAAAACCACTCTCAGTAACTACAGTTTGTAGCTACATCTGTAAGTGCAAGTTAAAGCTCTACTATGCAAAGTGAAAGCCATTTATCAACAACACCCAGAAATGCCTCCGGCCTCGCTGGCCTCATCTAAGAAGGACTGAAGCGACGTGGAAAAGTATTCTGTGGTTTGACGAGTCCACATTTCAAATAGTTTTTGGACGTTGTGTACTCAGGACTAAAAGAGAAAAAGAAAGAGTGTTACAGGCGCAAAGTTCAAAAGCCAGCATCTGTGATTGTATGGGGGTGTATTAGTGCCCAAGGCATGGGTGACTTACACGTCTGTGAAGGCACCATTAATACTGAAAGGTACATACAGGTTTTGGAGCAACATATGTTGCCATCCAAGCAACGTTATCATGGACGCCCCTGCTTATTTCAGCAGGAAAATGCCAAGCCAAATTCTGCACATGTTACTACAGCGTGGCTTTTGAGTAAAAAAGTGCTAAAAAAAAAAAAGTACTAGACTGGCCTTCTTGTAGTCCAGACCTGTCTCCCGTTTAATATGTGTGGTGCATTATGAAGCCTAAAATACCACAACGGAGACCCTGGACTGTTGAACAACTTAAGCTGTACATCAAGCAAGAATGGGAAAGAATTCCACCTGTAAAGCTTCAAAAATGTATCTCCTCAGTTCCCAAACGTTTACTGAGTGTTGTTAAAAGGAAAGGCCATGTAACACTGTGGTAAAAATGCCCCTTGTATTTGCAGTCTATTCAATTAAATATAAGTTGAAATATATTGAATTATATTTTGGGGGAAAACCACATTATTGAAGACTTCAAAAAGCTATGTGTCACATACATTTTTTATAAAAGGTACTTACAAATGTTAACAAATACACACATCCAGAATAAAAGACAACAATAGAGACATTTATCGGTCAATGACTACATCACATCCATCCAAAACACATTGTCGGACGTCTCTACACAAAATAATGTTTTGGAATTGTGAGAGTTCATCTTCACTGCTTTAAAATACAGTATTTATGTCATGTTAAAAAAGGTACACATGTAAATAAACAAAATACAGATGCAAGTTTATACTCTGCTAAAACACCTCAAATACAAACCCTGTTTCCATATGAGTTGGGAAATTGTGTTAGATGTAAATATAAACGGAATACAATGATTTGCAAATCATTTTCAACCCATATTCAATTGAATGCACTTCAAAGACAAGATATTTGATGTTCAAACTCATAAACTTTAGTTTTTTCTTTTGCAAATAACAATTAACTTATAATTTAATGGCTGCAACACGTGCCAAAGTAGTTGGGAAAGGGCATGTTCACCACTGTGTTACATCACCTTTTCTTTTAACAACACTCAATAAACATTCGGGAACTGATGAAACTAATTGTTGAAGCTTTGAAAGTGGAATTCTTTCATATTCTTGTTTTATGTAGAGCTTTAGTCGTTCCAACAGTCCGGGGTCTCCGCTGTCGTATTTTACGCTTCATAATGTGCTACACATTTTCGATGGGAGACAGGTCTGGACTGCAGGCGGGCCAGGAAAGTACTCCCACTCTTGTCACTATTGTCTTGCTGAAATAAGCAGGGGCGTCCATGAAAGAGACGGCGCATAGATGGCTTAGATGTATTAATGGTGCCTTCACAGTTGTGTAAGTTACCCATTCCTTGGGCACTAATGCACCCTCATACCACCACAGATGCTGGCTTTTGAACTTTGCGTCGATAACAGTCTGGATGATTCGCTTACCCTTTGGTCCGGATGACACAATGTCGAATATTTCCCCAAAAAATTTGAAATGTGGACTCGTCAGACCACAGAACATTTTTCCACTTTGCTTCAGTCCATCTTAGATGATCTCGGGCCCAGAGAAGCCGGCGGCGTTTCTGGATGTTGTTGATAAATGGCTTTTGCTTTGCATAGTAGAGCTTTAACATGCACTTACAGATGTAGTGATAAACTGTATTTAGTGACAGTGGTTTTCTGAAGTGTTCCTGAGCCCATGTGGGGATATCCTTTAGAGATTGATGTCAATTTTTGATACAGTGCCGTCTGAGGGATCGAAGGTCACGGTCATTCGATATTGGTTTCGGGCCGTGCTGCTTACATGGAGTGATTTCTCCAGATTCTCTGAACCTTTTGAGGATACTATGGACGGTAAATGTTGAAATCCCTAAATGTCTTGCAATTGCACTTTGAGAAACGTTGTTCTGTTTGACTATTTGCTCACGCAGTTGTGGACAAAGGGGTGTACCTCGCCCCGTCCTTTCTTGAGAAGGACTGGGCATTTTTTGGGAAGCTGATTTTATACCCAATCATGGCACCCACCTGTTCCCAATTAGCCTGCACACCTGTGGGATGTTCCAAATAAGTATTTGATGGGCATTCCTCAATTTTATCAGTATTTATTGGCACCTTTCCCATCTTCTTTGTCACGTGTTGCTGGCATCAAATTCTAAAGTTATTATTTCCCCCAAAAAAAGTTTATCAGTTTGAACATCAAATATGTTGTCTTTGTAGCATATTCAACTGAATATGGGTTGAAAATGATTTGCAAATCATTGTATTCTGTTTATATTTACATCTAACACATCTCCCCAACTCATATGGAAACGGGGTTTGTACATGACTAGTAGGGGTGTAACAATACATGTATTTAGAAGTGGATTTATTTCGGTATGCAACATTCAGTTCGATACTGAGACATACCCATTTCCCACAAAGTTTACGTAAGTTCTAAATAAATGACCTTCTGCATGTTCCTCTATAGCAGTGTTTTTCAACCACTGTGCTGCGGCACACCGGTGTACCGTGGGACATTGTCTGGTGTGCCGTGGGAGATGATGTAATTTCACCTAATTGGGTTAAAAATATTTTTTGCAAACCAGTCTCTGTGCTTTCTAGAGATCGGCAGAGTAACCATGTAATACTCTTCCATATCAGTAGGTGGCAGCAGGTAGCTAATTGCTTGTTTACCTGTATCTCATCTTTTTTGTAAGGGGCGCTGGAAGCCGGCAGACCCGTCAGCGATCCTGTTCTGTCTCTCTGTGATGTTTGTCTGATTTTGAATGGGATTGTGCTGAAATTTTTAATTTTCCTGAAGGAACTCTCCTGAAGGATTAAATAAAGTACTATCTAATCTAATCTAATCTAACCAAAAATAAACAAACGGTGAGTGCTGCTAAGAAAAGGCATTGAAGCTTAGGGATGGCTATGCAAAAGGAAGCTAATACTGAACTGGCTGCAAAGTAAACAAAAACAGAATACTGGACGACAGCAAAGACTTACACCGTGTGTAGCAGCAGATGGCGTCCACAAAGTACATCCGTACATGACATGACAATTAACAACAAAATAGGAGCGCAAGACAAGAATTAAAACTAGACTACACACAGGAAAACACCAAAAAAACTCAAAATAAGTCACATCGCGTGACTTATTTTGGTGGTGACAGTACACCTACTTTGAGACAAGAGCTATAGTGATGCGTGCTTGGTTATGGTTGAAAGTCATAAACAACAATTGTGACAACGACTTTTTAACTGTACATGAGTTTCGTTTTTTTAATGATTTCTGCTGGTGGTGTGTTTTCGGAATTTTTCAACACAAAAAATGTGCCTTGGCTCAAAAAAGGTTGAAAAACACTGCTCTATAGTGTCAAGGTAATTTTTAACTTCAGCTAGGATACTTGTATTTATTGGAGATTTATCTGCCAGTAGTTTGCAGTTTTTAAAGTAAAATATATATATTTTTAATACTTAACAGTTTTATATATTTCATTTTGTTCTCTTACAGTACCCGAAGTGAACCCCACCATGACCTTAAAACTGAGGTATGTTAATAACAGCAAGAGGAGCACTTTTGTCCAGCTGTAGTACAGTACGTGGCGAAGGAGCAGAAAAAAAAATGAAGTGTGGGTACCGGCTTCATCCACCATTTCCTCACGTTACGACTTGAAAGAAGTGTCAGTGAGTTGCAAAAATGAGGAACGGTGGAGTTTGTTTGTGAAAATGTCCACATCAGAAGTCCTGGTGCCATCATTCACTGGGTTGATCTGGAAAACAGAAAACAAACACGAGGGTTTTATTTTCCCGCTTGATTTTAACATTTAACATTTAGCCAGGCAAAGCCGCGAATAAGCCACAACCTCAGTCTCTTCAGCGTCCATACTGACAGGTAATAATGAGGGGCGGCATGAAACCTATAAGCAAACGCTTGTTAGGTTTGTGAGCACATTTTGAGATTCTTTACAGCCATTTTTGAGTTACTGTCAGTTTACAAAAACTTTCATAGAGTGCTAAATAAATTACATTGCGAATGCATTGAATGAATTGCGATTATATTCTGATAACCATCATATATTCCACGTACCGTATTTCGATGAATTGCCGCCGGGGCGCTAATTATTTTAAAACCTCTTCTCACTCCTGCGCTTACCAAAGGCATGCGGTAAAGGAAAGCATTCGCTAATTTTCAAAACCTCTTTTCACTCTGGCGCTTACCAAAGGCATGCAGTAAAAAATTGAGTGTGATGTAAGGATACCATCATGAAAAGCACATTTAATTAAAAAAAAACGTTATTATGGTCTTACCTTTACTTATAAATGGAGTCCATGCCAGCTCCTTTTGATCAAAAGCATCGATAACTTGTTTATAGAAGTCTTCCTTATCTTTCTTCAGTTTTAAAAGTCTCTCTGTCTCGATGGAGATCTTCCTTTATTACCTCCTGCTTTGATTGAAAGTCCAGTTTAGAAAACTGCTGTCAGACCGCTGCTATCAGTTAGCTCGGCTCCTCACGTGCGGGCGACGACAGAATTACCCTCGTACAACTCCCCCTCCCGTTCTGCTCCGTGGGTGATCTCTTTATCCCACCGCTGCCACCATGAAGTGTTATTGTATAAATAATACACTGGGTATATAGGACTGGAACATGCTTTATTTCAGCCCAGTTGTTTACATAGCCAGCATAGGAGTGTTACATCCTAAAAGGTCCGTCGTGCACCCCGCGCGTCATATCCGTCCCAGCACATATCACGTCACTCGTTGTCACTTCTTCTGCAGCCGAGTAGTCGCAAGAAGGATCACTAGCGCCCTCTACCACCAGGAGGCGGGAGTCATATAATGACTCATATTTGACACACGCAGCTACGGTATATTAATAAACATAGCTGCTTACTGTTCTTTTTAGCATACCGGTATTCAATAGCTTGGACCTAAATCCTACTGAATAGTTCTTAATATTCTTCCCTTTATGTGATTTAAAATTACCGGTATTGAAATCAGCCTCCTCCTTTTTGAAAATGATGACAGGGGAAGTGTCACTCGTGACGTCAGGAGTTTGACCAGGCCGTAATACTAAGCATGGGCTAATTATTTTGCGAAGCGAATTTGACCCGGCAGTAATTCAAGGCAGGCGTATACTATATGCCCGGCGGCAATTCAAGGAAATGCGGTATTAATGGAGAAAGACTCACTAAATGTATATGTTGCTTGCTATTTTGCTCATTTATTCATCTCAGCACAAGCTAAGTAGATCAGATGTGCATGTTCTATCAAGTTTGTAAATATTTTGATACACACAAACCCTGTGTGTATAATTTCACTTTCATGTACTGTTCAGTTCTGATGAAAATGGCATTTGGATTCCATCGAATCATCTCTTCCATTAGTCTCTCCTTTTATCTAGGCTGTCATTTTATTTGCTAAGCTGGGGCCCAGCATTTACAGAAAACTGAATTATTAATTGGTTATTTATTCAATTTTATCAAAGATGATTTCTGTTTTGAGCTTTTTCCTGTTCCAATACTATTTATTGTATTTAGTATGTTCCAGCTTCTTTGAATATTAGAGATTTGCTGGTCCAGTTGTTTATGATAATCCCTTTTATGTATTCTTATAACAGTTTTTGGCTTCACGGTGGCAGAGGGGTTAGTGTGTCTGCCTCACAATACGAAGGTCCTGAGTAGTCCTGGGTTCAATCCTGGGCTCGGGATCTTTCTGTGTGGAGTTTACATGTCCTCCCTGTGAATGCGTGGGTTCCCTCCGGGTACTCCGGCTTCCTCCCACTTCCAAAGACATGCACCTGGGGATAGGTTGATTGGCAACACTAAATAGGCCCTAGTGTGTGAATGTGAGTGTGAATGTTGTCTGTCTATCTGTGTTGGCCCTGCGATGAGGTAGCGACTTGTCCAGGGTGTACCCCGCCTTCCGCCCGATTGTAGCTGAGATAGGCACCAGCGCCCCCCGCGACCCCAAAGGGAATAAGCGGTAGAAAATTGGATGGATAACAGTTTTCAAATTTAGTTGTCATATCAATTTTGATATTCCTTACTTTTTTATTTATTTTTCTTTACATTCTTTTTCTATTCCATAAGTCAGTGGTTTTCAAATTTTATTTCACCAGGTACCACCTCAAAAAACACTTGGCTCTTCAAGTACCACCATAATCACTAACAATAACATTTTTTTTTCCAAGATGGCGCTGCTGTAGTGGCTGCTGTTAGCAGGAGCTCTGTGCTCTTGTGTCATCCTTTTGTGTTTCCCTCTTGTTTTCATGTGTTATTATATTTTCTTGCCTTTTAGTCCGGGACCCTTTGGGACTGTGTGACAAGGGGTGGCACTTTCGTGACCTCTGTGGTGCTTTTTTTGCGGACTTCTGGATCTGCCTCCCGGGAGCCTTTTGGCCATGGAGACCAGCTGCTGGGTGTCTGCCACACCGGAGTCAGTTTGGAGGGATTGGAGGAGATGCGGATGAGGGGACAGGGCTGCGGAGCTAGCAGTGAGCGCTGGGACGGAGAGGCTTCGCGGTGTCTTGGCTGGGTGAGCAGGTGTCGGACACTTCAGTCACCTAGGACGTATCCTCGCTCATCCATGCGGACTGGACACTGGTCGAGAGTTGAGTCGGCTGTCTTGGTTGCTTTGTTGGGTCTGCTCCTGTCTCTGGCCATGCTCCCTCCACCCCAGCGGACGATGGGGTGGAACAACGCAGAGGCCACCACAGTGGATATGTTTCTTTTACTTTTTATCCATAGCTGTATGTAAAAGTGTCTGGTTGTATCTGCTGCTTTAATGTCTTTAATGTCCTCTGTGTTCTTTGATGTTTGATGTTTCCCTCTTACACACATGTAAGAGGGATGTATTCTATGGCTATGAGTTGTTTTTTTCCCTTGGCCTCAGTCTGCACCCCCTCTCCAGGGCCCAGGCTAAGACAGATTTTATTTTTATTTATTTATTTATTTTTAAAAAAACATTTTTAATCCCCCCACCCCCCTGTTTACCTGTATCTCACCTTTTTTGTAAGGGGCGCTGGAAGCCGGCAGACCCGTCAGCGATCCTGTTCTGTCTCCCTGTAATGTTTGTCTGATCTTGAACGGGATTGTGCTGAAAATTTTAATTTTCCTGAAGGAACTCTCCTGACGGAATAAATAAAGTACTATCTATCTATCTATGAAATACAGTAGTGTAGAAGACCTAAGTACTCATTTGTTATTTAACAAGTATATTTTATATCTTTGGCAATTGGAACATTACACAAAGTTTTGAACGCTATCACTGTCATCCCAGTATTTAGTTTTAGTTTCTGATTAAAATGCTGACTATAATACTCCTGACGTTGTGGTTTACCTGCTCATGCATGATGTCTGACAGCTCCCGGGTCAGGTCCCTGTAGTTGGCCTTCATTTCATCCTGATACTCCTGCTGATCCTCTTTGATCAGCCGTTCGTTTACAGCCAGTGCTTGGCCACAGGCCTCCACAAAATGCCTGAAAAATGATGAGTCAAACATTAATAGCCCAATGGAAGCCGCTGTGAAACCATTAACACTGAAATACAGTGTCTCATATATGCAGGTGTTGTTCTTCTGCCCGAACCTGAAAACTTCTTTTAGCTGTTTGACCTTGTTGTCCGGATATTTTTTGGCGCAGGTGTCATCCAAGAAGGCTCTGGCATAGGCAAGAGGACCTGCATTGACCTGGGGGATACATTTATTGATATTCACATTATACAGTTAGATACTTCAAAGACGTGTTGGGGCATGACGTGTACCTGAACACAGATACTGCCTTGAAGTTTGAGCTGCAGGCGGATCATATCCACGTCGGTGGCCGAGCACAAGAGTCTCAGCTCAGCTACCTTGGCGGTCATCTCATCTATGGCGACCTCTATGGGGCTCAGGTCGCTGTGGTGTTGGTACATGACTGCAATGCGCTTCTTGACGTAAGGGAAGCAGTGGGTGGCTAAGTGGTGACAGAACATGGAAAGTCAATGTGTTTTGGGGGAAAATACAATTTTTAGACTCTCAGCTATGATTTTTTGATTATGACTCAAGTACTCATTCGGGCTGCGCAGATGGATCTGAATATTAACAATACCAAGGGTAAAATTATTATGGGATTGATATTAGCGCGATGAGATTGATTATTTACAAAACCCGTTTCCATATGAGTTGGGAAATTGTGTTAGGTGTAAATACAATGATTTGCAAATCATTTTCAACCCATATTCAATTGAATGTACTACAAAGACAAGTTATTTGATGTTCAAACTCATAAACTTTATTTTTATTTCGCAAATAATAATTAACTTAGAATTTCATGGCTGCAACACATGCCAAAGTAGTTGGGAAAGGGCATGTTCACCACTGTGTTACATCACCTTTTCTTTTAACAACACTCAATAAATGTTTGGGAACTGAGGAAACTAATTGTAGAAGCTTTGAAAGTGAAATTATTTCCCATTCTTGTTTTATGTAGAGCTTCAGTCGTTCAACAGTCTGGGTTCTCCGCTGTCGTATTTTACGCTTCATAATGCGCCACCCATTTTTGATGAGAGACAGGTCTGGACTGCAGGCGGGCCAGGAAAGTATCCACACTCTTTTTTTACAAAGCCACGCTGTTGTAACACGTGGCTTGGCATTGTCTTGCTGAAATAAGCAGGAGCATCCATGATAACGCTGCATGAATGACAACGTATGTTGCTCCAAAACCTGTATGGACCTATTAGCATTAATGGTGCCTTCACAGATGTGTAGGTTAGCCATGCCTTGGGCGCTAACACACCCCCATACCATCACAGATACTGACATTTGAATTTTGCGCCTAGAACAATCCGGATGGTTCTTTTCCTCTTTGTTGTGGAGGACACGACGTCCACAATTTCCAAAAACAATTTAAAATGAGGTCTCGCCAGACCACAGAACACTTTTCCACTTTGCATCAGTCCATCTTAGATGATCTCGGGCCCAGAGAAGCCGGCGACGTTTCTGGATGTTGTTGATATATGGCTTTCGCTTTGCATAGTAGAGCTTTAACTTGCACTTACAGATGTAGCGACAAACTGTATTTAGTGACAGTGGTTTTCTGAAGTGTTCCTGAGCCCATGTGGTGATATCCTTTAGAGATTGATGTCGGTTTTTGATACAGTGCCTTCTGAGGGATCGAAGGTCACGGTCATTCAATGTTGGTTTCCGGCCATGCCGTTTACGTGGAGTGATTTCTCCAGATTCTCTGAACCTTTTGATGATATTATGGACCGTAGATGTTGAAATCCCTAAATTTCTTGCAATTGCACTTTGAGAAACGTTGTTCTTAAACTGTTTGACTATTTGCTCATGCAGTTGTGGACAAGGGGTGTACCTCGCCCCATCCTTTGTTGTGAAAGACTGAGCATTTTTTGGGAAGGTGTTTTTACACCCAATCATGGCACCCACCTGTTCCCAATTAGCCTGCACACCTGCGGGATCTTCCAAATAAGTGTTTGATGAGCATTCCTCAACTTTATCAGTATTTATTGCCACCTTTCCCAACTTCTTTGTCACGTGTTGCTGGCATCAAATTCTAAAGTTAATGATTAGAAAAAAAAATGTTATCAGTTTGAACATCAAATAGCTTGTCTTTGTAGCATATTCAACTGAATATGGGTTGAAAATGATTTGCAAATCATTGTATTCCGTTTATATTTACATCTAACACAATTTCTCAACACATATGGAAACGGGGTCTGTAGATTTTTCCGAATTTTTCTTTTGTATGTCTGTTTTTTGTTGTGTTTCTTATGTTACATGGTTTGTATTATATTATGTTATGTTTATTTTGTTATTTTCACATACTTGTATATTGTTTATAAACTCAGGGAATAAGTTCCTTGACAGAAGTGGGAATTAGCCCAATATTAGTTTTTTATTTTTCCACTATACTGACTTGATTTTGCTCAAACAATCGTATGCAATAAACTTGTAGTTTATTCTATTCAGACAAGATTTGTCACGCCAATGGATTATGTTTCGTTTTGGTCATGTTATGTTTAGTTTTTTGGGACACTCAGTTCTGTTTTGCACTTCCTGGTTTGTTTTTGTTACCATGACAACTCATTAGTTTCCACCTTGTCTCCAAGTCACGCCCCGGTCCTCGGTTCTCACACCTGCTAGTTAATTATCACTGCTAGTGTTTAAGCCAAAGTCACCTGATAGTCAGTCTGGCAACTTCCCACTTTACCCACATCTCCATGTACCTACCTTCATGCCTTGCTGTTCGTTTTTTGACCACGCCACGTAAGTTTTGGTATTTATGCCTCAGTGCAAGTTTTGTTTTTTCATGCCACAGTGCAAGTGTTTTTGTTTCATGTTTGTAGTTTGCAGCATTTATGCTAGTCTTTTGTTTTTCAATAGCCAAGTTCGTTTTCCGCCCTTGTGCGCGCCCTCTGTTTGCCTTTTGTTGTAGTCTGTTTGTTTAGTAATAAATCATTATGTACTTACATTCACGCCTGGCCCGTGCAAACATCCTCTGCGTCGTAGAAACAACTTAAGTCCAAATCCATGTTTGACAAGATTTAGACATAAAAGATGTTTCTTTTACCTTGACGTTTTTCATTTGTCATTTTCAGTTTTCTGCCGCCTGATGGTCTTTGAGGGAGGAAGTACCAGGTGAGACAGGCCTGCTCCCTCGTCCCAAATTAACTTTGCCCTGGGCGTGCTCCCCTTTTTTTCCATATCCTTTCTAATACATCTTTTGTAAGTTTCAGTCCTAATGCGCTGTCCTTTTTGTTGTTATTTATTTTGTCAATCTTGTCTGATTTCCTTTACTGGCTGTGTTTTCTCAGGTGAAAATCCTCTGAGTTGATTTCTCCGACACAAACACACATAACTTTGATCTGTAATGACTGTTCAATTAATGTTCAACCTACTGGTGAGAATGGTCCGTCGTTTACACTGCTCCTCCACAAAACCCTGCTTTTTGCCCGACGCCGTAAAAGGTGTCTCAAACACGAAACGACGGATGTTGTGACTTTTCTCGAAGTCGGTTTTTCTCTCTCCCAACTCCTTGTCATCGAGGTATGGTACGACATGCGTCACCTGGATGTAGGCATACTTTGAGTCCAGGTCCTTTGGGTTCACCTGTGTATGGAAAAGTCCTTTACTGACAAAAGTATTAGGACATCTGCTATTACATCTTCAAGAAATGAACATGAAAATATTGAGTTGTGCTTCCTCTGCTAGAAAGCCCAAAACCAGTGAAGTGGGCACTTTGTGTAATTCATAAATAAAACAGAATACAATTATTTTCAAATCCTTTTCAACTTATATTGAATTGAATACACTGCAAAGACAAGATATGTAATGTTTGAACTGAGAAACTTGTTTAGTTTTTTTTTGCAAATAATCATTAACTTAGAATTTAATGGCAGCAACACATTGCAAAAAAGTTTGCACAGGAGCATTTTTACCACTGTGCTAAATGGCCTTTCCTTTTAACAACACTTACTAAAAGTAGTTCCTCGGCGTTAGCTCTTATAATAACAATGTTGCTAACAGTTGGGTAATATGCAAGTCACGACATGTACATGGAGCATTATTGGCGTTTTTTTTAGAGGGATTTATTTGCAGATTATCTGACTCCCATTATCTACATATACTACAATTTAAAATGTATGTTATGTATATTACAATTTAAAAATGTACAAAAAAGAAAAAAATATGTGTGCTCTTGTCTCACATTGAAATTTGTAATATATATGCAACATTCCGGACGGCTTCGAGGCGATTCTAGACCACCATACGCCGCCTCAGGAGGGGGAAGCAGTGCACTGTTAACCGCAGGTCGGGCGGGTGACATGAGAAAAAAATGTATTTTAAATAGATTCGGGCGGGTGGCGGTTGAACCAATTCGGAAATATATATATACATAGTTAAATGTTGTTACCCACATACGAAAAATGAGCAACACTCTTTGAAACAGTCAATTGTTCCTCAGGCACTGCAGCACAACACAACCCAACACAACAGAAGAAGAAGAAAAAAGGAAAAAGACAAGTGCCGCAAGTGAGCGCTCCTTCAGCGCAGCAGGGCGCATTTTAGAAGCCAGGCGCTCTCGCCTGAATCCTGGCACTGTAGATGCCATTTTATTCCTGCATAGTGCTAACAAAAACAAAAGTAAGTAGACATATGGTTGGATATGTTCAACGAATTAGTCTACGTTACCTATCAATCAATAAATCAATGTTTACTTATATAGCCCTAAATCACTAGTGTCTCAAAGGGCTGCACAAACCACTACGACATCCTCGGTAGGCCCACATAAGGGCAAGGAAAACTCACACCCAGTGGGACATCGGTGACAATGATGACCCAGTGGGACGTCGGTGACAATGATGACTATGAGAACCTTGGAGAGGAGGAAAGCAATGGATGTCGAGCGGGTGCTATACCAAATAAGCCCATATCTAACCTATATTGAGTTTGGTCAGCTGAATAATTATGATGGTTACGTGTTGTTTGGGCGCACTACAATGCAAAGGAATTAAGGCAATTGCGTTGTTTATTGTTTTTGTTTTATTTATTCGAGATATACTACTGTGTGGTAATTATTTGGCCTCGCTTTCCAGTGAAGCACATCTCCGATTGGCTACAATGTAAGGCTATTTAGCCTGCTTTGTTTCTTTGCGACCGTCTATTTTCATTATAATTCAAGTTTGATGATTAAATGCAGTCTGATGGGTTTGATTTCCCCCCTTCAGCTATTTGCCTTGGCCAATAAGTTGCAGGTAATTTATTATTAGTATTTATTTAATGTATTTTTGTTTCAATAGGGATGACACATATGTGATTGTATAATTTAAGTTTGTGCGCGTGATTGACAGCCTAAGGCTTTTGAGGCACATTTTTTATTTAGTTTTTTATTTCAACTTAAAAACGTATGAGCCCATGGCTATGCCTTTAACATAGGCTATGTGTTTATCTTTATTTTCCTGCCTGTCATCGACAATGGAGATTGTCTGATATTTTGTCATGGCTGCAGATCAATCAATAAAAGGTTCATCTTTGTCGCGAAATTGTTCACTGTTTCACTGTGCACCCCGCCCTCGTCCCTATTTGAGCATTATAACGTTAACAAGTTAATATTCATTGAAATAAATTCAGATTTTTTTTTTTACCTAACGAAAATATAGGCCTAGTCTTTCTAAAACATTCTTTTAACTTCTTAAAAGCATTGTTCTGCTTGCTGCAACTGCGCACACAAAGTGTGAGTTACGCACTCCTGATCTGAGGGCATTGGCAACAATAGTCAACACTTTCTTAACGGAAATGACAATAATATTATAATAATGATAAATAATATCACGCATTAATATCTCTTAGCCACTAATGCGTGGCCAAGAGATATTAATGCGTGGCCCGCATTGAATGTCTCTGCTGCATTGGATCAGTCTCCTTTCTTTAACAGGCAAAAGCTTTCTAACCTCACTAATGCCTTGCATCGTTTATATTAGATATATAACAACGGGTGGGTGGCGGGCGGGTGTGGTTTTGATTAAATGTTGGTCGGGTGGATGGCGGGTGGATGACGAATTTTGTGATGCGGTTGCGGATGAAATAATTGCCTATCCGCGCATCTCTACCGTGTATGGTGCGGATGGTGTTCTGCTGACTTCGACTGCGGATGTTGTGGATCGGTGGAGGGAATATTTCGAAGACCTCCTCAATCCCACCAACACGTCTTCCTATGAGGAAGCAGTGCCTGGGGCATCTGTGGTGGGCTCTCTTATTTCTGGGGCTGAGGTTGCTGAGGTAGTTAAAAAGCTCCTCGGCGGCCAGGCCCCGGGAGTAGATGAGATCCGCCCGGAGTTCCTTAAGGCTCTGGATGCTGTGGGGCTGTCTTGGTTGACAAGACTCTGCAGCATCGCGTGGACATCGGGGGCGGTACCTCAGGATTGGTAGACCGGGGTGGTGGTCCCTCTCTTTTAGAAGGAGGACCGGAGGGTGTGTTCCAACTATCACGGGATCACACTCCTCAGCCTTCCTGGTAAGGTTTATTCAGGTGTACTAGAGAGGACGCTACGCCGGATAGTCAAACCTCGGATTTAGGAGGAACAGTGTGGTTTTCGTCCTGGTCGTGGAACTGTGGACCAGCTCTATACTCTCGGCAGGGTTCTTGAGGGTGCATCGGAGTTTGCCCAACCAGTCTACATGTGCTTTGTGGACCTGGAGTAGGCATTCGACCGTGTCCCTCGGGAAGTCCTGTGAAGACTGCTCAGAGAGTATGTGGTACCGGACTGTCTTATTGTGGCGGTCCGCTCCCTGTATGATCAGTGTCGGAGCTTGGTCCGCATTGCTGGCAGTAAGTCGGACACGTTTCCAGTGAGGGTTGGACTCCGCCAAGGCTGTCCTTTGTCACCGATTCTGTTCATAACTTTTATGGACAGAATTTCTAGGCGCAGTCAAGGCGTTGAGGGGTTCCGGTTTAATGGCCGCGGGATTAGGTCTCTGCTTTTTGCAGATGTAGTCCTGATGGCTTCATCTGGCCGGAATTTTCAGCTCTCACTGGATCGGTTTGCAACCGAGTGTGAAGCGACCGGAATGAGAATCAGCACCTACAAGTCCGAGTCCATGGTTCTCTCCCGGAAAAGGGTGGAGTGCCATCTCCGGGTTGGGGAGGAGACCCTGCCCCAAGTGGAGGAGTTCAAGTACCTAGGAGTCTTGTTCACAAGTGGGGGAAGAGTGGATCGTGAGATCTACAGGCGGATCGGTGCGGCGTCTTCAGTAATGCGGACGTTGTATCGATCCAGTGTGGTGAAGAAGGAGCTGAGCCGGAAGGCAAAGCTCTCAATTTACCGGTCGATCTACGTTCCCATCCTCACCTATGGTCATGAGCTTTGGGTCATGACTGAAAGGATAAGATCACGGGTACAAGCGGCCGAAATGAGTTTCCTCCGCCGAGTGGCAAGGCTCTCCCTTAGAGATAGGGTGAGAAGCTCTGTCATCCGAGAGGAGCTCAAATTAAAGCCGCTGCTCCTCCACATTGAGAGGAGCCAGATGAGGTGGTTCGGGCATCTGGTCAGGATGCCACCCGAACGCCTCCCGAGGGAGGTGTTTAGGGTACGTCCAATCGGTAGGAGGCCACAGGGAAGACCCAGGAAACGTTGGTAAAGACTATGTCTCCATGCTGACCAGGAAAAGCCTCAGGATCCTCCGGGAAAAGCTAGATGAAGTGGCTGGGGAAAGGGAAGTCTGGGCTTCCCTGCTTAGGCTGCTGCCCCCACGACCCGACCTCGGATAAGCGGAAGAAGATGGATGGATTCCAAGAAGAGTGCAGTTCCCATTTATTAGTATTAGTGTTTATAAGGACAAAGCCATGTGTCCATATGATACATATTTAAATTTGTCACATTGACATTTGTCAATCTTTAGTCCAAATAATCAGCATCATGACCATTGTCAATGTACTGCAAGTAACCCAGGTTGGAGATTACTTGACTGGACTCTGCTCTACAAACCTACCATAACTTTTCTAAACGTGTTACTTCTAATCATTTGTGAGTAAGGCTCAACAGAAAATGTGTTCTCACTTTGCCAGAGTCATGGACGATCTTGACATACTCTTGGCCAAATTTGTTGGAGTAGAGTTTCAAGAGCCTCTGGGAAACCTCAGACAGAGGTGTGAATTTTGGCTCCTTGTAGATGTATTCTTTGCCATCTTCATCCTCAAAGAAGCCCTACAGGTAAGCATAAGTTGGTCAGAAAACGCTGTTATTAGAAATGTCTATTTCCAAGACCATTTACAACCGTTAAAGTTTGAGCTAGCAGAATGATCCTGCAATGACAAAAGACAACATGCTACATACTTAACGCAGTCTTGAAATACATCAGAAAGGAAAATGTTGATCAAAAAAATCTTAGCCAAAATAGTAATTAAATAATGCTGTGTAATGACAATTACCTGTCCAAAAAAAGCCACTCTAAAGTACGTCCCCAGCAGACGTTTGCCAGTATGCATCACTTCCAAAACTTTAGAGTAGGCACGGTGGAGGGTGTCATACAGGTGTGTCAGTTTCTGCCGCACAAAAACACAAACATTAATATTTTGTTAAACTGTCGTCATACATTGGAGAAAATAAGTATACAGATATATGTTTACCCCATTACAAAGCCATTGATACAAACACAGTCCAGAATTTTTATGGTAGGTTAAAGGCCCACTGAAATGAGATGTTCTTATTTAACCGGGGATAACAGGTCCATTCTATGTGTCATACTTGATCATTTCGCGATATTGCCATATTTTTGCTGAAAGGATTTAGTAGAGAACATCCACGATAAAGTTCGCAACTTTTGGTCGCTAATAAAAAAGCCTTGCCTGTACCGGAAGTAGCAGACGATGTGCGCGTGACGTCACGAGTTGCAGGGCTCCACATATATTTACAGTGTTTATAATGTGAATATGTAAAAAAAGCCACTAGTAAGAGCCATTCGGACAAAAAAAGCCACAATTTCCCCATTAATTTGAGCGAGGATGAAAGATTTGTGAATTAAGATATTGATAGTGAAGGACTAGGAAAAAAAAGAAAAAAAAAAGCGACGGCTCCGGGCGGCGGCAGTGTGAGCGTTTCAGATGTAATTAGACACATTTACTAAGATAATTCTGGAAGATCCCTTATCTGCTTATTGTTTTAACAGTGTTTTAGTGAGATTGTAAAGATTGGAAAGACATACCTCGAGGTTGGGTGGCTGCGGTGAAGACGCAGTGTCTCAGAGAGAAGCCGAGGAGCCAAGCTTACAGCTGCCTTTTTTGACAGCTGCTGCAGGACGACGAATAATCCAATGATGTCTCCGGTAAGATATATATCACAATTTTCCCATCCAAAAACATGCTGGTTGACGTGGAGAAAACATGTTCGCTTGACCGCTCTGCTTCACAACAAACAAAGAAACACCGGCTGTGTCTCGGTGCTAAAGACAGCTGCAATCCACCGCTTTCCACCGACAGCATTGTTCTTTATAGTCTCCATTATTAAATGAACAAATTGCAAAAGATTCAGCAACACAGATGTCCAGAATACTGTGTAATTATGCGATGAAAGCAGATGACTTTTAGCCGCTAGTGGTGCAGCGCTAATATTTCCGCGATGTTTTCAAAAAGAAACTCGCGGGAAATTTAAAATTGCAATTTAGTAAACTAAAAAGGCCGTATTGGCATGTGTTGCAATGTTAATATTTCATCATTGATATATAAACTATCAGACTGCGTGGTCGGTAGTAGTGGGTTTCAGTAGGCCTTTAATTAAAAGAGAGAGAGACTGAATGTTGAAATGATTTCAGAATACTTTTTGATTATAATCAGACATCTGTGGGGTCAGCTGACCCCACAAACTGGTTATGTGCTATGAAGCTCAAAAATTAGTCCTGTCCCTTCAGAAAATAACTACAGTATTTCCTTGAATTGCCGCAGGGCAAATAGTATGCGCCTGCCTTGAATTACTGCCGGGTCAAACTCGCTTCGCAAAATAATTAGCGCATGCTTAGTATTAGCGCCTGGTCAAACTCGTGACGTCACGAGTGACACTTCCCCTGTCATCCTTTTCAAAAAGGAGGAGGCTGATTTCAATACCGGTAATTTGAAATCGCATAAAGGGAAGAAGATTAAGAGCAATTCAGTAGGATTTAAGGTCCAAGCTTACATCACACTCAAATTTTCACTGCATGCCTTTGGTAAGTGCCGGAGTGAGAAGAGGTTTTAAAATAATTAGCACATGCTTACTTTTACCGCATGCCTTTGGTAAGCGCCGGAGTGAGAAGAGGTTTTAAATTAATTAGCGCCCCGGCGGAAATTCAAGAAAATACGGTAATCTCAATTCTTGTGGAAAAGACAACTGTCACAGAAACAGTCTTCCATTTCTACCTTCATGGGCATGGCCAAAGAGTGACTCAAAGGGACAAAATACAAGAAAACTGTCAATTACCCGCGGTCTGGAGCGCCATGTAAAATTCCACCTTGACGGCTAGGGATTTTGCTGACAAAGGTGAAACACTAATTCTAGCTAAACCTGGACTGGATGTCATCAAAAATCAACGGCAACCTTGCTATCCAGAAATCCCCCCTTTAAAATGATTAGGACAACACGGCAACTCGTTGCTGTGTTTGTGTAATTTTTCTGGAGGTTTAGTCAATATGGTGTATAATGTGCCATATGCCTTCCATAATGACAAGGGAGCAGTTTTTCTTTCTTGCTGCAGCCTCATTTTGGGATGGCATGCCTGGAAAACCTCCCCAGAATGAGGTCTGGGAGGCATCCAAACTATCTGCCTGAGCCACCTCAAAGGTCTCCTCTTTATGTAGATGAGCAGTGACCCTGCTATGAGATTCCTTAGGCCCCTTTCCATAGCAGGAACTTTCTCAGGAACTAATCCTTGCCCCCCTTTTTTGCCACCAAAAACTACTTTGGTAGATATCGTTTTTTCTGAACCTTTCAGAGTTCCTTCTCGTAATCTGGGATTTTTCCAGGCAACCAGGAACCTTTTGGGGGGCAGGCTGTGCTATCAAATGCTGATTGGTTGAACACAGTCAGGGGCGTTCCTTTAAAGGCTTACTGAAGTGTGATTTTCTTATTTAAACGGGGATAGCAGGTCCATTCTATGTGTCATACTTGATCATTTCGCGATATTGCCATATTTTTGCTGAAAGGATTTAGCAGAGAACATCGACGATAAAGTTCGCAACTTTTGGTCGCTAATAAAAAAGCCTTGCCTGTACCGGAAGTAGCAGACGATGTGCGCGTGACGTCACGGGTTGTGGTGCTCCTCACATCTGAACATTGTTTACAATCATGGCCACCAGCAGGGAGAGCGATTCGGACCGAGAAAGCGACGATTTCCCCATTAATTTGAGCGAGGATGAAAGATTTGTGGATGAGGAAAGTGAGAGTGAAGGACTAGGAAAAAAAAAAAAAAGACTATACAGTGGGAGCGATTCAGATGTTATTAGACAAATTTACTAGGATAATTCTGGAAAATCCCTTATGTGCTTATTGTGTTACTAGTTTTTTTGTTAGATTATATGGTCGTACCTGTACAACATGAAGGTCGGCCCCGCACCTTTCTTCAGCACCAGTCCACAGGTGGTGGGGGCGATGCCCATCTCTGCCCTTCGCAAGGGACCCTCTTCGAAACACGATCTTTCGAAATGATCGCTACATAATACACTGTACTGTGTGTGTGTGTGTTCCAATCCAACCGTGTTCGCATGACCGCTCTGTTCCCTAGTAAAGCTTCACTGTCATCTTTCGGGAATGTAAACAATGAAACACCGGCTGTGTTTGTGTTGCTAAAGGCGGACACAATACACCGCTTCCCACCTACAGCTTTCTTCTTTGACGTCTCCATTATTCATTGAACAAATTGCAAAAGATTCAGCAACTGTGGAATTATGCGATGAAAAGAGACGACTTATAGCTTAAAACGGTGCTGAAACAAAATGTCCTCTACAATGCGTGACGTCACGCGCACGCGTCATCATACCGCGACGTTTTAGCATGATACTTCCGCGTGAAATTTAAAATTGCAATTTAGTAAACTAAAAAGGCTGTATTGGCATGTGTTGCAATGTTAATATTTCATCATTGATATATAAACTATCAGACTGCGTGGTCGGTAGTAGTGGGTTTCAGTAGGCCTTTAAACTTCTCTTTCAAGCACACGAACGCCATTGGAATATACGCAACGTCTTGTTTTTTTTTTTCTTTTTTCTTGTGTACTTCTATTACAACAAACTTGACCACGGAGAGAAAGAGGAACGAAAGGATCTTTTGAAATTCAGGAACTTTTGTAAGACATCTCTGTGCTGAAGAACACTGATCAGTGGAACTATTTTGCAGTATTTTTAATTAGCCGTAGTCTTTAAACTCTATCTATTAAGTTTAATGTTCCGGGAGGAACTCAAAGTAAAGCCGCTGCTCCTTCACATCGAGAGGAGCCAGATGAGGTGGTTCGGGCATCTGGTCAGGAGGCCACCCGAACGCCTCCCTAGGGAGGTGTTTAGGGCACGTCCAACCGGTAGGAGGCCACGGGGAAGACCCAGGACACGTTGGGAAGACTATGTCTCCCGGCTGGCCTGGGAACGCCTCGGGATCCCCCGGGAAGAGCTAGACGAAGTGGCTGGGGAGAGGGAAGTCTGGGTTTCCCTGCTTAGGCTGTTGCCCCCGCGACCCGACCTCGGATAAGCGGAAGATGATGGATGGATGGAATTATTGTCACAATTTTTTTTTTTTTTACGCAAAACTACAAGAAGTGGACGGACTCTTTCAAACGTATTAATGGAAGAGTGTGAAGCCGGACTCGAAGCGGCGACCTCACCTGCTTACCAATCTGACGTCATGAGATGTATGTGGAATTGAATTTAATATTTTTACAATATATATTTTTTTTCATTTACATTTTTTATCCTGAATTTTAATGCACTGAATAAAAAAAAATAAAAAAATCAATATAATTGTCAGCATAATTTGATATAAAAAAATAAGTTCACAAAATTCAAATGCAAAAAAATGTTACATAAATTTTGGGTCAACAAAAGTTTTTCGTAATAAAGACACAAATTAACCTCCTGACTTTTTCAATTCCATACACTTAATTTTATAAATCAGATAGTTTTTGGTAAATGATTGCTTTGTATTTCATCAACTTACTTTTGCGTAAAAAAACTGACCTAATATTGTTTGTTTTTTTGTTTACATGGTCTCAGTGTAGAAATATAGTAAACCACTAGCCTGATTTGTATAAAGCACCCTGAACTGTGAAATGCGGTGGAAACACAAACCACAGACTTCTACAGGAACCTTTAGATTCAGGAACCAGAGGTTCCAGGAACTGTGGAAAAGGACCTATCTCTAAAAGTGCCATCCTGTGGAGAAAAATATTTTGTATTCACGTTGTTGCCCTTTTTGGGTATTGTGTCTCATCCCTAAAGCCTTACACTCAGCTGTGAACCACCTTGGTTAATGCTAAAGGTTACTGCGTTGCCAAAAAAAAATTACTAAAATCTTCCAGTGGAACCACAGAGTCCCCAGCACAGATGCTCTAACACCCTTCTTAATGACCACTAGCTATTTTGAGCTGCCCTTTGGTACAGATGCACAAATGACAGTACAAGGTCCAAATGTCAGGGAAGGGACCATCTCAGCCACTGGGGATGACTCACAAAATGTAGGAATCAAGCTATTAATAAACCCAACCAGCCTGCTGCTTTCTTCTGCAGCAATTCCAGAGTAAAAACGTGACCAGCTCCTCTCGAGGAGTTTGGTCCACTTTGGTTTGAGATGAGTCTGACTATGTCTTGTTGGAACTTGCCAACCTCTCATACAAGTGCATGTTTTTTTTCCCCACTAAAGAAGCGACATTCCATGCCACAATATTCAGATTTTATAGATAAAAATCTGATTGGGCAGTTTGAAACCAGGTTCTAGGCGCCTGCTCTCAACTACCGTCCGTTGGGACCCTTATGTTTACCTCCCCAGGTCGTCTGTCTATGGGAGAAGAGCTTGTGTGGTTTATTCGGGACTGTGACTGTATGTATGTGTGATTTAAAACCATAGGATTTAGTTATTGGGCTTAAAATACCTGATCGGATTCAAAGTCAAGGTACAAAAGCATCACCTGTGGTTGTGAGGGTACCACCTGATACTTTTTGGTAAAGAAATTCTGCTCAGTACCTCAAAGTCTCTGCGTTGCTCGTAAATGGGTATGATGAGTTTGTAGACATCAGTAATGAGCTCGTAGCGCTCTGCTTTCCAAAGGCCATCAGCACACTCCTCCAACAGCTCAATCAGGACCTCCTGCACAAGTAGAGTTGTTTCAGTCATTAAATTGTCTGGAGGAGTGTAGTGCATTGACACGTTCCCTTTATGTCAGGGGTCTCAAACATGCGGCCCGCGCGATGTCATTGTGCGGCCCGCGCTTTGATATGACAATTTAATGTTGGTGCGGCCCGCGAGTTTAATATGAACGGCGCTTGACAGTGTCATACTTGCCAACGTCCCCAATTTTCCCCTGAGACCCCTGAATTTCAGGGCACCAATTCTCTCGAAAGCCTCTGTCAATTTTTACCAAATCAACAATATTCAGGGAGTGCCATAATGCCACTGCCTTTAGCGCCCCCTACATCCTGAATTGACAGCGTGCAAGCCCAGTTGTATGTTTCATTTGGTCATGCAAGACGAACGTGTGTTATTGCAAGATATATTTGGTCAACAGCTACACAAGTCACATTGTTACAAATATGTGCCAGACTGCGAACCCACACCAAACAAGAATGACATCCGCATCGTAACACAACATAAACACACCAGAACAAATACGCAGAATCCCATGCAGACCTAACTCTTCCGGGCTACAATATACACACCCCTGCTACCACCAACCCACCAGACCCCAACCCACCCTACTTGCGTCGGTTGAGGTGTTGTATATTGTAGCCCTGCAAGGTGTTCTGGGTATTTGTTTTCTTGTGTTTAAGTTGTGTCAGGGTGCGGAAATTCTCCCCAAAAGGTTTTGTCATTCTTGTTTGGTGTGGATTCACATTGTGGTGCATATTTGTAACAGTGTTAAAAGTTTTATTACGGTCACCCTCAGTGTGACATGTATGGCTGTTGAACAAGTATGTCTTGCAGCCACTGATGTTGTTCTGCACAAGTATCACACAACATGATTGGATGTGTGACATAAAAGCATGTGCGATGACATGTAGTGGAGCAGTAGTCTTCTTCTAGGGGAGCGCGGACCCTTGGAGGTACTTGAAGGTATGCCAAGGGGCAAGTGAGATTTATTAAAAACATTCTAAAAACAGCAGTAATTCATAAATCCTTTATACATATGTTTATTGAATAATACTTCAAAGAAATATGAATGTGAGTTCATAAACTGTGTAAAAATATTTCAACAATCTAACATTTAGTGTTGACAACTAGACTTTTTGTGGACATGTTCCATAAATATTGATGTTAAAGATTTCTTTTTTTTTGTGAAGAAATGTTTACAATTAAGTTCATGAATCCAGAAGGATCTCTATTACAATCCCCAAAGAGGGCACTTTAAGTTGATGACTACTTCTATTTGTAGAAATCTTTATTTATAATTGAATCACTTGTTTATTTTTCAACAAGTTTTTTAGTTATTTTTATATCTTTGATGAGCAATATTTTGCACTGTTATACAATTTGATAAATCAGAAACTGATGACACAGTGCTGTATTTTACTTCTGTATCTCTTTTTTTTCAACCAAAAATGCTTTGTTCTGATTAGGGGGTACTTGAATTTAAAAAAATTTCACAGGGGGTACATCACTGAAAAAAGGTTGAGAACCACTGTTGTAGAGGACGTTAAAGGCAGTGCAGTCACGGCAGCCCTTAAACAAGTCGGCTGGGTGAAAATTGGGAAAAATTCGGATGAATGGTTGCACCGGTAGATTGTCGGCAGGATCACTAAATTTCAGGAGTCTCCCGGAAAAATCGTGAGGATTGGCAAGTATGTTTCTAGGGCGGGAAAGCCAGTCATAGAAGGTGAATTCATTAAAAAGTGCATGTTAGATTTTTTAAGAAATCTTTTCTCGCGGCCCAGCCTCACCCAGTTTCTGCAATCAGTGGCCCCCAGGTAAATTGAGTTTGAGACCCCTGCTTTATGTCAAAGCACATGGACCAAACATTGTGTCAAAGTCTAGATCTAACACCCTGTGTCAAAGTCTACTTGTAATTTCCCATCATAATTTTACAGAACAATTAAAAATGTCTGCATGAAAAGAGATAAGGCCAATGAAAAAGTATTTAAGTGATAATAAAAAAAAACTGCAGCGTTTTTATCAGGCTATTTTCAGGACATAGATACCTCATTGAAGTGAACATCTTGCATGCCTACATCCTCCATCATGGCTGCTTCTTCATCGATGTTTGGAGTGATGACGCGAAATGCTGAGCAGCCGTGCCGGAACATTCCTTCCAAAGCAAGAGAGAAAATGATTTCCTATCTGTATTTACAGTATGTAATCTAGCACATTGTAAAGTCATAAAAAAAACTCCTAGAGTGAACTCACCTTTCCTGGACAGGTACTCAGCTACTAGAGCAGCAACATGCACGTAGCACATGGCTGCCTGAAAGTGAAACAGACAAAACAAGTTACCATTCAAACATACTGCCTTGCTTCGGTTGCCAATTCCCAGAGAAATAAATAAGGGGACGTCTCTGGTAGAATCTGACACGATTTTTCTTTGTTGCCTCTTTTTTATTTGTGCGAAACAAATGTTATACTATTTGACAAAATGTTAAAGATTGTAATTATAACATCATATATCAACGTTGTTGCCCTAGGGTAAACTGGGTAACACAAGGCATATTGACAGAGCTTAACCCATTGTTACTATAACAATCTACAAGATTAATATAGGTTGCCTCTCTCTCTTCCCTTTCATCTTTCGGTATTCCTTTTTTTTTATTTATTTCATTTATTTATTTATTTTTAATTATCTTTCGAGCTATCATTATGTATACGTATTGTTGCATTTGAACAACTGTATTGTTGATAATAGAGGTAAACTATTGGTTTTGTTCATGATCAATAGCGCTTTTTCTATTGGTATTTGTATTGCTCCAGTTTTAGTGTAAAAATGCTCATTGTCATTACTATATTATTATTTATTTCACCAACTGCTTATTTGCTATCATTTTTACGATCATATACGGCGTGGCGAAGTGGGAGAGTGGCCGTGCGCAACCTGAGGGTCCCTGGTTCAATCCCCACCTAGTACCAACCTTGTCACGTCCGTTGTGTCCTGAGCAAGACACTTCACCCTTGCTCCTGATGGGTGCTGGTTAGCGCCTTGCATGGCAGCTCCCTCCATCAGTGTGTTAATGTGTGTGTGAATGGGTAAATGTGGAAGTAGTGTCAAAGCGCTTTGAGTACCTTGAAGGTAGAAAAGCGCTATACAAGTACAACCCATTTATTTATCTATTTATTTATATTTGTACATATTGTATGTGCTGGTGTTGTTCTATTGTTGTTGTTGTTATTGTTGTATTTGCTGTTGTTGTTTTTGTCTCTCTGTCTAATCCCCCTCTTATCCCCACAATTTCCCCCTCTGTCTTCCTTTTTTTCCTCTTTCTATCTCCTCCTGCTCCGGCTCGGCTGCACCACATGATAATATAAATACATTTAATAAAGTCAAATTCAAATAAGGCAACAAGAGATTTCAGCACAAGATTGTGCTGAAAATTGTAATTTTCCTGAAGGAACTCTCCTGACGGAATAAATAAAGTACTATCTAATCTAATCTAATCTAATCTAATCTAATCTAATCTAAGAGGAGTATCCTACACTTCTCTTTTGTAAAGTAAATCTGAACAGCCGATATGGGCATCTACATCAACTATATGATTTGCCTGAGAGGCTGGACAGGACAAAAAAAAACAAAAACAAAAAAAAAATTGTAATTGTTAATACAATTTACTCATAATAATTGTTAATAATTATTTTTTCGTACCAAAAATAAATAGATTAAACTAAATTTATAAGACTGGAGACAAACATCAATTTACAAATTATTGACCTGTTTCTTTACTTCCACAATTTTATAAAATCATTGAAAAACTGTTCAATAACAGATTAGAGCAGGGGTCGGGAACCTTTTTGGCTGCGAGAGCCATACAAGCCAAATATTTTAAAAAATATTTCCGTGAGAGCCATATAACATATTTTTTTAAGACTGAATATAATTAAATGCGTGCATTTTTAAGTACGACCGACATTTTTAGAGTATAATAAGTCCTTTATTCTTCTTAATAACATTGTTATTCTGAAGCTAACCAACAATAAATAAAATACTTCTTACCATTAATACGACTTCTTGAACAGGTGCGGTAGAAAAACGGATTGATGGATTAAAATGCATGAGAATGTTTTATATTTTGAACGTTATTTTTGACACTGTGATTACCAGCGGAATTATTCATTACTTATCGTGTTAGGCAATGTCAGCTAAGATTTATCCGAGAGCCAGGTGTAGTCATCAAAAGAGCCACATCTGGCTCTAGAGCCATAGGTTCCCTACCCCTGGATTAGAGAGTTTCACAAACAAAATAGTACTCGAAGAGAACCAATATGGATACAGAGCTAATGTTTCAGCTTCAATGGCTTTAATTGAAATTACAGAAGAAATTTCCAATGCAATAAATAGTAAAAAATGAGCGGCAGCAGTGTTAATGGATCTAAATTTGACACAATTGATCACAATATTTTAATCAAAAAACTAGCACGAGATGGAATCAGAGGATTAGTCTTAAACTGGATAAGAGGAGTGAATTATATTTATATAGCGCTTTTTCCTCAAGTGACTCAAAGGACTTTACATAGTGAAACCCAATATCTAAGTTACAATTAAGCCAGTGGGTGGCACTGGGAGCAGGTGGGTAAAGTGTCTTGCCCAAGGACACATTGGCATTGACTTGGAAGGCGGAAGGGGGGATCGAACCTGCAACCCTCAAGTTGCTGGCACAGCCGCTCTACCAACCAAGCTATACCGCCCCCAGTGTAGCCCCGGTTATAGATAAGAAGTTATCTAACGAACAGGAAACAATACGAGAAGCTAGGCGAACACACTTCTAAAATGCTAAATACATCCTGTGGTGTACCTCAGGGATCAATACTAGGACCTAAATTATTCAATCTCTATATAAATAACATTTATAAAGTTACAAAATATTTAAATTTAGTATTATTTGCCTTTAATAAAGAGATTGAATGTGCTTTGAGGGCTGTCATATCTTCTTGTCAACAAACAGGGTATATTTTTGGTGCCAAGTTTGTCACTTGAATCACTGATTGATTCAATATCCCCATTGTGTACGTATGTATGTTGTGGTCTGCTTTGTCACAGTATGATGGTGCCTCTTCCAATTTGATATCAAGTTTATTTTAATGCGGTGATGTTTGCTGCATATTTTACCAACTCCGCTATTTTATAACGCCGCTATTATGAACACTGACAAACAGTAAGCATGTAGACCAGGGGTGTCCAAAATGCAGCCCTGGGCCCATTTGCGGCCCACAGGTCATTTTTTAACGGCCCCACAACACATTCTAAAAATATGATTAAAAAAAAAACAAAAAAAAAACGTGGTATAAAAGAGCAAACAGGTGAAATGAAACAATAAATTGTTGGAATGTTTAGTCCAATATTACACAGCTGCCATGCAGGCTGTTTCTTTAAAAAATAATAATTAATCAAAATCAACATCATTATGAATTATTGATATTTTCAAGGCTCCAATTATGTCACATTAAATGTTCCACTTTGAGATATTGTTTGCGGAAAGTGTTGCATATTTTGTGTTTGCCATATAAAACACTGAGCTGTTTTTTTTTTTTAAAAGGCCGGCCTAAAACAAACAAAACAAAAAACATGAACAACAATCAACTTATACATTAAAGGATGGATCTGAAGCTGATATCGAGGTTATTGTGCTAAAAGTAAACATAAAAAAAAAACATATAATTTTTTCTTTAACCCCTTCATGAGTGTAACCCTTTTGGATCCACAGTAATTTTAGTGGGATTTTTTTTGTATGTGTCATTGCTCTAAAAATGTCAATTTTGTTATGAGTTATTGACCTTTTAAATTATTTTACAATATCAAACATTCCACTTTCAAAATTTAATCGGGGGAAAATATTGCACATTAGGTGATTTTTTCCATAAAAAACCTGGGTTCTTCTTTGACAAAAAGGGCATACAACTTAAAGGTTTAAAACGTTTTTTTGACAGGTAGACCTAATGTTGATCGAGAGATTTAAACTTTAAATAATAATAATAATAATAATTGATTGATTGATTGAAACTTTTATTAGTAGATTGCACAGTTTAGTACATATTCCGTACAATTGACCACTAAATGGTAACACCCGAATAAGTTTTTCAACTTGTTTAAGTCGGGGTCCACGTTAATAATAATACTAATAATAATAATAATAATACTAAATAATAGGGGTGTGGGAAAAAAATCGATTGGAATACAAATCGAATCGAATACGTTGTGCGATTCAGAATCGATTATCATTTTCAAAAAAACAATTATTTTTGGGGATTTGTTTTAATTAATCCAACAAACCACTACACAGCAATACCATAACAATGCAATCCAATTCCAAAACCAAACCTGACCCAGCAACACTCAGAACTGCAATAAACAGAGCAATTGAGAAGACACAAACACGAACCAGAACAAACCAAATGTAGTGAAACAAAAATTAATATTATCAACAACAGTATCAATATTAGTTATAATTCCAGCATAGGAGTGATTAAAAATCCCTCATTGACATTATCATTAGACATTTATGAAAATAAAAAAAGAACATTAGTGTCACAGTGGCTTACACTTGCATCGCATCTCATAAGCTGGACAACACACTGTGTCCAATATTTTCACAAAGATAAAATAAGTCATATTTTTGGTTCGTTTAACAGTTAAAACAAATTTACATTATTGCAATCAGTTGATAAAACATTGTCCTTTACAATTATAAAAGCTTTTTTTTTTTTTTAAATATACTACTCTGCTTGCATGTCAGTAGACTGGGGTAGATCCTGCTGAAATCCGATGCATTGAATGAATACACTGCGATGAGTCGGCGACTTGTCTAGGGTGTACCCCACCTTCAGCCCGATTGTAGCTAAGATAGGCGCCAGAGCCCCCCGTGACCCCAAAAGGGAATAAGCGGTAGAAAATGGATGGATGGATGAATGAATACAGAATCGTTTTGAATCGAGAATTGAAACAAAAAAAATCGATATATTATCGAATCGTGACCCCAAGAATCTATATCGAATCGAATCGTGGGACACCCAAAAATTTGCAGCCCTACTAAATAATGATAATTTTTTAAATATTTTTTTGACCAAAAACCTTGAGCTTTACTGGGATCAAGCCTGAGTGGAGGCCTAAATGTAGACTTTTTTATCCATTTATTGCATTGGTTTTTAAATTAAAAAATATCAAAAAGCGACTGGTAGTTTTTTTTTCCAGGAAGCAGCCAAATTTGACAGAACACTGGCATCCATTAGCTGAAGCTGACTTTTTTCGATTCTCACCGTGATACCAGACAAAGTGCATCCCTTTTCAACCCAACACAGGAAGCCTACTTGTTTCTTAATACGGGATGTTTGCGTTTTCAAGAGACAGTTGGCAACCCTGTTCAAAAAGGTCCGTGTTCGAAGTTTTCCCTCTTTTTATCAAAAGTAATCAAACACACCTCCGAAAGGTCGCCGTTTTTGTTGTGGATCCGCGCCATGCTGTCTAGCCAGGTCTTGCGGAGCTCTGGCGTGGTCGTGTACGACTTGGCCAAACTATACTGGAGGTCCACTAACATCTCTGGGTCATTCTCATGCTCCTTCATTTGCTCAGTGGCCATCAGCACTGTTCTGATGCGCTTAGTCAGGTCCTTCACGTCTGATGGGAAAGCAGTATGCTGCGAAGAAAAGCAGGGCATTAAAAGAACCACAGCCAGGTAAACCAAAATCAAATAACCTAAACTAATACAGTGGGGCAAAAAAGTATTTAGTCAGCCACCGATTGTGCAAGTTCTCCCACTTTAAATGATGACAGAGGTCTGTTATTTTCATCATAGGTACACTTCAACTGTGAGAGACAGAATGTGAAAAAAAAATCCAGGAATTCACATTGTAGGAATTTTAAAGAATTTATTTGTAATTTATGTTGGAAAATAAGTATTTGGTCAACCATTCAAAGCTCTCATTGATGGAAGGAGGTTGTGGCTCAAAATCTCACGATACATGGTCCAATTCATTCTTTCCTTAACACGGATCAATCGTCCTGTCCCCTTAGCAGAAAAACAGCCCCAAAGCATAATGTTTCCACCCCTATGCTTCACAGTAGGTATGGTGTTCTTGGGATGCAACTCAATATTCTTCTTCCTTCAAACACGACGAGTTGAGTTTATACCAAAATGGATACATGGATGATACAGCAGAGGATTGAGAGAATGTCATGTGGTCAGATGAAACCAAAATAGAACTTTTTGGTATAAACTCAACTTGTTGTGTTTGGAGGAAGAAGAATACTGAGTTGCATCCCAAGAACACCATACCTACTGTGAAGCATGGGGGTGGAAACATCATGCTTTGGGGCTGTTTTTCTGCTAAGGGGACAGGACGATTGATCCGTGTTAAGGAAAGAATGAATGGGGCCATGTATCGTGAGATTTTGAGCCAAAACCTCCTTCCATCAGTGAGAGCTTTGAATGGTTGACCAAATACTTATTTTCCACCATAATTTACAAATAAATTCTTTAAAATTCCTACAATGTGAATTCCTGGATTTTTTTTTCCACATTCTGTCTCTCACAGTTGAAGTGTACCTATGATGAAAATTACAGACCTCTGTCATCATTTTAAGTGGGAGAACTTGCACAATCGGTGGCTGACTAAATACTTTTTTGCCCCACTGTAAGTGTCGGTGAAAACATTGTTAAAGATCAGTAAAACATTTTATAATGTTCTTAAAATGTACTTTAAGACATAGAGTGATGTATCGGTCGCCTTATCAGCTGTTTGAAATGTGTTGTGGGAAGTCATACATATTAAGCTGATTCACTTAAGTGTTCGACATCACAAGCTTACCTTGATGCTTTTATCACTGTTTGCACAGTTGTTAATGATTGACAGAGACTGCTGGAAACGTGTGCCACAGATGCCAATAACATCAGCAATCAGCTGGCTGACAGCAATTACCACCTGAGCAGATAATGTAATTACAGCACAAAGCATGAATCATGTTGGAACAGGAACAGGTACCTGCAGGTGGGTCCTGACAAACGATTTACGTCCGGTGTAGTCAAAGTTACTCTTCATGAGGAAGTAAAGAAGATGAGCAGCGTCGCTGCGGAGGGAGCTCATCTTGGAGTTGCAACACTTCAGGATTTCATAGCAAAAGTTGGCACACATGTCAGCCCGCCCATCAAAGAACGTGCAGGGGAACTAAAGAATAGATTGGTGGGAAAAAAATACATCAATCAGGAGCTTGCAAAAAAAAAAGGCCTTTTATGTATACAAAATGAAATAGAAAATGTAATTTACTACAAACCCCGTTTCCATATGAGTTGGGAAATTGTGTTAGATATAAATATAAACGGAATGCAATGACTTGCAAATCATTTTCAACCCATATTCAGTTGAATATGCTACAAAGACAACATATTTGATGTTCAAACTGATGAACTTTTTTTTTATGCAAATAATCATTAAGTGAAGAATTTGATGCCAGCAACACGTGACAAATAAGTTGGGAAAGGTGGCAATAAATACTGATAAAGTTGAGGAATTCTCATCAAACACTTATTTGGAACACCCCACAGGTGTGCAGGCTAATTGGGAACAGGTGGGTGCCATGATTGGGTATAAAAGCAGCTTCCATGAAATGCTAAGTAATTCACAAACAAGGATGGGCCGAGGGTCACCACTTTGTAAGCAAATTGTCAAACAGTTTTAGAGCAACATTTCTCAAAGAGCAATTGCAAGGAATTTAGGGATTTTACCATCTACGGTCCGTAAAATCATCAAAATGTTCAGAAAATCTGGAGAAATCATTGCACGTAAGAGATGATATTACGGACCGTTGATCCCTCAGGTGGTACTGCATCAAAAACCGACATCAGTGTGTATAGGATAGCACCACATGGGTTCAGGAACACTTCATAAAAATACTTTCAGTAACTACAGTTGGTCGCTACATCTGTAAGTGCAAGTTTAAATTCTACTATGCAGAGCAAAACCCATTTATCAACAACAACAAGGAACGCTGCTGGCTTGGCTGGGCCTGAGCTCATCTAAGATGGACTGATGCAAAGTGGAAAGGTGTTCTGTGGTCTGACGAGTACACATTTCAAATTATATTTGGAAACAGAGGACGTGGTGTCCTCCAGAACAAAGAGGAAAATAACCATTCGGATTGTTATAGGCGCAAAGATGAAAAGTCAGCATGTGTGATGGTATGGGGGTGTATTAGTGCCCAAGGCATGGGTAACTTACACATCTGTGAAGGCACGATTAATGCTGAATGGTCCATACAGGTTTTGGAGCAACATATGTTGTCATCCAAGCAGCGTTGTCATGGACGCCCCTGCTTTAGCAAGACAATGCCAAGCCACGTGTTACAACAGCGCTGTTTCGTTGTAAAAGAGTGCGGGTACTTTCCTGGCCCGCCTGTAGTCCAGACCTGTCTCCCATCGAAAATGTGTGGCGCATTATGAAGCGTAAAATACGACCGGGGACACCCCGGACTGTTGAACGACTGAAGCTCGACATAAAACAAGAATGGGAAAAAATTCAATTTTCAGAGCTTCAACAATAAGTTTCCTCAGTTCCCAAATGTTTATTGAGTGTTGTTAAAAGAAAAAGTGAACATGCCCTTTCCCAACCACTTTGGCACGTGTTGCAGCCATGAAATTCTAAGTCAATTATTTATTTGCAAAAAAATTATAAAGTTTATGAGTTTGAACATCAAATATCTTGTCTTTGTAGTGCATTCAACTGAATATGGGTTGAAAAGGATTTGCAAATCATTGTATTCCGTTTATATTTACATCCAACACAATTTCCCAACTCATATGGAAACGGGGTTTTTATGTTTGTTTGTTATCTATTTAAAAAAGTAACTTAAAATAACTTTGAAAGAAGAATGAGGTGGTCAGTTGCAATACACTTTTCCACCACTTTCCAAACAAACAGAAGAAGCCTGGAGCGATAGTCAAAGAGAAGTTTCTAAAGTGCAAAAAATCTGACTAAAGTGGTGAAGCTGTATTTTAATCTTATTAACAGTTTACTTAAAAAAATATTCATTATTAAAGGCCTACTGAAACCCACTACTACCGACCACGCAGTCTGATAGTTTATATATCAATGATGAAATATTAACATTGCAACACATGCCAATACGGCCGGTTTAGTTTACTAAATTGCACTTTTAAATTTTGCGGCGAAATATCCCGCTGAAACGTCTTGGTATGATGACGCGTGAGCGTGACATCACGCACTGTAGAGAAAATTTTGTTCCAGCACCGATCCAAACCGTAAGTCGTCTGTTTCATCGCATAATTCCACAGTATTCTGGACATCTGTGTTGCTGAATCTTTTGCAATTAGTTCAATGAATAATGTAGACGTCAAAGAAGAAAGCTGTAGGTGTGAAGCGGTGTATTGTGGCCGCCTTTAGCAACATAAACACAGCCTGTATTTCATTGTTTACATTCCCGAAAGATGACGGTGAAGCTTTACTATGGAACAGAGATGTAAAGCGAACACGGTTGGATTGGACCACACACACAAAGTACAGTGTATTATGCAGCGATCATTTTGAAAGATCGTGTTTCGAAGAGGGTCCCTTGCGAAGGGCAGAGATGGGCATTGCCACCACCCGTCGACTGGTGCTGAAGAAAGGTGTGGGGCCGACCTTCAGGTTGTATAGGTACGACCATATAATCTCACGAAAACACTAGTAACACAATAAGCAGATAAGGGATTTTCCACAATTATCCAAGTAAATGTGTCTGATAACATCTGAATCGCTCCCACTGCCCTTGTCTTTTTTTCTAGTCTTTCACTCTCTCTTTCCTCATCCACAAATCTTTCAACCTCGCTCAAATTAATGGGGAAATCGTCGCTTTCTCGGTTTGAATCGCTCTCGCTGCTGGTGGCCATGATTGGAAACAATGTTCAGATGTAAGGAACTCCACAACCCGTGACGTTTTTTTTTTTTTTAAAGTAGCCAGCAGCGGTAAAGTTTAGAGCAGTGTTCCCCAAACCAAACCAAGACTTGCAGGTCGAATGCGGCCCACCAGCATCCAAAATCCGGACCGCAGGAAGTCTCAATTTTTTTTTATTTGTCTGACCACTTCCATGTTAGCTACCTTTGATTAGGTTACATATAAATATCAAATATGATTAAAATCAATGTTAAGATCGCCAATTTAGTGGAAAAGTTGGGCGTTAGGTGAAATATTTAAACCATGAAGTACCTTGTAGATAAATGTTCTAAGGGAGTTGAAGACCTGCTTGAGGGCAGCCTCAGAGTGAGGGATCTGCAGGAAACACAGATGCACCTGAAATACTTTCTTCATCAAGGGGTTGTGGCCCAGATCTGAGTTCAACTGGCTCTGAGAGAGAAAACAGAGAAGCATACAAGATGTGAGAGTTTTCGCATACATGTATTTTTTTTTGATTGATTGATACTTTTATTAGTAGATTACACAGTTCAGTACATATTTCGTACAATTGACCACTAAATGGTAACACCCGAATAAGTTTTTCAACTTGTTAAGTATATATTCATGGTACAAATATATACTATCAGCATAATACAATCATCACACAGGTTAATCATCATAGTATATACATTGAATTATTTACATTATTTACAATCCGGGGGGTGGGATGAGGAGCTTTGGTTGATATCAGTACTTCAGTCATCAACAATTGCATCAACAGAGAAAAGTAGACATTGAAACAGTGTAGGTCTTACTTAGTAGGATATGTACAGCCAGCAGAGAACATAGTGAGTTCAGATAGCACTATGTTTGTCATCAGAGTTTTCAGTAAAGAACAATCAGTTCAGAAGTGTGTAAACAAATACAGCTGGCTAGTGGGAGTCATGGCTCGCAATCGTGCAAGGAAACACGGACAGACCCTGTGTGCTAACAAAACTTTTATTTACATCAAGACAACACTTGGAGAGGCCTGGAGAACTGCCAGTTGTAGCATGTGTTGTCGCCCTGTAATGCAACAGAGTGCACTGCAGTGCCAAGAAGAATTGAAGTCCATCCCCGAGCTGTGTCCTGATCAATCAATCAATCCATGTTTATTTATATAGCCCTAAATCCCAAATGTCTCAAAGGACTGTTTAAACCACTATGACTACGACATCCTCGGAAGAACCCACATAAGGGCAAGGAAAACTCACACCCAGTGGGACGCCAGTGACAATGATGACTATGAGAAACCTTGGAGAGGACCCCCCCCCCCTTCTTGGGGACCGAAAGCAATGGATGTCGAGCGGGTCTAACATGATACTGTGAACTTTTGCAGCCCTGCAGTGTTTGAACAGAGATTGAATGGCAGGGGACACAACCGAGTCGATGAGCCATCAAAGAGTCATGGCCAGCGGTGCAGCCAGGACGTACATACAGTCAGTATGTCAGTTCTTGGCGACCCATCAGCGTTTTTGTTCTGTAACCCTGTACACTGATTGTTTGTCTAATCTTGAACAGGTTTGTGCTGAAAACAAAGTTTCGTTGTACCTGTGCAATGACAATAAAGACCTATCCCATCCTATCCTAAGTTAAAGCCTGTGCTGTCTGTAATGGAAAAGCCATAAGTGCAGAAGAGGTCAAAGCCAAGCAGGTTAACATCGTGTCCAGACACTTGAAAGATGAATGCTGGGAGGGCAAAGGAGCCATAGCGCACAGAGAAGGTGGCAACATTCACCATACCAAGTTCAGTGTGTCCATAGCCAATGTTCCCTCTAATTGTTTGTGTGTGAGCAAACACAAAAACTCCCTGAGCTTTCAGTGGAGCAACATCACACGTGGCAATACCAGCAGCACACCTGTCTCAAACCAATTTAAATCATTTATTATAACATATATGACAGGAGTCATTTGCATGAAATTTTTTTCTAATACAAGTGATTTAGCCCACTTGTAATGAAAATCTTGTTTTTCATAAGCTATGTACAGTGGGGCAAAAAAGTATTTAGTCAG
Organism: Nerophis ophidion; assembly: GCF_033978795.1. Classification (NCBI taxonomy): domain Eukaryota; kingdom Metazoa; phylum Chordata; class Actinopteri; order Syngnathiformes; family Syngnathidae; genus Nerophis; species Nerophis ophidion. The sequence goes on along the minus strand of NC_084616.1, from coordinate 69,987,048 downwards.
CCACCGATTGTGCAAGTTCTCCCACTTAAAATGATGACAGAGGTCTGTAATTTTCATCATAGGTACACTTCAACTGTGAGAGACAGAATGTGGAAAAACTATCCAGGAATTCACATTGTAGGAATTTTAAAGAATTTATTTGTAAATTATGGTGAAAAATAAGTATTTGGTCAACCATTCAAAGCTCTCACTGATGGAAGGAGGTTTTGGCTCAAAATCTCACGATACATGGCCCCATTCATTCTTTCCTTAACACGGATTAATTGTCCTGTCCCCTTAGCAGAAAAACAGCCCCAAAGCATGATGTTTCCACCCCCATGCTTCACAGTAAATATGGTGTTCTTGGGATGCAACTAAGTATTCTTCTTCCTCCGAACACAATGAGTTGAGTTTATACCAAAATGGATACATGGATGATACAGCAGAGGATTGGGAGAATGTCATGTGGTCAGATGAAACCCATAATAGAACTTTTTGCTATAAACTCAACTCGTCGTGTTTGGAGGAAGAAGAATACTGAGTTGCATCCTAAGAACACCACACCTACTGTGAAGCATGGGGGTGGAAACATCATGCTTTGGGGCTGTTTTACTGCTAAGGGGACATGCGCCTGGGGAAAAGGTTGATTGGAAACACTAAATTGGCCCTAGTATGTGAATGTAAGTGTGAATGTAGTTTGTCTATCTGTGTTGGCCCTGCGATCAGGTGGCGACTTTTCCAGGGTTAACCCCGCCTTCCGCCCAAATGCAGCACCCCCCGTAACCCCGAATGGGACAAGCGATAGAGAATGGATGGATAGATGGACTGTATTGGTATTCACATCTTCCGTAAAATGTTTTTTTTTGTATAATTTTGTCTAATACTTAGATCAGGGGCGCTCACACTTTTTCTGCAGGCGAGCTACTTTTCAATTGACCAAGTCGAGGAGATCTACCTCATTCCTATTTATAATTTATATTTTTTTATTTATGAAAGCGGCATTTTTGTTAACAAGTTAATGGTGTTTAATGATAATACAAGCATGTTTAACACACATAGATTCCTTTCTTTCATGAAGACAAGAATATAAGTTGGTGTATTTGATTCTGATGACTTGCATTGATTGGAATTAGACAGTGGTGCTGATAACGTCCGCATTTTCAAATGGAGGAAAAAAAAAAGTCCTCCTTTCTGTCCAATACCACATGAAAGTGGTTGGATTTGGCATCTCATTTGTCCAACTTGCATACTCGTTTTTAAACACTTTGTTATGAGAGTTGCATATGTGTGTGGCCCTTTAATGTCTGGCAGCAGGTGAGTGACGTCAGTGAGTGTGCGGGTGGGCAAGCAAGTGAGAAAGCGGTCGCTGAGGGCGGGGGAGAAATACATTGGCATCAAACTCCGTAGCTTGCTAGCTTGTGCACGCTAGCTTTCTGAGACTCTTATTTTGTTAGCACAGGCAGGATGAAACAGGTCTTTTATGGTGAAGACAGGAAGTGTGCAGTCGGTCTTTAGAGTTTTGACAGTAGGTACGGAGTCTCTAGAAATAAAACGTGTTTCTCTGCGTCCGCCCTGTTAGTGATTTTTTTCTTAAATATGAGCTCGCAGCAGCCAGCGTCATCTCACAAGATCCTCGGGTGCCGAGAATGTCAAACAACTGACGAAAGTGAAGTCTTGGTATGATTGATGATTGCTCATTTTTATGTCTATTTTTTAATGCCTGGCTTGAGATCGACTGACACACCCTCCGAGATCGACGTAATGGGCACCCCTGACTTAGATATTAAAAAAACAACAAAAACAGGTGTATATACCTTGAATCCCATAATGAAAATTGTGAGTGTGTCCAGCACAGTCAGACACACTTCAGTAGACATGTTGGCCTCCAGCAAGCATTGGTTGCTCAAATCGGCTTCTGTGTGAGTGTACACTAGAGCAAAAACACAACATTACTGTCATTTATCACAGCCATATATTTGATCACGCATAAAGGCCTGATGCTGCTCAACGATAAATGCTTGTATATAATATTGTCACCAATAATTGCATGTTTAAAGGCCTACTGAAACCCACTATTACCGACCACGCAGTCTGATACTTTATATATCAATGATGAAATATTAACATTGCAACACATGCCAATACGGCCTTTTTAGTTTACTAAATTGCAATTTTAAATTTCCAGCTAAGTGTCCTGTTGAAAACGTTGCGGTATGATGACGTGTATGATGACGCGTGAGTTTGACGTCACCGGTTGTAGCGGACATTATTTTCCAGCCCGATCCAAGCTACAGTATAAGTAGTCTGCTTTAATCGCATAATTACACAGTATTCTGGACATCTGTGTTGCTGAATCTTTTGCAATTTGTTCAATTACTAATGGAGAAGTCAAAGTAGAAAGATGTAGGTGGGAAGCTTTTTGCCTTTAGCCACACAAACAGAGCCGGTGTTTCCTTGTTTAAAATTCCCGAAGGTGAAGCTTTACTATGGAACAGAGCGGTCAAAAGAACATGGATCCCGACCACATGTCAACCGGCAGGTTTCGGTGAGAAAATTGTGGTAATAAGTCGGCTCTTACCGTAGTTATGAGCGGAGCTTGCGTCCTCCTGCAGCTGCGGACTATTACCTCCTCCCATCGGAGACACTGGCGGTCACCACACTCGTGGCCACATCCCTCCAACTTTTAGGTACCATATAATCTCACTAAAACACTAGTAACACAATAGACAGATAAGGGATTTTCCAGAATTATCCTAGTAAATGTGTCTAATAACACCTGAATCGCTCTCACTGCCCTCGCCTTTTTTTTTTTTTTAGTCCTTCACTCTCACTATCCTCATCCACAAATATTTCATCCTCGCTCAAATTAAAGGGGAAATTGTTGCTTTCTCGGTCCGAATGGCTGTAGCTGCTGGTGGCCATGATTGTAAACAATGTGAGGATGTGAGGAGCTCTACAACCCGTGACACATAGAATGGACCTGCTATCCCCGTTTTTAAATAAGAAAATCTAATTTCACTAAGCCTTTAACATTGTTACTAAAACAACCTCCTTCCATCTCCGTAATATCGCAAAGATGTGTCCCAATTTTTCCACTACCGATGCTGAGATCACTATTTATGCGTACAACAAACCTTTTTGCATTTTTGATAGGAGTGTAGGTTGTTAAACAGTCTTAATAGGACACAGGCAACTTTATAACGACTATTTTTTATTGTCGAATGAGAAACACCTTCAAACTTTCAGGCTTGGTGCCCATGTACAACATTCCCACTTCTCATAATCTTCCTGACAATTCCACTGCATGGAGGATCTGATTTGTACAAAAAAAGGCTTGCATTTCAGCCAATTCGAGGTACAGTAGGGAAGGGATTCACCTGGCCCCATTCCTAGGAGGGTTAATCATTTTGCAATGCAGTCTGCTGAAAATGATGGAAAGCACCACTCTAAATAAATGATGCTGTGGTTAAAGGCCTACTGAAACCCACTACTACCGACCACGCACTCTGATAGTTTATATATCAATGATGAAATATTAACATTGCAACACATGCCAATACGGCCGGTTTAGTTTACTAAATTACAATTTTAAATTTCCCGCGGAGTTTCCTGTTGAAAACGTCACGGAATGATGACGCTTATGTTGATGCGTGTTTGTGACGTTATTGGTTGGAGGGAACATTTTAGCCCAGCACCACTTACGGTTAAAAGTCGTCTTTTTATCGCGCAATTACACAGTATTTTGGACATCTGTGTTGCTGAATTTTTTGCATTTTGTTCAATTAATAATGGAGACTATAAAGAAGAATGCCTTTGGTGGAAAGCGGTGTATTGCAGCTGCATTTAGCACCGAAAAACAAACAGTGTTTCTTTGTTTGTTGTGAAGCTTTAACACAGAGCGGTGAAGCGAACATGTTTCTCTACGTCAACCAGCAAGTTTTTTTGGGGGGGAAAATTGTCATATTAAGTCGGCTCTTACCGGAGACTTGAGTGGATTACACGACCTCATCCTGCAGCTCAAAAAGGCAGCTGTGATCTTGGCTCCTCTGCTTCTCTCAGAGACACTGGCGTTCACCGCAGCCATCCCACTTTCAGGTAATACTTTATAATCTCACTAAAATACTATTAAAACAATAAGCAGATAAGGGATTTTCCAGAATTATCCTACTACACTACATAAACACTACACTACATAATTACATCTGAAACTCTCCCACTGCCGCCACCTGGAGCCTTCACCTTTTCTTTTTTTCTCCTTTTTTTTTTTCTTGCTTCACTCTAACTTTCCTCATCCACGAATATTTCATCCTCGCTCAAATTTATGGGGAAATTGTCGCTTTCTCGGTCTGAATTGCTCTTACTGCTGGTGGCCATGATTGTAAACAATGTGAGGATGTGAGGAGCCCTCACACCGGTGACGTCACGCGCACATCGTCTGCTACTTCCGGTAAAAGCAGGGCTTTTCTGTAAGCGACCAAAAGTTGCAAACTTTAATGTCGATGTTCTCTACTAAATCCTTTCAGCAAAAATATGACAATATCGCGAAATGATCAAGTATGACACATAGAATGGACCTGCTTTCCCCGTTTGAATAAGAAAATCTCATTTCAGTAGGCCTTTAAAGTTGAAATGGTCACAAATAAGATATTTAACAGTCTACTGCCATCTGGCAGCTAAAGTGGGAAGTGCACCCTCCAATTCATCTCCTTTCATCTGTCAGGTGAACCGCAATTAATCGGGCCATATAAATTCCCTTCCTACTGTAGCTGGGGCGTGTGCTCGGCTGAATTTGGGGAGGGCGTGGCGCGGTTGGCAGAGGGCCGTGCAAGCAACCTGAGGGTTCCTGGTTCAATACCCACCTTCTACCATCCTAGTCACGTCCGTTGTGTCCTTGAGCAAAACACTTCACCCTTGCTCCTGATGGGTCGTGGTTAAAGCCTTGCATTGCAGCTCGCGCCATCAGTGTGTGAATTTGTATGTGAATGGGTGAATGTGGAATAGTGTCAAAGCGCTTTGAGAACATTAAAGTTGGAAAAGCGCTATGCAAGTATAACCCTTTTATCATTTATTTATCATTATAATTTCTAGAAATGCGTAAGGAGTGAGAGTTGTGGTGTGAATGCGGGTGAAAGGCGTAATTTGAGAAATTCTCGCACATATTGCGTGAATATTGTCAAAAAGTGGACAGCTTGATATTGTTGCGGTGAAAATACTAGCAGCGGCAGCATTAGTGCTGTGTTTACAAAGATTTCAATCAAACCCGGAAAGGAAGTCCTGGTAAAATACATTTGTTGATCGCCGCAACATAATACTAATCGAAAATAAGGTAAATATTACACTGTAATACATATAATACATATATAAAATGTAATTTACCAACAGTTAATTTTTGATTTGTTTTTAAAGGCCTACTGAAATGAGATTTTCTTATTTAAACGGGGATAGCAGGTCCATTCTATGTGTCATACTTGATCATTTCGCGATATTGCCATATTTTTGCTGAAAGGATTTAGTAGAGAACATCGACGATAAAGTTTGCAACTTTTAGTCGCTAATAAAAAGCCTTGCCTGTACCGGAAGTAGCAGACGATGGCGTCACAAGGGTGAGGGCTCCTCACGTCCTCACATTGTTTATAATGGGAGCCTCCAGCAGCAAGAGCTATTCGGACCGAGAAAACGACAATTTCCCCATTAATTTGAGCGAGGATGAAAGATTTGTGGATGATGATATTGATAGCGAAAGACTAGAAAAAAAAAAAAAATATATAGTAAAAAAAAACACGAATGCATTGGGAGGGATTCAGATGTTTTTGGACACATTTACTAGGATAATTCTGGGAAATCCCTTATCTTTCTATTGTGTTGCTAGTGTTTTAGTGAGATTAAATAGTACCTGATAGTCGGAGGGGTTTGTCCACGGGTGTCTTGAGGCCAGTGTCTGAGGGAAGTCACGGCAGCTGCAGCACGACAGAAGCTCCACTGATCTCCGGTAAGTGGCGACTTATTTCCACAATTTTCTCACCAAAAACTGCCGGTCGACATGTAGTCGGGATGCATGTTTGCTTGACCGCTCTGATCCATAGTAAAGCTTCACCTCTGGGAATTTTAAACAAGGAAACACCGTGTGTTTGTGTGGCTAAAGGCTAAAGCTTCCCACCTCCATCTTTCTACTTTGACTTCTCTATTACTAATTGAAAACATTGCAAATGATTCAGCAACACAGATGTCCAAAATACTGTTTAATTGCGCCATGAAAAGAGACGACTTTTAGCCGCAAATGGTGCTGCGCTAATATGTCCCCTGCAACCCGGGACGTAACGCGCACGCGTCATCATTCCGCGACGTTTTCAACAAGAAACTCCGCGGGAAATTTAAAATTGCAATTTGGTAAACTAAAAAGGCCGTATTGGCATGTGTTGCAATGTTAATATTTCATCATTGATATATAACTATCAGACCACGTGGTCGGTAGTAGTGGGTTTCAGTAGGCCTTTAAAAGTTGCCATTGTTTTGCAATCTGTTTTTTAAGGTGCGAGCTGTGTCACAGCACCAATTACTCATATCCCGAGGTACCACTGCACCTATATCAGTATTTGGTATAGAAGTATTACGTTTTATCTGGTATGTTTCTTTTATTTGAACAATTGAAAGATCCAAGATAAGCTTACTGTTGTTGAGCATGTGAGCGTTCTCCAAAGTCCCAAGTGGCTGTAAGCGAGAGTGCAGAATGCCCGTCCTATTACGAGACACAGGCAAAGTCAAGGATCTCCTGTCTGTACTCGGGGGCCCGGTCCTTTCATGACCCCTGTGAACGAAAAAAAAAACAAAGAATGTGAGAAGTTATTTACCATAAAGCAAAAGTGTTGCTACATTGATATGTTCGTAAAAAAAGAGGAGCATGCACAGAGAAGTGACTCTTACCCATGCGGGAGTGGTTAGGGGGCCACAGCGTTAACCATATCAGTTTGTCAGCAGCAGTAAGACAAGCAAAGATATTATAGGACTCAAAATAAACAAGTATTTGGTTATAAAATGATGTATTGTAGTAGTGTCAGCTGATATTTAAAGGCCTACTGAAACCCACTACTACCCACCACGCAGTCTGATAGTTTATATATCAATGATGAAATATTAACATCGCAACACATGCCAATACGGCCTTTTTAGTTTACTAAAATACAATTTAAAATTTCCCGGGAGTTTCTTCTTGAAAACGTCGCGTAATGATGACGTGTACGTGTGACGTCACGGACTGTTAGGAAATATGAGCGCTGCACACACACACAGCTAAAAGTCGTCTGCTTCAACCGCATAATTACAGAGTATTTTGGAGAAATGCGTTGCTGAATCTTTTGCAAATTGTTCAATTAATATTGGAGAAGTCAAAGTAGAAGGATGGAGTTGGGAAGGTTTAGCCTTTAGCCACACAAACACACGGTGATTCCTTGTTTAAAATTCCCGGAGGTGAAGCTTTACTATGGATCACAGCGAACATGGATTCCGACCGAATGTCAACCAGCAGGTTTCGGTGAGAAAATTGTGGTAAAAAGTCGCTTCTTACCGGAGATCAGCTGAGCTTGGGCCGTCCATAAAGCTGCCATAGACTTCCCTGAGACACTGACCTCAAGACACCCGTGGACACACACCTCCGACTATCAGGTACTGTTAAACTCACTAAAACACTAGCAACACAATAGAAAGATGTGGTATTTCCCAAAATTATCCTAGTAAATGTGTCTAAAAACATTTTTTTTTTTATTTTTTTTTTTTTTTCCTAGTCCGTCACTATCAATATCCCCAAACACGAATCTTTCATCCTCGCTCAAATTAATGGGGAAATTGTCGTTTTCTCGGTCCGAATAGCACTTTTTAGCATTAAAAACAATGTGAAGATGTGAGGAGCCATCAACGGGTGACGTCATCGTCTGCGACTTCCGGTAAAGGCAGGGCTTTTTTATCAGCACCAAAAGTTGCGAACTTTATCGTCGATGTTCTCTACTAAATCCTTTCAGCAAAAATATGGCAATATCGCGAAATGATCAAGTATGACACATAGAATGGACCTGCTATCCCCGTTTAAATAAGAAAATCTCATTTCAGTATGCCTTTAAAGCAACATTTACTCCACCTGGTAATGACGCGCTTCCCCATGTATCTAAATTGATGAAGGCAGAACCTGCAGGAAGGACCCAGTAAAATCAATGATGAGATGTGTGTCTTCACAACCACTTAAGCAGGATTGTATGCTGTCTCTTGTGTATACTCACTCTAACAATGTAAAAAATCCCATTAGCATACATGGCGCCGCTTTGTTCCAATATGAAAAAAGGGCTTCTGAGAATGAGAAAACGAAAGTGTTTTTTTACAGGTCCCTACTGTCAAAATGATGACCGCGTCAACAACAAAATTGAATTTGTTGCATTGAGCAATTACTTTTACCGACCTGAATAAATCATATCAAATACGTCCATTGTATGTGCAAAAATATATTTTTTTAATGTGTCATGTAATCGTCGATACAGTAATGCATTTTTGCATTTATTTAATATATAGAATGCATTAAAAAAATCCATCCCTGTCATGTCTTTCATTATGATTGTGAACGATAGGCAAAATTCCCCAAAAAGTGCAGTTTCCCTTTAATCCCATTCAGCTCTACATTACATTCATAAATATGACATGCCAGTACGTTTGATGACTCCCGAAAAAGTGCAAACAGATTCCAAATATTACTCAGTGGCCTAGTGGTTAGAGTGTTCGCCCTGAGATCGGTAGGTCGTGAGTTCGAACCCCGGCCGAGTCATGCCAAGGACTATAAAAAATGGGACCCATTACCTCCCTGCTTGGCACTCAGCATCAAGCGTTGAAATTGGGGGTTAAATTATCAAAAATGATTCCCGGGCGCGGCTGCCGGTGCTGCCCACTGCTCCCCTCACTTCCCAGGGGGTGAACAAGGGGATGGGTCAAATGCAGAGGACACATTTCACCACACCTAGTGTGTGTGTGACAAATATTGGTACTTTAACTTTAACTTAACCCTCTCGAGAAAAGTGCTTCTCTATTCCTGATATATCTTAAATGCTGTTAACATGGAGACAGTTTTATGTTTTCGCCTAAAACTGTTGCTGATCATCTAGTCATCTAAAGGCGGAGTACTTTCATGGAATCCAGGTTATGATTTATTTTAATCTGTGCTTTTGTTATAAGGTATTATGGCTTGTCATCAACATCACACAGCCCTCACATGCAGTTGTAGAGTAATTTGTAATTCCGAGTAAATAATAACACATTACAACAAAGAAACTCACATAGCCTACCTTCTGACATGCTCTTGAGGATATGCAGAAAGCACAAGAGGAGGTTTTTTGCATCGTCCTGGTCCAGTTTGTCACAACGCAGCATGGCACTGCTCAGAGATGAAGCACACTGCTTCTGATGCACATACAAAATAATGTAATGTCATGCCAAAGAATGTTGCAAGAAAGAGAGAGAGTAAAATTAGACTCAAAACAAAGTACAAATTCTTAGAAAAAACAACAACTTTTCATAATTTGTTGCGGAAGGCGAAGCAAAAATTTGCATATTTGCTTCAGCGGTTCTTCAATCAATCAATCAATCAATGTTTAGTTGTATAGCCCTAAATCACAAGTGTCTCAAAGGGCTGCACAAGCCACAGCGACATTCTCGGTTCAAATCCCACATAGGGGCAAGGAAAAACTCACAACATAGTGGGATGTAAATGAGAAACCTTGGAGAGGATCACAGATGTGGTTGACCCCCCCCCCCCTCAATGGACGTCGAGTGGGTCTAGCATAATATTGCGAAAGTCCAGTCCATGGTTTATCTAACACAGGAGTCGGCAACCTTTACCACTCAAAGCGCCATTTTGACCCGTTTCACAAAATAAAGAAAATAATGTGAGCCACAAGACTCTTGAAATCTATAATGAAATAACACTGTATACAGAGTTGTTGTTTTTTGCTTTGTGCTATGTATAAACCAGGGGTCTCAGAAATGCGGCCCGCAATTAAAAATGGAGATTTGATGTTAGTGCGGCCAGTGAGTTTTATATGTATGCCCCTTATTCGCATCAAGCATACAATTCCTCCCGATTTGTCCGAGAGACTACAGAGTGACTATTCCCTTAGAGGTCTGCTGAGTAAAACCCGATCAACAAAAGTAAGGGCGTGCTACAATTGCATCGTCTTTAGTGTCCTCCACAACTTGTACAAACAGCTTACCAGCCAGGTCACGTGTTGTATGTGGCTTCTGCAGACGCACACATGCGACTGCAAGGCATTCTTGTTCAACAGCCATACAGGTCACACTGAGGGTGCCAGTTTAAACAACTTTAACGCTGTTACAAATATGCGCCACACTGTGAACCCACACCAAACAAGAATGACAAACACATTTCAGGAAAACATCCGCACTTTAACACAACATAACAAATACCCAGAATCCCATGCAACCCTGACTCTTCCAGGCTGCATTATACACCCCGCTACCACCACCACCCCCGTCCCCTCCCACCAACCCGCCCCCCCACCTCCTCCTGCGTCAGTTGAGGTGGGCGGGGTGGGGGGGACGGGGAGGTTTGGTGCTAGCGGGGTGTATAATGTAGCCTGGAATAGTCAGGGTCGCATGGGATTCTGGGTATTTGTTATGTTGTGTTTATGTTGTGTTACAGTGCGGGTGTTTTACCGAAATGTGTTTGTCATTCTTGTTTGGTGTGGGTTCACAGTGTGGCGCATACTAGTAAGAGCGTTAAAGTTGTTTATATCACAACCCTCAGTGTAACCTGCATGGCTGTTGAACAAGTATGCGTTGCAATCGCTTAAGGTTTGTAAAAGGGATCTCACACAATATGTCACCGGCCGGCACGCACACAGTGTTGTGTGACAGCGGGCACAACTACATGTATTAGAAGATGTTATGGGAATTGCCATCAGGACCTGCCCTCAATGTTGCTGTCCGAGTGAAAATCGCAGTATGCAAACCTCAAACAATTTTATGGAAAGGCACTGCAGGTCAGATATCACCCGGTAAATTCGGGAAGGTCGTTAAGTTCACAGCTGAGCCACACCAGAGTGATCAAAGAGCCGCATGCAGGTTGCCGACCCCTGATCTAACATAACAGTGAATGTTTTCTTAAGGAAAACATTCAAATAATAAAAATACATTTAAAAATGTGTGTCATTTATAGCTCACACTTAAAAACGGGACACTACAAACAGGAAGTAAACGGAGCTGGTGTTTTAACCAGAAATGGGGAGAATACTTGTAATGGTATGTTATCCCCAGGATTTCCATCCACCTGTATCTTCGGGGCTTTTGAAAGATGTCCAGCAAGAAGGGAGTAAGTGCATTGTGAAACCAATTGGTTGCATGCTTTCGAGGCAAGACTCGGTTCAGAGAATGCAAGGTGAAAAGTGACGAATTGACTGTGGAACTCCTCCTAAATTTGTTTTTGTGGTGTTTGGACATTGGAAAGTAACAGGTACGGGGGCTTTGTGTGCAAGGTGTATGATAGACCAAAGTCCAAAGAAATACAAAAAAAAATGCCTAAATCAAGGAGTTTGGAACAACAACACGCACTCCAATGTTTGTTTACCTTCTCCAGAGAATCTGTCCTGTTACTGCTCTTGTCCACCATAAGGCTGTTCCCAGAGTCGGTGGAGACCAGAGAGCCTCTGGAGCCTGCATGTTGAACCAAGCCAATATTGGGCGTTGAGCTGTAAGGAGAGGCTGCCGTGACGTAGAAATGTAAGCATGTGAGAACAATCCTGTCATTACATTATTGATTACATGACTATTTGTGAACATAATACATGAACTGATTTAGGTAAACTGTTTAAACCAGAAATACAGTGTTCTGTTCTTTAAGATACATACACTAGTTTCAAAGTGCGAGTATACCATGAAGCTCATTAAACAACACTACAGTAGAGCAGGTACTTTTATCTGAGAGTGCATAGAATACAAGTCATTGTCAGAAAAAGAGCTTAATTTGGATTCTAGTCAAGGATACTTCGACAAGGCCACACTAGCAACCTAAGCACACTGTCGTATTAAACAAAGGGACAATTTATGGACTTCCTGGCACCTGTGTGTCCCCTTCTCATGGCAAAAACACACATAGCAATATTCCTAAGTTTTTAAAGCTTCAGATACAGTACATGGTGGAAAAAGTGCCACTCTAGTTAGCCACTTTACCCAAGACTGTAAAACAGGGGTCTCAAACATGCGGCCCGCACTTTGATATGACAATTAAATGATGGTGCGGCCCGCGAGTTTAATATGAACGCCGCTTGACAGCTTCATACTTGCCAACGTCCCCAATTTTTCCGGGAGACCCCTGAATTTCATGGAACCAATTCTCTCAAAGCCCCTGTCGATTTTTACCAGTACAACATTATTCAGGGTGTGCTATAAAGGCACTGCCTTTGGCGCCCCCTACATCCTGAACTGACAACGTGCATGTTGCATCTGGCCATGTAAGACCCACGTGTGTTATTGCAAGACATATTTGGTCAACAGCTACACACGTCACACTAAGGGTGGCCGTAAATAAAACTTCAACACTGTTACAAATATCAGTGTGACCTGTATGTCTGTTGTTGACCAAGTATGTCTTGCAGCCGCTTTTGTTGTTCTGCACAAGTCTCACACAACATGTAAAAGCGTGCGTGATGACATGTAGTGGAGCAGTAGTCCTCTTCTAGGGGGGGCAGGAACCCCTGGAAGTACATGACGGTATGCCAAGGGACAAGTGAGATTTATTAAAAACATTCAAAAAAATAGCAGCAATTCATAAATTCTTTGAAAATATGTTTATTGAATGATACTTCAATGCAATATGAATATAAGTTCACAAACGGTGAAAAAATAATACAAACTTTTTATGGACATGTTCCATAAATAATGATGTTAAATATTTATTTTTTTGTGAAGAAATGTTTAGAATTAAGTTGGGGAGCGCGGACCTCTGGATGTACTTGAAGGTATGCCAAGGGACAAGTGAGATTTATTAAAAACATTCTAAAAAACAGCAGTAATTCATAAATCCTTTATACATTTGTTTATTGAATAATACTTCAATGAAGTCTGAATGTAAGTTCATAAACTGTGTAAAAATAATACAACAATCTAACATTCAGTGTTGACAGCTAGACTTTTTGTGGACATGTTCCATAAATTTTGATGATAAAGATTTATTTTTTTGTGAAGAAATGTTTAGAATTAAGTTCATGAATCCAGATGGATCTCTATTACAATCGCCTAAGAGGGCACTTTAAGTTGATGATTACTTCTATGTGTAGAAGTCTTCATTTATAATTGAATCACTTGTTTATTTTTCAACAAGTTTTTTAGTTATTTTTACATCTTTTTTTCCAAATAGTTCAAGAAAGACCACTACAAATGAGCAATATTTTGCACTGTTGTACAATTTAATAAATCAAAAATTGATGTCATAGTGCTGTATTTTACTTCTTTATCTCTTTTTTTCAACCAAAAATGCTTTGTTTTGATTAGGGCAGTGGTTCTCAAATGGGGGTACGCCTACCCCTAGGGGTACTAGCAGGTATCCCATATGGTACGTGATGTTTTTTTTTTTAAATATTCTAAAAATAGCAACAATTCAAAAATCCTTTATAAATATATTTATTGAATAATAATTCAACAAAATATGAATTTAAGTTAATAAACTGTGTAAAAAAAATGCAACAATGCTATATCCAGTGTTGACAGCTAGATTTTTTGTGGACATGTTCCATATATATTGATGTTAAAGATTTCTATTTTTGTGAAGAAATGTTTAGAATGAAGTTCATGAATCCAAATGGATCTCTCTTACAATCCCCAAAGAGGGCACTTTAAGTTGATGATTACTTCTATGTGTAGAAATCTTTATTTATAATTGAATCACTATTTTATTTTTCAACAAGTTTTTTAGTTATTTTTACATCTTTTTTTCCAAATAGTTCAAGAAAGACCACCACAAATGAGCAATATTTTGCACTGTTATACAATTTAATAAATCAGAAACTGATGACATAGTGCTGTATTTTACTTCTTTATCTCTTTTTTTCAACCAAAAATGCTTTGCTTTGATCAGGGGGTACTTGAATTAAAAACATTTTCACAGGTGGTACATCACTGAAAAAAGGTTGAGAACCACTGTTGTAGAGCAGTGGTCCCCAACCACCGGTACGATTGGTACCGGGCCGCAGAAGAATTTATTCTTAATTTAAAAAAAAAAAAAAGTTTTTTTTTTGTTTTTTTAATTAAATCAACATAAAAAACACAACATACACTTACAATTAATGCACCAACCACAAAAACCTCCCTTTTTCATGACAAAAACGTCCCTTTTTCATGACAAAGAAAAAAAAAAAAATGATTCCACGCCCCCCCCAACACCTCCCCCCCTCACCCAGCCCCACCCCCGCCAGGGCCACGGGACAAATCATTAAGCGTTGACCGGTCCGCGGATACAAAAAGGTTGGGGACCACTGTTGTAGAGGACGTTAAAGGCAGTGCAGTCATGGCAGCCTTTAATGATGTCGGCCGGGTGAAAATTGGGATAAATTCGGGAGAATGGTTGCACCGGTAGATTGTCGGCAGGAGCACTGAAATTCAGGAATCTCCCGGAAAAATCGTGAGGGTTGGCAAGTATGTTGCTAGGGCGGGAAAGCCATTCATAGAAGGTGAATTCATTAAAAAGTGCATGTTAGATTTTTTAAGAAATCTTTTCTAGCGGCCCAGCCTCACCCAGTTTCTGCATCCAGTGGCCCCCAGGTAAACTGAGTTTGAGACCCCTGCTTTAAAATCAAGCTTCTCTGTATAGTTTATCAAGAAAATATTGAAAGCATTTATTTGGTCACGATAGTGAATCAACTCACTGGTTCCAGAGATTTGAAGAAGAGCGCTGTCTATGTATGTACTAGGCTTCTGAGGGGTCGCCACGAGTGAGTCCTCCATTGGGTTCTGCCAACAGAACATAGTAATATAAGAAAATAGCTTCAACCACAATTCACTCCGCTACCTCAAGGTTTCACGTTTACCTTGTGGTGGTCTGGAGGTACAAACACTTGGCTTTCAAGCCTGTGTACATTCTCCTGCAGCAGGCCAAACAGAGGCAGGTAGAGGGTGGCAAGTCTGGCTTGATGGCTCTGGAATGAGGTGAAGTCAATGACCACAAATACTGGGAGCTATTGGAATATAAGTCATGGCTATGCCTACACATGCATCCATATATCTCCAAAACATTACTGCCTACAGTCAGTTGTTGGCCTTTTTGGAAGATAATGGTATCCCACAGTTGTTCCAAATCGGTTTCAAAGCCCTCCAATGCACATAATAACGATATCCTCCTGTCAACAGATTCTGGTAAATGTGTTGTCCTGGTGCTTTTAGATCTGTCTGCTGCGTTCGACACCTTAATCACTCATCTTGAGAATTGTGAGGGCATTAAGGGCGCCGCCCTCAACTGGTTCCGGTCGTACCTGACTGACAGGAGTTTTAGTGTAAAAATAGTCTTCCACAGCTCCTCTTCCACATGGGGTCCCCCAGGGCTCAATCCTTGGCCTTCTTTTATTTGCGCTTTACCTTTTCCCCTTGGTTCTGTTTTCAGGAAAGCACGGTTTTGCATTTCATTTTTATGCCGATGACAGCCAGATCTACTTTCCAATGGCACAAAACAACAAGGTCCAACATCTCATTGACTGACTGCACGACATCAAAGGCTGGCTTTCAGTTAACTTCCATCCATTTTCTACCGCTTATTCCCTTTTGGGGTCGCGGGGGGTGCTGGCGCCTATCTCAGCTACAATCGGGCGGAAGGCGGGGTACACCCTGGACAAGTCGCCACCTCCTCGCAGGGCCAACACAGATAGACAGACAACTTTCACACTCACATTCACACACTAGGGCCAATTTAGTGTTGCCAATCAACCTATCCCCAGGTGCATGTCTTTGGAAGTGGGAGGAAGCCGGAGTACCCGGAGGGAACCCACGCATTCACGGGGAGAACATGCAAACTCCACACAGAAAGATCCCGAGCCTGGATTTGAACCCAGGACTGCAGGACCTTCGTATTGTGAAGCAGACGCACTAACCCCTCTGCCACCGTGAAGCCCTTTCAGTTAACTTCTGGAGCATAAATGAAAACAAGACAGAAGTTATGTTGTTCGGTCCAAGTCGCTCTCCCTCCCCCAACGTTGACCTCGGCACTCTGTCCTCGTATCTCAGCGACTGTGTCACAAACCTGGGGGTAAAGTTCGAATCGGATTTTAAGTTCGAAAAAGGTTTTATCAACTACGCCAAATAGCGAAAGGGAAACCGTTTTTGTCAGGACCTGATCTTGAGAAATGAATCCACGCTTTTATCTAGACTTGTTTTGACTACTGTAATGCCCTGTACGTAGGCATTAGCCTGGCCTCCCTCGCCCATCTGCAGCTTGTGCAGAACTCTGCTACTCATCTGCTATCACAGACTAGCAGGTGTGAGCACATCACTCCTACCCTAGCGTCCCTTCACTGGCTCCCTGTGCGCTACCGAATCAACTTTAAACTCTAATTTGTTTTCAAATGTCTAAACAACCTCGCTCCAACATATCCCTCAGAAAAACTGTGTATCATCAGTGTAACTGTGGAAGCTGATGCCGTGTCTACTAGTGACGTCCCCAAGAGGCAGAATATAAACATTAGAAAGAATGGGACCTAAAACTGAGCTTTGAGGAACCCCACATCTTCTCTCCTGGTTTCCCAAGGAACATGCTTCCATACTTACTGTATTTTTCGGACTATAAGTCGCAGTTTTTTTCATAGTTGGGTGCGACATATACTTTAGAGCGACTTATGTGTGAAATTATTAAAACATTACCGTAAAATATCAAATAATATTATTTATCTCATTCGCAGAAGAGACGAAGAAAATGTCAGCAATCGTCACACACACGTCAACCAATAAGAATTCAGCAGGGGAGGGTCATGGCAGAAGTGCATTGTGGGTCATGGGATGCTAACTGCTATATGCTATATGCTACTGCCGTAGCTATTAAAATGGATCATTTCATCGTTGGCGGTAACTTATAAAAACTGAGAAGGGCTGAACAAAAATGGCACCGAAAAGGAAATCACGTACTGCAGATTACACAATATCCAATTATTAATCTCATTTGCGGAAGAGACGAAGAAAATGTCAGCAATCATCACACACACGTAGGCAATCGTCACACACACGTCAACCAATAAGAATTCGGCGGGGAGGGGGTCATGGCAGAAGTGCATTGTGGGTAATGGAATGCTAACTGCGATATGCTATATGCTACTGCCGTAGCTATTAAGATGGATCATTTCATCGTTGGCGGTAACTTATAAAAACTGAGAAGGCCTGAACAAAAATTGGACCGAAAAGGAAATCATGTACTGCAGATTACAAACTGGACGTAGTGAAATATGCAGCAGAAAATGACAAGAGGAAGCTGTGCATACCTTTGGAGTTGGCGGAGTTGTTTAGAAAAGATATCGAGGAAGAAGATTTCATCGGATTTATCGATTAGAAGTGACAGATTGTTTGGTAAACGTATAGCATGTTCTATATGTTAGAGTTATTTGAATGACTCTTACCATAATATGTTACGTTAACATACCAGGCACGTTCTCAGTTGGTTATTTATGCGTCATATAACCTACACTTATTCAGCTTGTTGTTCACTATTCTTTCTTTATTTTAAATTGCCTTTCAAAAGTCTATTCTTGGTGTTGGATTTTATCAAATAAATTTCCCCCATGCAGTGCGACATATGTTTTTTTCCTTCTTTATTATGCATTTTCGGCCGGTGCGACGTATACTCTGGAGCGATTTATAATCCGAAAAATACGGTACTAGTTAAAATAGAAAAAGTGAAAAAGAGTTTTAACGGTCTGTGATGAGTTGTGAGTATTGTTGAATTCTGGCCTGTTTGACTGTTATTGTAGGTCTTGAGTTGTTGGTGTAAAATCTGATAATGTAACATTCATTTGGATTTCCTCCATCTCTCTGCACTCTTGCAATTTATTTTTAACTGACATAATTGTTCATCGTTAATTGTTCAATATGGTGGGGAAGCCTCTGGGAGAACAGGTGCGTCAGAACCAAGCCATGTCTCAGTTAAACGAAGACAGTTAACGTTTTGTCTAAAAATCATATCATTCATGAAAAAAAGTTCTGTATATAAGGGAGCGAGTGCTTAAAAGTGCCATGTTAATGGTAACAGGTGGAGAAATGGATTGTCAACTGAAAACTCTTGCCGTTGTTTGCTTTGACAGCTAGTGACACTTCTTTCCTCTTTATTTCAACAAATATCATACCTTGTGCCGGTCACAACTGTGTTAGCCTGTCTTGGATATCACCTTCTGTGATCAGAAACGACAAAAATATGTCCAAACCTTCGCTGTATAGCTTCAGGTTAATGGGCAACCCCTTTGAGCTAGCATTTTACCTAGTAAGTCCCCGGCTTGAGCACTTTTACTGTGCTCGTTATAGCGAACCCGTGCTCCAGCCGGGCAGAGTTAAAATCAAATATGTTAGCAAGTCGCCCTGTAGCTGGGATCACCTAACCTGACTTTCGCCAGATCCTAGTAGTTCGCTGAGCTCCACACAAGGACCTGGGACTTCTCAATAGGAGATGTATTTACGAAAAAAATAATTGAATGTGATTGGATAAACCACGTGTCCTTTATCTTGAATGACGTGCTTCTTCAACCACTCACATCAAAATCCACCCGTGACGCAGATGAGAAATCCAAAACAAAACAGCCGACATATTGGATTACGACAGAAAAGTCAGAGAACAAAGCAGCAATGTCGGTAGACGATCAATGTCGTTTGTGCAAAGAAAATATGAGAATAAAAGGCTTCATTGGGAACAGCAAAAATATATTTCACACAGTCGCCAAAGAAAAAAGCATAGACGAAGGTCTAAAACAGGGGTCACCAACCTTTTTGAAACCAAGAGCTACTTCTTGGGTACTGATTAATGCAAAGGGCTACCAGTTTGATACACACTTAAATAAATTGCCAGAAATGCCAATTTGCTCAATTTACCTTTAATATATATATATATATATATATATATATATATATATATATATATATATATATATATATATCAATCAATCAATCAATGTTTACTTATATAGCCCTAAATCACTAGTGTCTCAAAGGGCTGCACAGACCACCACAACATCCTCGGTAGGCCCACATAAGGGCAAGGAAAGGAAAACTCACACCCAGTGGGACATCGGTGACAATAATGACCCAGTGGGACGTCGGTGACAATGATGACTATGAGAACCTTAGAGAGGAGGAAAGCAATGGATGTCGAGCGGGTCTAACATGATACTGTGAAAGTTCAATCCATAATGGAACCAACACAGTCGCGAGAGTCCAGTCCAAAGCGGATCCAACACAGCAGCGAGAGTCCCATTCACAGCGGAGCCAGCAGGAAACCATCCCAAGCGGAGGCCGATCAGCAGCGCAGTCCAGTCCATAGTGGATGTAACATGATAGTGTGAGAGTCCAGTCCATAGTGGATCTAACATAATAGTGTGAGAGTCCAGTGTTAGCCAGGAAAAAGAAGCATGCATTTGGTTAACATTGGTTCTTAGTGAACAAACCAGAAAGCAGCCGTGCTGCCTTATTCTGGACACTCTGGAGCTTACTGATCAAATGTATGATGAGTCACTATTGGCTGTGGTTAGGGCGTAACATTTCGGACTGGCCAATCAGAGGCAAGGTAAGGCGGGTAAGCAAAATCATAACAGACAAGAACTCATGTCACATGACGACGAGGAAGACTTAGACAGAGGGACTTGAAATACCCATATAAAATGGGTATTTCTGTCCGTCATTCCGTCGTACATTTTTTTTCCTTTTACGGAAGGTTTTTTGTAGAGAACAAATGATGAAAAAACCACTTAATTGAACGGTTTAAAAGAGGAGAAAACAGGAACAAAATGAAAATTAAATTGTGAAACAGACAAAATTCACCCGAAAAAAAGAAGAGAAAAACTTCCTAATTCGAATCTTTTTGAAAAAAATTAAAAAAAGAATTCATGAAACATTAGTAGTAATTGTTCCTGATTAAGATTGATATTAGAATTTTGATGACATGTTTTAAATAGGTTAAAAGCCAATCTGCACTTTGTTAGAATATATAACAAATTGGACCAAGCTATATTTCTAACAAAGAAAAATCATTATTTCTTCTAGATTTTCCAATTCAAAAGACTTTGAAATAAGTTTTAAATTTGATTCCAAAGATTTTCTAGATTTGCCAGAATATATATGTTTTTAATTTTAATCATAATAAGTTTGAAGAAATATTTCACAAATATTCTTCGTCAAAAAAACAGAAGCTAAAATGAAGAATTAAATTAAAATGTATTTATTATTCTTTACAATGAAAAAAAATACATTTACTTGAACATTGATTTAAATTGTCAGGAAAGAAGAGGAAGGAATTTAAAAGGTAAAAAGATATATGTGTTTAAAAATCCTAAAATCATTGTTTTTTTCTCTAAAATTGTCTTTCTGAAAGTTATAAGAAGCAAAGTACAAAAATAAATGAATTTATTTAAAAAAGTGAAGACCAAGTCTTTAAAATATTTTCTTAGATTTTCAAATTCTATTTGAGTTTTGTCTCTCTTAGAATTAAAAAATGTCAAGCAAAGCGAGACCAGCTTTCTAGTAAATAAATACAAATTTTAAATATATAGGCAGCTCACTGGTAAGTGCTGCTATTTGAGCTAATTTTAGAACAGGCCAGCGGGCTACTCATCTGGTCCTTACGATCTACCTGCTGCCCGCGGGCACCGCGTTGGTGACCCCTGGTCTAAAAGACCTCGGTTTGAAATTGTTGAACATTCGCAAGGGACCGTGTTGAATATGCTTAGTTGCAATAGCAGGATCAATGTCAGCACACGACTCCTCACATCGTCACATCAATGAAATCCCGCCTGGCGATCCTGATTGATTCATTATTTTTAACTATCTTGAAGGAGTTTACATTGCCCTTGACCCCAGATCCTTGTGTGGAGCTCAGCGAACTACAGGGATCTGGCGAGAGTCAGGTTAGGGATCACCCTGAGTGGTCACGAAAGCTCCAATTTTACTCAAAACTCGTAACGAGAGCAGAGGCTTTTTGTTCGTTTTTTTGCATCCTCTCCAATCGGTTAAAACGTTATGTGGGTGGACATATAACATTATCTTATGTTTTTAGAATTATCAATGCACATGTGGACTAAAACAGATGGACAACTCACTTTAGCAGCATAGCGGTCGTCAAAGGTGTGTTTCACCATCAGTCCCTTCAGCACTTGTGTGGCAATCTGACAAATCTCTCGACTCTCCTGTAAGGCGCCACCGACTTCCTTCAGCAGCAGACCCACCAGAAAGTGGTTTCGACAGAAGTCATCAGTGAGTGAGTAGTCCAGCTGAAGATCTATGTACGAAAATGGAATGTTGATTTAAGGAGATTGGGATCTCGAGAGTACAGTGCAGTGTACCCTTGGGTTAAAATAAAGGTAACCCTAACCCAGGGGTGTCCAAAGTGCGGCCCCGGGGGCCATTGGCGACCCGCAGCTAATCGTTTATCGGCCCGCCACACATTCTGCAAAAAATTGCAAAATTGATAGTATTGCAAAAATAAAAATAAAACATTTAAAAAAAGTGGAATGAGGTGAAATCTAATGAGAAAAAGTGGCAATGTTGACACAAAGCTGCCATGCAGGCAGTTTTTTTTTCCTTTTGTCTTTATTTTCTTTTTTTCCAAAAATATGTTATAATAAATTATTACTTAAAAATTATCACTTAAAAATGTTTTATGTGGTTGCCATATAAAAAAAAAGTTTTGACAAAAGAGCATAAAACAAACAAAATAATAGTTCAAACTTAAAATCGACAGATATATCGGAAGTTCATCTTGAAATTTAAGTGTTAAAAGTAAAAAATAAATACATTATAAAAATGTATCACTTTATGAGTGGGGAACCTTTGGGATCTCAAATGTATTTAGTAGGATTTTATTTAATTTTTCACTGTGATTACTCAAAAATATTGAATAATTAAAATCAATGGTGTCCTGCATTTTTTATCTTTGAGGGCTTTAATTGCTAAATAAAGAAACTCTCCTGAAGGAATCAATAAAGTACTATCTATTTATCATCTATCTATCTATCTATTTAAATACTGCATATTTCAGTTTTACTATAAAAAACAAAGTTGTCTTTGACAGAAAAGGCATAAAACATTGTTTTACTTTATATCAACCTCAAGTTGATATAGAGATTTACTGTAAGCATTAAGTAAAAAATAATAATAATTTGACTTATTTTTAACATTTTAGTGACTGAGACCTTCTATGCTCCCTAGGAGCCCTAAGGATAAAAAAAGTACATATATTTTGTTATGATTTGAAAATGAAAAATATCAAAATGGCCCCTTGAATGCTTAAATTTTTCCGTGTGTGGCCCTCCGTGGAAAAAGTTTGGACACCTCTGCCCTAACCCAACTGACCTTGGAACCTCTGTATCCGGCCTTTTCCAAAGAGCATGGGAAGATTAAGAGGAATGTAATGCTCATGGCTGCACACAATTCTCAGGAACTCAAACTTAAATTCGTATAAAGTCTGAAAGAAAAAAAAAATTTGAAACCTTACAATACAATTGGAAAAATAAGTATTTGATCCTCTGCTGATTTTGTAAGTCTTGTTGCGATCCGCTGCTCGTATCTACACATATTAGTTATTTTTCTTTTCTGGTATCACTCTCCGTCAAGTGACTGTTTATTTCCTGTTTAGCCTGTCACCATGGTAACTCATCAGTCCACCTGCCAATCCCGGTCCACACACACCTGTTTTGTCTAATCACCCTCCTATTTAAGACAGCCTCTTTGTTCTTTTCTTCCTGGGTTCATAAATTGCTCTCATGCAACAAGTGACGACTGCTACTTTTTCTACTTTTATTCTCGCTAGCTCTCACGCTATACCACTTGATTATTCCAGTTTTCATACTGATGATTTGTTTTCTCGTTTGTGCTTTCATGCCAAGTTTAGTTTTCTGTTTGTATTTCCTAGTTTTCATACTAGCGTTTTTGGTTTGCCTTTTATTAGCTCCAGCATTTCTGTTCAGAGCTCTCTTTTTTGTTAAATAAATATTTTAAGATCCAACCTTTTGTTGTGTTCACGTCATCGCATCTACGGAGGGACAAACCCGGCATTACCATGCCCACCAGTCCTCACAAGTCTACCCAATTATGGAGTACATAACTTGTATGGTAGAGTTATTGAAACAGAGAAAACCAAAATGGGAAAATATCATGAATGAAAGATTATAAATGAATTTGTTTTTGGTTGAGGGAAATAAGTACTGAATTTGATCACAAATCAAGACATGGTTTTGGTGTGTAAAACCATGTTGGCAAAGTCAGAGGTCAGATGTTTCTTGATGTTTTTCAGCAAGGTTGCAAACATGTCAGGAAAGCTGATGTTGGATTCTTATCAAACATTTTACTTATCTCAAATACAGTACCTATATGGTCTCTTTTTCAAAAAGCTTCTTTCTGATGGTTTTGTCGACTATTCCAATCTTGAACAGTTCTACAATCTCATCCCTGAGGTTCCTTGGGAGCTCTTTGGTCTTGCCCATGATGGTGGGGAGATTTGAATGGAAGAAAGTGTTTGTAAGACGGGTGCATTGAAATTAGGAGTACTTTCATTACCTGCAGGGTGCCTACCATATACATTCTGGACTGTTACAAAATCAACAGGGGATCGGATTTTAAAGAATACAACAAAATTCAAGTCACAAAAAGCAGAAAATAAAAACCTTGGGGTCACCAGGTATGAAGAATTTCAGGTAGTTATTGATCTGCTTGAAGACAAACCCTCGGTCCATGAAAGTGAAGCAGCGCTGATTGACAACAGGAATACGACAAAGTATTCAAAAATAAATGATATACTGTTACTGGGACTGTACAGTGGGGCAAAAAAGTATTTAGTCAGCCACCGATTGTGCAAGTTGTCCCACTTAAAATGATGACACAGGTCAGTAATTTTCACCACAGGTACACTTCAACTGTGAGAGACAGAATGTGAAAAAAAATCCATGAATTCACATTGTATGAATTTTAAATAATTTATTTGTAAATTATGGTGGAAAATAAGTATTTAGTCAACCATTCAAAGCTCTCACTGATTGAAAGAGGTTTTGGCTCAAAATCTCACGATATATGGCCCCATTCATTCTTTCCTTAACACGGATCAATCGTCCTGTCCCCTTAGCAGAAAAACAGCCCCAATGCATGATGTTTCCACCCCCATGCTTCACAGTAGGTGTGGTGTTCTTGGGATGCAACTCAGTATTCTTCTTCCTCCAAACACGACGAGTTGAGTTTATACCAAAAAGTTATATTTTGGTTTCATCTGACCACATGACATTCTCCCAATCCTCTGCTGTATCATCCATGTATCAATTTTGGTATAAACTCAACTCGTCGTGTTTGGAGGAAGAAGAATACCGAGTTGCATCCCAAGAACACCATACCTACTATGAAGCATGGGGGTGGAAACATCATGCTTTGGGGCTGTTTTTCTGCTAAAGGGACAGGACGATTGATCCGTGTTAAGGAAAGAATGAATTGGACCATGTATCGTGAGATTTTGAGCCAAAACCTCCTTCCATCAGTGAGAGCTTTGAATGGTTGACCAAATACTTATTTTCCACCATAATTTACAAATACATTCTTTAAAATTCCTGGATTTTTTTTTACATTCTGTCCCTCACAGTTGAAGTGTACCTATGACGAAAATTACAGATTTCTGTCATCATTTTAAGTGTGAGAACTTGCACAATCGGTGGCTGACTAAATACTTTCTTGCCCCATTGTATATCAGGAGATTTTTCACTGCAGATGCTGGGAGGATCCCAAACCTTAATGAAGACTGCCAGGCTGTGGTTCGCGTTGCGTGCCACATCCAGGTTGTCCTTGAATTTCTGGGTGATGTGAGGCATCAGTATATTGACCAAGGTCTCGACAGCATGGTAGAAGGAGCAGGAAAAATGTTGATTTCTTGAGAGCTAAACAAGAACAAGAGGGGGAAGTTATAACATGGGTTGGGGGTTACTGTAGTTATAGAGCAAAGTGGAATAACAAAGACCTGCCTTGACTTTACCACTCAAAATGAGAAATTGAGCCATTGCTTTGACAAGTGCTTCAAAGAAGTACCAAGAGTGCTGAAAAACAAGAGTTAGTTTGTCACAAGGTACATCTCTGGGAGCAGAGAAAAACCCTGAAAAAAAATTGCAGCAGTTTTTAAAGTAGACTTTTCAAAGAGAGTGCAAATGCATTTTACCTTCAGCAGCTTGTTGCTGGTTAGGAAATCGGTGGAAGGCTTCAGAATAGCTGTCATGGCTTTAGCCAGCTCTTCATGAACTGTTTTTTCATTGGTGTCGGTACAAGACACTGGTTTAAAAACAAACTGTGCGAAAAAAATGAGGTTAAGGGATTCCATCAGTAAAAACTAAATTGTTTTATATAGTTAGGGAAATCACGATTTGACCGCCTGCGATTCTATAAGTTTACCCAACAGACTCTTATTTTGGTCAGCCATTAGCTATTTTTTAACCTGGCATGAATTTAAGCGACAAAATGCTGAACAGGTCAAAATTCTTTGAGATGTTCACCAACCACAAGAAACGTTTGCATGCTAGAGCTTTCTTCAAGCACTCAGTCACGCTTTGCTAGGGGATCGAATACTTATTTTAAAGGCCTACTGAAACCCACTACTACCGACCACGCAGTTTGATAGTTTATGTATCAATGACGAAATATTAACAATGAAACACATGCCAATAAGGCCTTTTTAGTTTACTAAATTGCAATTTTAAATTTCCCGGGAGTTTCTTGTTGAAAACGTTGCGGAATGATGATGTATACGCGTGACGTCACGGACTGTAAGGAAATATTAGCGCCGCGCACACACACAGCTAAAAGTCGTCTACTTTAACCACATAATTACACAGTATTTTGGACATCCGTGTTGCTGAATCTTTTGCAATTTGTTCAATTAATAATGGAGAAGTCAAAGTAGAAAGATGGAGTTGGGAAGCTTTAGCCTTTAGCCACACAAAAACACGGTGAAGCTTTACTATGGATCACAGCGAACATGGATCCCGACCAAATGTCAACCAGCAGTTTTCGGTGAGAAAATTGTGGTAAAAAGTCGCCACTTACCAGAGATCAGCTGAGCTTGTGCCGTCCATACAGCTGCCGTCGACTTCCCTCAGACACTGGCCTCAAGACACCCGTGGACAAACCCTTCCGACTATCAGGTACTATTAAACTCACTAAAACACTCGCAACACAATAGAAAGATAAGGGACTTCCCAGAATTATCCTAGTAAATGTGTCTAAAAACATCTGAATCCATCCCAATGCAATCGCCTTTTTTTTTTTAACTTGATTTTTTTTTTCTAGCCTTTCGCTATCAATATGCTCAAACACAAATCTTTCATCCTTGCTCAAATTAATGGGGAAATTGTTGTTTTCTCGGTCCGAATAGCTCTTTTTGTCAGAGGCTCCCATTTAAAAAAATGTGAGGATGTGAGGAGCCCTCACACCGGTGACATCATCGTCTGTGACTTCCGGTAAAGGCAAGGCTTTTCTATTAGCGACCAAAAGTTGCGAACTTTATCGTCGATGTTCTCTACTAAATCCTTTCAGCGAAAATATGGCAATATCGCGAAATGATCAAGTATGACACATAGAATGGACCTGCTATCCTCGTTTAAATAAAAAAAAATCTAATTTCAGTAGGCCTTTAACATTGCAACACATGCCAATACGGCCCGTTTAGTTTACTAAATTGCAATTTTAAAAATCCCGCAAATTATCCTGTTGAAAACGTCGCGGAATGATGACGCTTGCGCTTGACGTCACGGATTGTAGCGGACATGTTGTAACAGCTCAGATCACAGCTAAAAGTTGTTTGCTTTTATCGCATAATTACACAGTATTCTGGACATCTATGTTGCTGAATCTTTTGCGATTTGTTCAATTAATAATAGAGACTACAAAGAAGAAAGATGTTGGTGGAAAGCGATGTATTGCAGCCAGCTGTAGCAACACAAACACAGCCGGAGTTTCTTTGTTTAAATCCCCTAAAGATGACGGTGAAGCTTTAATATGGAACAGAGCTGTCAAGCGAACAGGGTTCTCTATCACATGTCAACCGGCAGGTTTCGGTGAGAAATGTGTGGTATTAAGTCGGCTCTTACCATAGGCATGAGCGGAGCTTGTGTCGTTCCTCCTGCAGCTGTCAAAGAGGCAGCTGCGACTTTCTTGGCTCCTCTGTGGCTTCCCTCAGAGACACTGGCGGTCACCACACCCCTCCGACTTTCAGGTATGACGATATAATCTCACTAAAACACTAATAACACAATAAGCAGATAAAGGATTTTCCAGAATTATCCTAGTAAATGTGTCTAATAACATTTGAATCGCTCCCACTGCCCTCGTCTTTTT
The DNA here is from genome assembly GCF_033978795.1 of Nerophis ophidion. Lineage (NCBI taxonomy): Eukaryota > Metazoa > Chordata > Actinopteri > Syngnathiformes > Syngnathidae > Nerophis > Nerophis ophidion. The sequence goes on along the minus strand of NC_084616.1, from coordinate 69,959,499 downwards.
TTTTCTTCCAGTCCTTCACTCTCACTATCCTCATCCACAAATCTTTCATCCTCGTTCAAATTGATGGGAGAATTGTCGCTTTCTCGGTCCAAATCGTTCTAGTTCCTGGTGGCCATGATTATAAACAATGTGAGGATGTGAGGATGTCTACAACCAGTGACGTCACGCGCACATCATCTGTTACTTCCAGTACAGGCAAGGCTTTTTTATTAGCGTCCAAAAGTTGCGAACTTCATCGTCGATGTTCTCTACTAAATTCTTTCAGCAAAAATATGGCAATATCGCGAAATGATCAAGTATGACACGTAGAATGGACTGATATCCCCATTTAAATAAGAAAATCTCATTTCAGTAGGCCTTTAATCAATCAAATACACATTATTTTAAAATGGTATGTTTAATATTCACTTGTGTGTATTTTTGTTACAATTCTGGACTGTTTATGACCTTGTAAATGGGTAAACCTACGAATTTAGGGGACCCAATAATTATTTCCCCAACTGTATATTAAATTGCAACCACAAGATGCTACCTTAATGTAAGACCTCAGGTAATGCCCGAGCCCCTCTTCATGGCACTGCGCTACGACATGCACCATTACCCTACGGAGAGAACGAGGCGCTGATATTGTTAAATAAGAAACAAAAGTAGTGTAGAACATTCTACTTGTGGGTGTGGCCTTGCCTCGTCACATTGACGGCCACATCTTCATGTGAGGCACTGGTGAGGATGCGGAACAGCTGGTTGAGGATAGTGGGCAGGAAGTTCACTATGACGTGACCCTCCACAGCATGGAGACTCTAAGAGGGATCATAGAGTAAGTAGACCATATTTAACACAAAAATAGAATCCAGACATGCTTCAATGATAATAGTTTTGCTTCATTACGACAAACAGTGGGGCAGAAAAGTATTTAGTCAGCCACCGATTGTGCAAGTTCTCCCACTTAAAATGATGACAGAGGTCTGTAATTTTCATCATAGGTACACTTCAGCTGTGAGAGACAGAATGTGAAAAAAATCCAGGAATTCACACAAATTATGGTGGAACATAAGTATTTGGTCACTTCAAACAAGGAAGATCTCTGGCTCTCACAGACCTGTAACATCTTCTTTAAGAAGCTTTTCTGTCCTCCACTCGTTACCTGTATTATTGGCACTTGTTTGAACTCGTTATCCGTATAAAAGACACCTGTCCACAGCCTCAAATAGTCAGACTCCAAACTCCACTATGGCCAAGACCAAAGAGCTGTTGAAGGCCACCAGGAAAAGAATTGTAGACCTGCACCAGACTGGGAAGAGTGAATCTACAATAGGCAAGCAGCTTGGTGTGAAAAAATCAACTGTGGGAGCAATTATCAGGAAAATGAAAAACATACAAGACCACTGATAATCTCCCTTGATCTGGGGCTCCACGCAAGATCTCATCCCCAGGGGTCAAAATGATTATGAGAATGGTGAGCAAAAATCCCACAACCACACGGTTGGTGAATGACCTGCAGAGAGCTGGGACCAAAGTAACAAATGTTACCATCAATAACACACTACGCTGACAGGGAATCAAATCCTGCAGTGCCAGACGTGCTTAAGCCAGTGCATGTCCAGGCCCGTCTGAAGTTTGCCAGAGAGCACATGGATGATATAGTAGAGGATTGGGAGAATGGCATGTGGTCAGATGAAACCAAAATATAAGTCTTTGGTATAAACTCAACTCGTCGTGTTTGGAGGAAGAAGAATACTGAGTTGCATCCCAAGAACACCATGGGGGTGGAAACATCATGCTTTGGGGCTGTTTTTCTGCTAAGGGGACAGGACGATAGATCCGTGTTAAGGAAAGAATGAATGGGGCCATGTATCGTGAGATTTTAAGCCAAAACCTCCTTCCATCAGTGAGAGCTTTGAATGGTTGACCAAATAGTTATTTTCCACCCTAATTTACAAATAAATTCTTTAAAATTCCCTAAAATGTGAATTCCTGGATTTTTTTTTCACATTCTGTCTCTCACAGTTGAAGTGTACCTATGATGAAAATTACAGACCTCTGTCATCATTTTAAGTGGGAGAACTTGCACAGTCGGTGGTTGACTAAATACTTTTTTGCACCACTGTATTCAAATACAAGTGCAATCCAGTGCTTTTTGTCTGCTTCAAGTTGGTCAGATTTTGACAGTTGATATACGGTATTATTTTTTTTTTTTAAAGCACCAATTTTTTGCACATACTCAAACAGCTATCACTCATGTGGGCTCAACCCCCGATTGTCTTTAATCCTGAATATGCACTGGTCGTTCAAGCCTGGTATAAGAGATAATACCTTTAAGAATTTGACCAGATCGCCCTCTGATGCTTGTTCTGACACTTTGGTGATTTGACAATGGTGGAAAAAGTTGTGCAAGTGCTGATCCTAAAGGAATCAGGAATTATACATAGGAATGAAGAATAAGAATTCACAATTGTATTACAATGTATAGATAGATTATGGTTTTTATGAGTTATTTACATGATTTAATATTTACATGATACCTGAGTATAAACGGTGGAAACAAGATGTGTTGTGACTTTGAACAGAAACTTCCCTCCGTCAACCCACTTTATTTCAGGGCCAGAATGCTGCAATGACAAAATCTTTGTTTTTTGGAGGAATTCCTTTTGTGTAACAGCGAGTGATTCTAAACAAGATGGCATCACAAATATGAGGTGAATTGTATTAGAGTTAATGTTTACCTTGGTGACGGAATCCTGGCAGCTAAGGTAGCCTGCTGGCAAATGTGCAGCAACAGGTACATGCTGTTCATTCACGACGACTCTACCGTCTCTTAGTAGAGGCAACCATGCCGAGCCCACTGCGGGAGCAGAACGAAAATCTTTAACCATGCTGTGGTTACAGTTAATAAAACATGAATGACACTATTAGTATGCGTATCAAAAAGGGTAACTGCTTCAACACTTTTGGCACTTTTACACATTGGAAATACAAGGTGTGTCAGAAAGCTCAGGACTGGTGCTTCAAAAGATACATTTCAAATACAAACTCGGGGTGTAACGATTGCTCAATATATTGATAGATGGATGTGTAGAGGCGGAGCCGGAGAACGAGCAGCGGGGCAGGGCACGCTGGAGTATACTTGCCAACCCTCCCGGATTTTCCGGGAGACTCCCAAAATTCAGCACCTCTCCCGAAAACTTCCCGGGACAGATTTTCTCCTGAAAATCTCCCGAAATTCAGGCGGAGCTGGAGTCCACGCCCCCTCCAGCTCCATGCGGACCTGAGTTTCCCACAATATAAACAGCGAACCTGCCCAATGACGTTATAAATGTAAAATGATCGAGGGCAAGTTCTTGGTTTCTTATGTGGGTTTATTGTTAGGCAGTTTCATTGACGTCCTCCCTGCGCAGTAACAACACACCACAACAGCAGTCACGTTTTCGTCTACCGTAAAGCAGTTCGTCTGCCGTAAACAGCAATGTTGTGACACTCTTAAACAGGACAATACTGCCATCTACTGTACATGCATATGTGACAGTAATATCTACGGCAGGGGTCACCAACTGTTTTGAAACCAAGAGCTACTTCTTGGGTATGGATTAATGCGAAGGGCTACCAGTTTGATACACGCTTAAATAAATTGCCAGAAGTAGCCAATTTGCTCAATTTACCTTTAACTCTATGTTATTAATAATAATTAATGATATTTAGCTTTGTGGAAACACTGATCATCCTAATGATTTCTCATAATAAATATATATTTTTGATGTCATGTTTTAAATAGGTTAAAATCCAATCTGCACTTTTCTAGCTGTAAATATACTCCTCCCCTCTTAACCACGCCCCGCGCCCACCCCCCCCACCTCCCGAAATCGGAGGTCTCAAGGTTAGCAAGTAGGTGCTGGAGCCCGGCCCAAGATGGCGGCGAGGAGGCGGAGAATGCGGCCGAGTGAAGAGGTGGGGCGTGCCGGAAGCGACGCCACAATCAAATTCAGGTGCGTGGGTCGCGCACCGGCACACAATCAACTTATCTCCTCTCAAGGTATAAAAGGGGAGAAGGAGGAGAGAACGGGGCAGAAGGAGTCGGAGAGCCTGCAGCAGTGGATGAGGAACGAAAGTGAGAGAGAGCAAGATGCCAACGATGAAATTATCCATTTTAATAGCTACGGCAGTAGCATATAGCATATAGCAGTTAGCGTTCCATGACCCACAATGCACTTCTGCCCCGCTCTCTCCTCCTTCTCCCCTTTTATACATTGAGAGGAGATACGTTGATTGTGTGCCGGTGCGCGATTCACGCACCTGAATTCGATTGTGACGTCGCTCCCGGCACGCCCCGCCTCTCCGCTCGGCCGCATTCTCCGCCTCCTCGCCGCCATCTTGGGCCGGGTTCCAGCGTGGCCCGCCCCGCTGCTTGTTCGCCGGCTCCGCCTCTCCACAATGGATTTATATTCCTAAATTGCAAGTATTGCCTTAACGTGTCGATCCAAGATCATTTTAAAAAGGAATTGATCAATTTCACCTATACTAGAAAGGGGAAAACATTGGATTTATGAACAGCAGAGGTTTTTTTTATTTTAGCACATGTAATTAGGAATGAGAATCGAAAAACGGTTCTTATTTAGAACCGGTTCCCAGTGTATCAACTCCTTGGAATGGCTTGCCATTTTGTCAAGTGATCCTCTTATTGATTCTTTCGGGTGGAGATGACGTCAATACGCAACGTGCGTACTGCGTGGTGACGTCAGATCTCCAAATGGCGATGTCCATGTTGTGTTTTATTGTTCTCCGCCTTCCCTACTGGTTTGTGCCTGCATTTCTCCTGTTGTGCTTCCTCAGTTCTTTTTTCCTTGGCAGATAATCAGTCCACGGACTACTTAAGCTTGGCACAGACAGCTGTGCCTTGCTGGTTATTGTTCCCTGTCTTCTTCTTCTCGGGTACATTTTTTCGCCTACTTATTTTATACCTAACTTGTGTTTTTTGGATATCTTTTTGTGGACTATCCTTCACTCAGTGGGTACTACTTAGCATTTCACGGAAGCTGCTTTTATACCCAATCATGGCACCCACCTGTTCCCAATTATCCTGCACACCTGTGGGATGTTCCAAATAATTGTTTGATGAGAATTTCTCAGCTTTATCAGTATGTATTGCCACCCTTCCCAACTTCTTTGTCACGTGTTGCTGGCATCAAATTCTAAAGTTAAAGATTATTTGCAACAAAAAAAAATGTTTATCAGTTTGAACATCAAATATCTTGTCTTTGTAGCACATTCAACTGAATATGGGTTGAAAATGATTTGCAAATCATTGTATTCCGTTTATATTTGCATCTAACACAATTTTCCAACTCATATGGAAACGGGGTTTGTAAACAAAATTGAGGCTAAGCCACCTTTATATTAAGAATCGCTAATAGAACCCGTTAAGGAAACGAATTGTCAAGCGGAATCAAAAGTAAAATCGGAACCGGAAAAATCTTTTCAGTTCCCATCCCTACGTGTAATAATACACGGCGTATTCAGATCAATAATGCTGGCTATCTACGGTGGTCGAGAAAGGTCAGAACAAAGGCCACAAGACAATAGTGTAATATCCATGACGTTGGTATGTGTGCCTTTAAAAGTTGGTGCTGTTGTGTGTGACGTGTGGGAGCGTAGCAGACTAGTGGAGAGTTTGTTTGGTGTTTAAACGTGTGTTTTGACTCCCTGAATTTGTTACCGCTTATTATTGCATCTGTGTGTATTTCCGACTGTGTCCCCCCTGTTCAACTCCCAGGCATTACAATATCATAACTTTCAGCTACAGCACGATCGCAAAAGCCACGACAACAAACAACACAACACAATGATGAAGCCGCAACCCAACTTTAAACCTGCTGACACAAAGGACATGAGATTGGTGCAAGTTACCATGATGCACTGACTCCCAAACTACAGGAAGAAGTCATTTCGTTACAAATAAAAAAAATACAACAGATGGATGAAGGAGGCTATGGAAATTAGGAAGCGAGGGGCCATCACCATTACCAGGGATGAGGGGGTACACATTGCTTCCGCATACCTGGGACACAGTCAGATACTGTATGGCCGGGTAGGAAAACTTTATTTAGCAGGTAAATTTACTCTTGAAATTTCGGTTAGTGTACTTTTTGTCACGCCTTTGGATCATGTTTTGTTTTGGTCATGTTATGTTTTGTTTTTTGGACATTCAGTTCTTGCGTTTGCACTTCCTTGTTTTCTTTGTCACCATGGCTACTCATTGATTTCCACCCTGTCTTCAAGTCACGCCCCTGTCCTCAGTTCTCACACCTGCTTGTCATTATCATAGCTATTATTTAAGCCACAGTGGCCGAGCGGTCAGTCTGGCAACTTTACCTTACCTACCGATGTACCTACCTACCTTACCCACATTTCCATGTACCTACCTTCATGCCTTGCTGTTCGTTTTTGACCACGCCACGTAAGTTTTGTATTTATGCCTCAGTGCAAGTTTTTGGTTTGTTATTCATGCCGCAGCGCAAGTGTTTTTGTTTCACGATTTTAGTTTAAAACCTTTGTTCTAGTCATTTGTTTTTGTAGCCAAGAATTTGTTCTCCGCGACTCCACCCTATTTTTGCCTTTTTGTGTAGTTTTGTTAGAATATCAATAAATATGTACTCACGTTCACGCCTGGCTCGTCCTAAATATTCTCTCCATCGAAGAAACAATCCAAGTCCAAGTCCGTGTGTGACACTTTTTGTTTCAAAAAATGTTTGAATGCTGAAATGTGAACACATTATTGCATTTTTGTTGGCTACCGAGGAAGTCGTCTGGGAAGTAATATTTATTGTTTTATTGTTCCTATTTAATATTGTAAATCCCACATTATTTATTGTCATGTACTTTGCGGGTGTCTTTTTAGTTAAAAAATAACATTTAAAATTTGATGCGGTTTGTTTTTTTACGTTTCAAGCATTTTTACTGGAAACTGACACTTCATTGGCTGGTTCTAAGACAAAATCAATTGTTTCAGGCTTAATTTGCAGAAAGTCGGTCATGAAAGAATATTTCTGCACTGAAATTTTATAAAACATAATTTTAAAACACTGTATTTTAAAACAACATATTTTTTAAACACAAACAATTTTCTCACAAATTTGTATTGAATTAAACTGTCAGCATAATTTGGTGTAAAAAGAAAAAGAAAAAATCAGTTCCCAAAAATTCAAAAGCAAAAATATCTGTTACATAAATTCAGTGTCAAAAAAAAAGCTTTTGGTAATAAAGACGCAGATTAACCTTGAGAAACAGTCCCATAATTAACACAACCGAGTATAGTACCGTATACTGTACTTGGAGGTTTAGAATTTAACTCCTACTGCACCATTTTTTTTTACAGTAATGATTATTCATTGTTTAGACTACAAGCATTAGGTCAGCCATGTTGTTGGTGAGCCTTTTGATTGATTGATTGATTGAATCTTCTATTAGTAGATTGCACAGTTCAGTACATATTCCGTGCAATAAACCACTAAATGGTAGCGCCCGAATGAGTTTTTCAACTTTTTTAAGTCGGGGTCCACGTTAATAAATTCATGGTAGCCACGCAATTATGCTTGCGTGGGACTTAAATAGACCAAAATGAGCAAAATAATTGCATGAGCGGTTTGAAATCCACAGCTGTGCTGGTCTGCCATTTCTAACTGGCAAAAGATTGTCTTGCCTTGGCCAATGATGATGAGGACCATCATCATCATCATGAATATATTTGCATCAATTCACTACGCATGTCAATTGGGAACAGTCTACCTGGCGTCTCCACCACATCTTTCTTCTTGCCATTGCTGTCACAGCTAACATGATAGAAGGTGAAAAGAAGATGATGCCTTTGGTGCAGTTGAGGTGGCAGCTCAATCTTTATCTACAGGAGGTTGCAAAAGAGAGATTCTTCAGGATTGGTTCCCGTCGTACAAACCGCGTTTCCATATGAGTGGGGAAATTGTGTTAGATGTAAATATAAATTGAATACAATGATTTGCAAATCCTTTTCAACCCATATTCAATTGAATGCACTACAAAAACAAAATATTTGATGTTCAAGCTCATAAACTTTATTTTTTTTGCAAATAATCATTAACTTAGAATTTCATGGCTGCAAAAAGTAGAAAGGGAAAGGGCATGTTCACCACTGTGTTACATCACCTTTTCTTTTAACAACATTCAATAAACGGAATTGAGGAAACCAATTGCTGAAGCTTTGAAAGTGGAATTATTTACTATTCTTGCTTGACGTACAGCTTAAGTTGTTCAACAGTCCAGGGTCTTGTTGTCGTATTTTACGCTTCATAATGCGCCACACATTTTTGATGTGACACATGTCTGGACTGCAGGCGGGCCAGGAAAGTACCCGCACTCTTTTACTACGAAGCCACGCTGTTGTAACAAGTGTCTTGGCATTGTTTTGCTGAAATAAGCAGGGGCGTCCATGATGACGTTGCTTGGATGAAAACATATGTTGCTCCAAAACCTGTATGGACCATTCAGCATTAATGGTGCCTTCACAGATGTGTAAGTTACCCATGCCTTTGGCACTAATACACCCCCATACCATCTCAGATGCTGGCTTTTGAACTTTGCACCTTTAACAATCTGAATGGATGATTTCCTCTTTGTTCTTGAGGACACCACATCCACAGTTTCCAAATATAATTTGAAATGTAGACTCGTCAGACCACAGAACACTTTTCCACTTTGCATCAGTCCATCTTAGATGTGCTCGGGCCCAGCGAAACCGGCGGCGTTCCATGGTGTTGTTGATAAATGGTTTTCGCTTTGCATAGTAGAGTTTTAAATTGCACTTACAGATGTAGCGACCAACTGTAGTTACTGACAGTGGTTTTATGAAGTGTTCCTGGGCCCATGTGGTGATATCCTTTACACACTGTTGTCGGTTTTTGATGCAGTACCGCCTGAGGGATCAAAGGTCCGTAATATCATCGCTTACGCACAGTGATTTCTCCAGATTCTCTGAGCCTTTTGATGATTTTACAGACCTTAGATGTCAAAATCCCTAAATTCAGTGCAATAGCTCGTTGAGAAATGTTGTTCTAAAACGGTTTGACAATTTTCTTACAAATTGGTGACCCTCGCCCCATCCTTGTTTGTGAATTACTTAGCATTTTATGGAAGCTGCTTTTATACCCAATCATGGCACTCACCTGTTCCCAATTAGCCTGCACACCTGTGGCATGTTCCAAATAAGTGTTTGATGAGAATTTGTCAACTTTATCAGTATTTATTGCCACCTTTCCCAACTTCTTTGTCACGTGTTGCTGGCATCAAATTCTAAAGTTAATGATTATTTGTACAAAAAAAAATGTTTATCAGTTTTAACATCAAATATGTTGTCTTTGTAGCATATTCAACTGAATATGGATTGAAGATGATTTGCAAATCATTGTATTCCGTTTATATTTATGTTTAATACAATTTCCCAACTCATATGGAAACGGGGTTTTTACTTGCACATAATGCTTTGTACATGACAATTAGGATGAAAAAGAGTCTGCAGAGGAGCACTTCCACTAAAATACTGTTGACTAAACTGATGCAGTTTGTGGTGAAAGGGAAAAAGTCACCTCATCGTAGAACTCGGGGTTCTGTTGGTGGTGCAAGACAGCTGCATATGCCTTCTGGGTGAATAGGGAACCTCCGGGATGACCATAGATGCACTGATGTCAAAAGGAGAAAGCACAAATTTCAATATAAAGTGGGGCAAAAAAGTATTTAGTCAGTCACCGATTGTGCAAGTTCTCCCACATAAAATGATGACAGAGGTCTGTAATTTGCATCATAGGTACACTTCAACTGTGAGAGACAGAACGGGAAAAAAAATCCGGGAATTCACATTGTAGGATTTTTAAAGAATTTCTCAACTTTATCATTGGTGGAAAATAAGTATTTGGTCAACCATTCAAAGCTCTCACTGATGGAAGGAGGTTTTGGTTCAAAATCTCACGATACATGGCCCCATTCATTCTTTCCTTAACTCGGATCAATCGTCCTGTCCCCTTAGCAGAAAAACAGCCCCAAAGCATGATGTTTCCACCCCCATGCTTCACAGTAGGTGTGGTGTTCTTGGGATTCCACTCAATATTCTTCTTCCTCCAAACACGACAAGTAGTGTTTATACCAAAATGGATACATGGATAATACAGGAGTTGATTGGGAGAATGTCATGTGGCCAGATGAAACCAAAATAGAACTTTTTGGTATTAACTCAACTCGTCGTGTTTGGAGGAAAAAGAATACTGAGTTGCATCCCAAGAACACCATATCTACTGTGAAGCATGTGGGTGGAAACATCATGCTTTGGGGCTGTTTTTCTGCTAAGGGGACAGGACGATTGATCCGTGTTAAGGAAAGAATGAATGGGGCCATGTATCGTGAGATTTTGAACCAAAACCTCCTTCCATCAGTGAGAGCTTTGAATGGTTGACCAAATACTTATTTTCCACCATAATTTACAAATAAATTCTTTAACATTCCTACAATGTGAAATCCTGGATTTTTTTTTCACATTCTGTCTCTCACAGTTGAAGTGTACCTATGATGAAAATTACAGACCTCTGTCATCATTTTAAGTGGGAGAACTTGCACAATCGGTGGCTGACTAAATACTTTTTTGCCCCACTGTAGTTTAATACTGAATGAATTTGAAGAAATATTGAAAATACCATCAAGACAAGGTGAAGTAGGGGAGATGCATTTAAACAAGGAAGGCTGAGAGTCCAATTAATATTTCATTCATCCATAGTTAAAGTACTTTTAATGAATTTGTCTGTATCCTGCATTTATTTGTTCATGATACACTGTGTCTGTTAATTTATATTCCTGGATGTGTGTATTCATTCATTTATTTTATGTATTGGTTTATGTGACAGGCACATTAATTAATTAAATGCTGCAAAATGCATCAAGATCAGCCAAAAGGTTTTCTGTTGTCCCTGGACGGATTTCATAATTATCTCCTAAAGACAACAGTGAAAATAATATACAGTGATCAATGCAAGTATATAAAAAAAAGTAAATACACATAACCACACAAATAAGCACACCATTTTGTCAAAATACAATGTACATACAAAATAAGCTACAGTACAGACACTAGGTAAAACAGTTCAATTCAAAATGTAAACATACAAAAATATAAATATGGCTTCCTTTATTTCCTTATTTCTTTTTTCAATTTATATTCATTTTATTTATATACTTTTCAGAGTTATTTATTGAAATACTTTGATATTTATTTTCCTGACAACCATAATATGGTGCATAACAATATTAGAAAACAGCACCATTGCCTATCATGTTTTCCCCTCTACCCTGACTGCCTAGTTCAACCCTTATTGACAGGCTTTTTTGGACTTGTCTAGCATGGAAATTATATTTTCAAAATAAGGATTGTTTCGACAATGTCGTCACCTGCACGGCGCATTTTCAAAAACACCCCCAAAAAATACATAAACCTACCCTGAGTGGCTGGGATTCCTCTTTATCAGAGTCCTTAAATTCAATGCAAACTGCAATGTTCCTTGCCTGAGGAAGACATGAGACATTAAATGTACATTCTGAAGAATGAATTATACGAAAAGGAAGTGTAAAAAAGTGTAACTGCAAATTTTAGCTATGTTGGGTTTTTTTTATCCAGTGATTTTATTGGAGTTTTTTTCTACGTTGTCCTTCAGTGCCAAGAAGAGCCCCTTATAAATAAAATGTATTATTAGGATTATTTAGGTATGACATATTCTTCCTCAGTCTGTGACACAGTAAAATCCCGCTGACATATCAAGTTAATTGAAATGGAAATAAACTAACAAGTAAAAGGAAATTATTAGGGAAAAAACAAGACAGCTGCAGCGTTCAACAAAACAACCGTAAATGGAGGGATTGAGAAAAAAAACAGGTTGACTTCTTATAAAATAGGCCTGCTTAAACATTTACTTTGGAAGAGTTAGAGAATGGATGATAATAAAAGAATATTTTACGTATCCTAGTTCAGGGGTCGACAACCTTTACCACTCAAAGAGCCATTTTGACCCGTTTTACAAAATAAAGAAAATGATGGGAGCCACAAGACTCTTGAAATTTATAATGAAATAACACTGTTTACAGAGTTTTTATTTTTTTGCTTTGTGCTATGTATAAACCAGGGGTCTCAGACACGCGGCCCGCAATTAAATATTAGTGCGGCAAGTGAGTTTTATATGAATGCTCTTTATTTATTAGCATCACACAAGCAATTCCTCCCGAATTGTCCGGGAGACTCGCGGGTTACAGAGTGACTATTCCCTCGGACGTCTGCTGAGTAATACCCAATCAACAAAAATAAGGGCGTGCTACAATGGCACTGTCTTTGGCGCCCTCCACAGATTGTATAAACAGCTTACCAGTCAGGTCACGTGTTGTATGTGGCTTCTGCAGTCACACGCAAACGATTGCAAGGCATTCTTGTTCAACAGCCATACAGGTCACACTGAGGGTGCCAGTTTAACCAACTTTAACACTGTTACAAATATGCGCCACACTGTGAACCCACACCAAACAAGAATGAGAAACACATTTCGGGAAAACATCCGCACTGTAACACAACATAAACACAACATAATAAATACCCAGAATCCCATGCAACCCTGACTCTTCCAGGCTACATTATACACCCGCTAGCACCCTCCCTCCTCAAGCGTCGGTTGAGGTGGGCATGGTTAAGGGGGTGGGGTTTGGTGTTAGCGGGTGTATCATGTAGCCTGGAAGAGTCAGGGTTGCATGGGATTCTAGGTATTTATGTTGTGTTTATGTTGTGTTACAGTGCGGATGTTTTCCCGAAATGTGTTTGTCATTCTTGTTTGGTGTGGGCTCACAGTGTGGCGCATATTAGTAAGAGTGTTAAAGTTGTTTATATCACAACCCTCAGTGTAACCTGTATGGCTGTTGAACAAGTATGCCTTGCAATCGCTTGAGGATTGTAATTGGGGTTTCACACAATACGTGACCGGCCGGCACGCACATAGTGTTGAGTAACATCGGGCACAACTACATGCATTAGAAGATGTTATGGGTAATGCCATCACGGCACGCCCTCAATGTTGCTGTCCGAGTGAAAATCGCAGTATGCATACCTCAGACAATTTTAGGGAATGGCATTGAGGTCAGAAACCTCCCGGTAATTTCGGGAAAGTCGGCAAGTTAACAGCTGAGCCACACCAGAGCGATCAAAGAGCCGCTGCGGCTCCAGAGCCGCGGGTACCCGACCCCTGTCCTAGTTTGTTGACATGGTTGTACTCCAATTGTACAAAATATAAATGAGTGCATTATATTCACGATAGAAAAAAAAAAAAATAGATCAACCGCAAATAAGAAAGACCTTTGATCCCTAAAGGGGTCATATTAAATAAATAAATGGGTTGTACTTGTATAGCGCTTTTCTACCTTCAAGGTACTCAAAGCGCTTGGACACTACTTCCACATTTACCCATTCACACACTGATGGAGGGAGCTGCCATGCAAGGCGCTAACCAGCACCCGTCAGGAGCAAGGGTGAAGTGTCTTGCTCAGGACACAACGGACGTGACGAGGTTGGTACTAGGTGGGGATTGAACCAGGGACCCTCGGGTTGCGCACGGCCACTCTTCCACTGCGCCACGCCGTCCCAATTATGATTTTTGTTCTACATTTACAACACTTTATTGTGGTCTGCATATTATCTAATGGTGGTTCTATGGTCAAAATGTTACATAGATTAGGTTTCCAGACCGATTTTTTTCTTCAGGACGCGCCGTATTGTGGGTGGTCTTATGTACGTGCCTCCACTTCAACAGCCTCTTCTACTCGTCATCCATGTTGTAGTTTCTAGCATTTCCATAACGGGTCTACTGACAGATGTAAGTTCAAACTATACACTTCTTTGGCTAAATGGCAACAACGGAGGATGCATGTGCATGTACGAGACAGTCTACTCCTCAACAAAAGGAAAGAGAAAAAGAAGGAGCTTATCGAATGCAGCATGGACTACAATAGCGGACTCGCGCAAAACACATGTTTACCAAAAATGGGGATATCGGTTGAAATCACAATTGTGGAGAACGTCCCCAATGGGGCTATTCCCAAATGGCTCTTTTGGAGGAAAGATGAAGGAAGGCAAGGCTGTTTTATAGATATCGCCACAGTAACGCTATGGTTTGATTTCAAATTTTGGGGACTTGTGCAGATCCCAAATACACAAAAACAGGTTTTAATAGATACAAAAAGTTGGTTCTGCAAATTTATTTAGAAATGAGTGGCGATTAATTTCCTGATGCCTAGCTCACCTCATCCTATCATTGATTTTGACCACAAATCTGCTTTTGCAAAAACACTAATGATGTTTTTTTTCGTAGAAAGGAACCTTTTGGGTCTCAAATTTTATGTTGACAAAAGTGGTCCAACATTAATGTTGACGTCGCCTTAAGCGGCCACTTTTAATCCAACTTTTTTTATTGACTTTTTCAAATAGACAGAAAAAAAAGTGCAAGTTCAAACAGTACAATTTTAAAGTCAGTGAATTCTTCACACCCTTACCCCTAAAACCCCTTAGCCACCCTCCCACCCCACTCTGGTCAAACCAACCAGGGACACATGGCACAAACAAACAACAAGTAAAACGACAAAAACAGACACATTCACACATACACCCATACAAGGCCAGAGACAGACAGAGACTGAAAGGAGAGAGAAAGGGAGAAAGAGAAAAATACAATAAAAAATAAGATAATTATAATAACTAAAAGGGAGATTATTCCTCATCTGTGTCTGGACATAAATCAAGAGAGTTGACATACAGTAAGAAGGGACTCCATCCATCCATTTTCTACCGCTTATTCCCTTTTGGGGTCGCGGGGGGCGCTGGTGCCTATCTCAGCTACAATTGGGCGTAAGGCGGGGTACACCCTGGACAAGTTGCCTCCTCATCACAGGGCCAATACAGATAGACAGACAACATTCACACTCACATTCACACATTAGGGCCAATTTAGTGTTGCCAATCAACCCATCCCTAGGTGCATGTCTTTGGAAGTGGGAGGAAGCCGGAGTACCCGGAGGGAACCCACGCATTCACGGGGAGAACATGCAAACTCCACACAGAAAGATCCCGAGCCTGGGATTGAACCCAGGACTGCAGGACCTTCGTATTGTGAGGCAGACGCACTAACCACTCTTCCACCGTGAAGCCCAGGAGTCATGAACTTTAAAACACTTGAGCAGAGCCATTCAGTGAAAACCTAAGTTTTTCAAGTTTTAAATCATAGAGAACCTCTCTAATCCAACGGCCGTGTGATGGGGAGTGAGCCAGCTTCCAATTGAACAAGATCATTCGCCTGGCCAGCAAGGTCGTAAAAGCCACAGTTTAAGGGGGCCACTTTTTATAAGGACGCAGCTGACCAGGGCTAAACAAGAGAGTCGACTCAGACAGGTTGTCGACATAAAACAGGGGTAGGGAACCTATGGCTCTAGAGCCAGATGTGGCTCTTTTGATGACTGCATCTGGCTCTCAGATACATCTTAGCTGACATTGCTTAACACCAGACCTGCGGCCCGTTATGCTTTTCAATCAGGCCCGCCGGACATTCCCAAATAATTTTTTTTAGATCTTCAATATGGAAATTATAGCTGCCATTATGGTGTGCAGTGATGTTTTCAAATTACCGTGAGTCTTGAACTATACAAAGTATTTCAATGGTTGAAATCTGCTCTTTTGATTGATACAATAGTTACTATGGTAATCTAATTAGTTACTATGCTAATCTAATTGGTTACTGTTGTAATCTAAGTCACGGCAGCTCAGACGAGGCACCAAGCAGAGTGGGTGGTGAGCGTTTCCACAGAGTGTTTCCAGAGCGGTCAACCTGAAATGCGGGTGTCAGGGACAGACGCGGAAAGACTTTTTTACTAAAAAGTTCTAAAGCTTAGTGATGTATCAGATTTTAAGTGTGGGTTTTTTTACCATTCACTCTCATATTTCGCTGTGTTTGTTGCATTTTTGCTGCATTGTTTGATTGTAAAATATGTCGATCGAGAGGTGGTGTGACATTCATATGTTGTCAATAGTCAGTGTTTTATCGTTCATAGTTTATATTGTAAATCCCACATGCTTTATTTTTATGTACATTCTGGGTGTCTCGTTCAGTAAAAAAAATGTAAAATACCGTTCTGTTTTTTTAAGACAGTCTCTTATAAGTTTTTTTAGCATTCAATCAGACATTATTGTGAGTTTTTGTATTAGTGTCCCTAAAAATCAGATAAACCGGCCCTCAGACACATTTTTGTCTCTAATTCTGCTGGTAATCAGTATTCAAAATAACGTCAAAAATATAAAACATTCTTATGCATTTTAATCCATCCATCCGTTTTCTACCACACCTGTTCAAGAAGTCGCATCAATGGTATGAAGTATTTTATTTATCATTGGTTAGCTTCAGAATAAAAATGTTATAAAACAAAAATAAGACTTATTATACTCTAAAAATGTTGGTCTTACTTAAAAATGCATGTTAAAGTGTTAAAAAATATTATATGGCTCTCACGGTAATACCCTTTAAAATATTTGGCTTTAATGACTCTCTCAGCCAAAAAGGTTCCCGACCCCTGACATAAAAAGCGTTGACCGAAGCGGGTTCCATTACAAGGGTTAACTTAATTACAAGTTGTTGCCAGGTTCAAACAAAATACTATACAGTTCTACCTTTTGGCTAACTGGCAGACTCAAATGAGCATAGGATTAATATCATCAAGATCTTTACAAATGTTGACAAATGTTGCAAATGCCTTTTATAAAAATGTACCTTATGGAAAGATTTCTGCCCATCGTATTTGAGGTGCTTTGGGTAGACGTAAAGATGGTTTTTGTAGATGGTAAAGGGTTGGGAGCATTTGGCGATGCAGGGTACAAACTCTTCCACCTCGAGAATGGCACTGCCAGGCTCATTCCCATCAAAGTTCCTCACCGGAATGTAAGAGGAAGTGACACAATCTGGAAGAAGGAGGGGAGAGACACATTCAATGGAAACAATGCTTTACTTACTGGTTTATTGGATTTTGGGGTAAATATTTGGTGGGTTTACTGGTCATATCTGGGTTCACACAATCAATTGTTACATCCAAGTTCCCTAACAGCACTGGGAGTTTTGTCATTTTCTCTGGTCTGTTGGGAGAACAGAAATGGATGTCAAACATGTCATGGGGAGATATTAAAGTGATAGAAAACACAAACAACGTTTTACTTTCTGAAGTCAGCTAGCAGTTTGAACATGTCCTCATCCGACAGTTTGCTGCTATCTTGTCTGTAAAGAGCTGAGAAACGAGCACTTGTGTCCAATGTTCCAGATGCATCACTAAAAACAGGCCTGTGAACACAAAATACATTTATATTTACAAACCCCGTTTCCATATGAATTTGGAAATTGTGTTAGATGTAAATATAAACGGAATACAATGATTTGCAAATCCTTTTCAACCAATATTCAATTGAATGCACTACAAACACAATATATTTATTGGTAAAACTCAAACTTTATTTTTTTTTTTTTGCAAATAATAATTAACTTAGAATTTCATGGCTGCAACCCGTGCCAAAGTAGTTGGGAAAGGACATGTTCACCCCTGTGTTACATCACATTTTCTTTTAACAACACTCAATAAACGTTTGGGAACTGAGGAAACTGATTGTTGAAGCTTTGAAAGTGGAATTATTTCCCATTCTTGCTTGATGTACAGCTTAAATTGTTCAACATTCCGGGGTCTTAATGTCGTATTTTACACATTTTCGATGTGACTCATGTCTGGACTGCAGGCGGGCCAGGAAAGTACCCACACTCTTTTACTACGAAGCCACGCTGTTGTAACACGTGGCTTGGCACGGTTTTAATGAAATAAGCAGGGGCGTCCATGATAACGTTGGTTGGATGATAACATGTGTTGCTCCAAAACCTGTATGGACCATTCAGCATTAATGGTGCCTTTACAGATGTGTAAGTTACCCATGCCTTGGGCACTAATACACCTCCATACCATCACAGATGCTGGCTTTTGAACTTTGCGCCTATAACAATCTGGATGGTTATTTTCCTCTTTGTTCCGGAAGACACCACGTCCACATTTTCCAAATATAATTTGAAATGTGGACTCGTCAGACCACAGAACACTTTTCCACTTTGCATCAGTCCAAGCCATATCACATACAGATAGTGTGTCATGAGATATAAATTGAATTAAGAGGACTTAGAGTAAAGTAAATCAGCTCAAATATAGCTACAAATGAGGCATAATGATGCAATATTTACATACAGCTAGCCT
Organism: Nerophis ophidion; assembly: GCF_033978795.1. Taxonomy (NCBI): domain Eukaryota; kingdom Metazoa; phylum Chordata; class Actinopteri; order Syngnathiformes; family Syngnathidae; genus Nerophis; species Nerophis ophidion. The sequence goes on along the minus strand of NC_084616.1, from coordinate 69,941,145 downwards.
AAATAGCTTGTTAGCATCGATTAGCTTGCAGTCATTCAGTGACCAAATATGTCTGATTAGCACACTCCACACAAGTCAATAACATCAACAAAACTCACCTTTGTGCATTAATGCACAGCGTCAAAAGTTTGATGGACAAAATGAGACACAAAAAGAAGCGGCATAAAAGACGTCCTAGAAAGTCGGAGAAAGTTATACATGTAAACAAACTAGGGTGAGTTCAAGGACCGCCAAAATAAGTAGGACAAAACGGCACTCGGCAAATACTCGAATCAGTGAAGCATGTTTGATACAAACAGTGTGCTTTATAGCAATTAGGGAGGTTTGTGTCATGTTTGTCCTCCTACAGCAGGGGTGTCAAACTCAAATACAGAGTAGGCCAAAATTTAAAACCGAACAAAGCCGCGGGCCGAGGTTGAACAAATTAACCTTTTAATAGGGACCCAAACAAGTTTTGCATTGAATATTGAACAAGCAAGGCTTATATAACTTTAGAGTGACATGCAAAATCGAGTTTCAAATAATAATAAAAAAATATCAGTGGCATAACAAATAAAATTTTAATAAGAATTGAATGCCTCTTTTCGGCGGTGGGGTTGAGGTGGACGGGGTTTGGTGACAGCGGGGGGTGTATATTGTAGCGTCCCGGAAGAGTTGGTGCTGCAAGGCGTTCTGGGTATTTGTTCTGTTGTGTTTATGTTGTGTTACGGTGCGGGTGTTCTCCCGAAATGTGTCATTCTTGTTTGGTGTGGGTTCACAGTGTGGCGCATATTTGTAACAGTGTTAAAGTTGTTTATACGGCCACCCTCAGTGTGACCTGTATGGCTGTTGACCAAGTATGCATTGCATTCACTTGTGTGTGTGTATAAGCCGCATATATTATGTGACTGGGCTGGCACGCTGTTTGTATGGAGGAAAAGCGGACGTGGAGACAGGTTGTAGAGAACGCCAAAGGCAGTGCCTTTAAAGCCAGCCCCAGATAAATTCGGGAGGGGCACTGAACTTCGGGAGTCTCCCGGGAAAATTGGGAGGGTTGGCAAGTAAGAGTATTAGTGGTGAATGCGGTGTTACAGCGGCGGGCCAGCTCTAATGTTAATTTGATATGGCCTCAAGGGCCAAGTGAAATTACACGCTGGGCCAAATTTGGCCCGCGGGCCAGAGTTTGAAACCCATGCCCTACATCTCCGTAATATCGCTAAAATTCGCTCCATTTTGTCCACTAAAGATGCTGAGATCATTATCCATGCGTTTGTTACGTCTCGTCTCGATTACTGGAACGTATTATTTTCGGGTCTCCCCATGTCTAGCATTAAAAGATTACAGTTGGTACAAAATGCGGCTGCTAGACTTTTGACAAGAACAAGAAAGTTTGATCACATTACGCCTGTACTGGCTCACCTGCACTGGCTTCCTGTGCACTTAAGATGTGACTTTAAGGTTTTACTACTTACGTATAAAATACTACACGGTCTAGCTCCAGCCTATCTTGCCGATTGTATTGTACCATATGTCCCGGCAAGAAATCTGCGTTCAAAAGACTCCGGCTTATTAGTGATTCCTAGAGCCCAAAAAAAGTCTGCGGGCTATAGAGCTTTTTCCGTTCGGGCTCCAGTACTCTGGAATGCCCTCCCGATAACAGTTCGAGATGCCACCTCAGTAGAAGCATTTAAGTCTCACCTTAAAACTCATCTGTATACTCTAGCCTTTAAATAGACCTCCTTTTTAGACCAGTTGATCTGCCACTTCTTTTCTTTCTCCTATGTCCCCCCCTCCCTTGTGGAGGGGGTCCGGTCCGATAACCATGGATGAAGTATTGGCTGTCCAGAGTCGAGACCCAGGATGGACCGCTCGTCGGGACCCAGGATGGACTGCCCGCCTGTATCGATTGGGGACATCTCTACGCTGCTGACCTGCCTCCGCTTGAGATGGTCTCCTGTGGACGGGACTCTCGCTGCTGTCTTGGATCCGCTTTGAACTGAACTCTCGCGGCTGTGTTGGAGCCACTATGGATTGAACTTTCACAGCATCATGTTAGACCTGCTCGACATCCATTGCTTTCGGTCCCCTAGAGAGTGGGGGTTGCCCACATCTGAGGTCCTCTCCAAGGTTTCTCATAGTCAGCATTGTCACTGGCGTCCCACTGGATGTGAATTCTCCCTGCCCACTGGGTGTGAGTTTTCCTTGCCCTTTTGTGGGTTCTTCCGAGGATGTTGTAGTCGTAATGATTTGTGCAGTCCTTTGAGACATTTGTGATTTGGGGCTATATAAATAAACATTGATTGACATTGATTGAAACCATATTAAAACAAAAAATATGTTTTTTACCCCATCATCTGTTTCCATTTTTCATACTTTTGAAAAAGCTCCAGAGAGCCACTAGGGCGGCGCTAAAGAACCGCATGCGGCCCCAGAGCCGCAGGTTGCCGAGCCCTGCACTAGTACAACAGAAGCACTTTAGTGTTTTAAAAAAAAAAAAATTGCTGCAAAAATGTTGGTGCCCCAAGTTTTAAATTGAACGCAAACCACCAGTTGAATAGCCCTGGTTTAATATTTACATCGTAGGTCATCCTTCCCAAACAAGCTGCATATTTCGTCAGAGTTTGTTTAAATGTTGGTCTCCCAGATTTGACACATTAATTATGAGCTACTGTATGCTTGCAAGACAAGCGCTCTATTATTTTTTTTTTTTTTTAATAACTCGAAGTGCCCAGAGTGAAGTTATAGAAAAGAGATAAATACACCTTGCAGACCAGGCAAATGGCATCCTGTACTGGCCGAGTCTTTTGCAGGCCAACTTTGCATTCTTCTTCACTTTTTGAGCCATCTGAACAGAAAAATACATATATTTATAAGGTAACAAGTACATATACAGTTGTGATCAAAATTATTCAACCCCCACACAATTTTGGTGTTTTAGCAAGTTGGACGTTTATTCCGTATTTTGTTTATAGTCATATCAAATAAAGATGCATTAAATAGACAAATGCAACTTCAATTGTAACACTGTATTTTACAAAATACCAAAAAAGGACATTTTGCTTAATATCTCATTGACAAAATGATTCAACCCCCTAGTTACATGCATCTTTAGTACTTAGTAGAACACCCTTTGGCAGTAATGACATCCTTCAAACGTGATACATAACCAGACACAAGCTTCTTGCAACCATCTACAGGTATTTTAGCCCATTCCTCTTGGGCAAAGGCCTCCAGTTCATTCATATTCTTGGGCTTGTGTGCTGCAACTGCCTTCTTCAAGTCCCACTACAGGTTTTCTATAGGATTTAGGTCTGGCGACTGTGAAGGCCACTCCAGAGTCTTCTAGCCCTTCTTCTGCAACCACTCTGATGTTGATTTGGAGGTATGCTTGGGATCGTTCGTCACTGACTTCATGACATTTGCAGCTAATATATCCTGGTAGGAAATAGAATTCATAATGCCTTGAACGCGCTGGAGATTCCCGGTACCTGAGGCAGAGAAACAGCCCCGGAGCATAATTGACCCCCACCATGCTAAACAGTAGGAAGGTGTTCTCTTTGTAAGCTTCGTTTTTTTCTCCTCCAGACATAACGTCATAGGCCCAAAGAGTTCCAGTTTTGTCTCATCACTCCATAGAACAGTTTCCCAAAACCTTTGGGGTTTGTCCAGATGATTCTTGGCATACTGGAGTCTACTTTTCTTGTGCCTGGTAGTCAGAAGTGGGGTACGCCTGGGAGTTCTGGCATGGAGGCCTTCATCTTGTAGTGCGTGCCTTATTTTCTGGGACGAAACCTGCGTTCCCCCCTCTGCAATGTCCTGTTGTAGTTCCTCAGCTGTTACCCGGGGGTTTTTCACCAGTGTATGCTTCAAATACCGGACAGCAGTTGCACACAGCATCCTCTTTCTAGCACGCCCAGGTAGTGTTTCCACTGTGCCTTTAGCTTTAAACTTGCAAATTATGCTCTCAACTGTGTCTCTTGGAATGTGTAATGTCTTTGCTATTTTCTTATATGCATATCCTTTCTTATGAAGAGAAATTACCTCCTCTCTTGACTTCTTTGACCACTCCCTGGACTTCATCATGTTGCAAATACACCATTGACCATCTACAAGAAGCTGAGCATTACAGTCTTTTTCAATCTGTTTAATTGTTGCTGGTTATGGTTCTAATCACATCTACAGGTGTTTTCAACACCTGATTGAAAAGACCTTATTCAAATTTGTTCTTAAGAGTTATGATCTTCAAGGAGTTGAATAATTTTGTCAATGAGATATTAAGAGAAATGACACTGTTTGGTATGTTACAAAATATAATGTTAAAATTCAAGTTGCATTTGTCTATTTAATGCATCTTTATTTGATATGACTATAAACAAAATACGGAATAAATGTCCAACTTGCTAAAACACCAAAACTGTGTGGGGGTTGAATAATTTTGATCGAAACTGTAGAAGGTGTCAAGAGCATGGTGTTGCTGTGATGTGAGCACCTTGGCTGAATCTGAGCTCTTCATGTAGGGCTCGGTACAGTGAGTGATCCCTCCTTGGAGGACCTTCTCAATCCTTGCCACCAAGAAGATCTCTGGATGTGGGCACGTGACTGAAAACACTCCCTGTTTAGGATATTGGAGAGCCATCTCCGGAAACCCACAGGCCAGCCATTGCCGACCCAAGGGACCCTCGCCTTTACAAGCATCAATGTTCATGGTGTGGTCACCAGTTGAGCCGGATGAAATTTGTCGGACCAAAGGGTGGTTGAGATCTACATGGAAGTCCGCAGAAATTTTCCTGCTGTTCTGAACATCAAAGAGGGATAGCACCACATAGAAAGGTTCCACCTTTTATGAAAGAAAGAAAACATGGGCAAATAAAATACTTTCTTATTTTCTGTCATTTTGTTTTACGGCTTTTGGAATGGAACATACGTTAGTTGTTAGTTCCTCCTGATTTTCTGCAATGCAGCACCGCATATTGAACGACAAGTCATGACAGCTGACCAGGATTCTCTTCCCGAATTTCTCCTCAAACTGATGCACGTCCGGTTCGGTGCTAGTGCAATCCGCTTTCTGTGGATACAGGCGCTGTGTCAGAAAGTCATTGATATCCATAAATTATTAAGGGACCAGGTCGTTAAGCATCACCTGTGTGTCAGGGTCCAATGTGAACAGCTTCAGCCGGGCTTCACTCTTTATTGTAAATTCCATATCTCTGGCCGTCTAGAAAGAAAGAAATTGTCAAAAGACGGTAACCAAATGTAGCATGAAATAGTGATAATCATTGATAACATCTAAGACCTATAGACCATATTTCTTTTTCATTAGGCAGTTTACCCCCGGGCATACTTGCCAACCTTGAGACCTCCGATTTCGGGAGGTAGTGGGCTGGGGGGCTTGGTCGGGGGCGTGGTATATATATATATATACAGTATATATATATATATATATATATATATATGTATATATATATATATATATATATATATATATATATAGTGTAATATGTATATATATATATAAATTACTGTATGTATTTATATATATGTGTAGATAAATGAACACTGAAATTCAAGTATTTATTTTATTTATTTATATATATATATAATAAAATAAATATATATATAAATATATACATATATGTAGACTACACTGAAAGTCAAGTATTTCTTATCTACAGTATATATATATATATATATATATATATATATATATATATATAAAAATATATATATATATATATAAATACTTGACTTTCAGTGAATTATATATATATATATACTGTATATATATATAAGAAATACTTGAATTTGAGTGTTCATTTATTTACACATTTACACACACATAACACTCATCTACTCATTGTTGAGTTAAGGGTTGAATTATCCTTGTTTTTCTAACCATATTCATGTACAGTAGGTGGCAGTATTGTCCTGTTTAAGAGTGTCACAACATTGCGGTTCACGGCAGACGAACTGCTTTACGGTAGACGAAAACGGACTGCTGTTGTTGTGTGTTGTTGTGTGTTGTTACCGCTCAGGGAGGACGTTAATGAAACTGCCTAACAATAAACCCACATAAGAAACCAAGAACTCGCTCTCAATCATTCTGCAGTTATAACGTCATTGGGCAGACCTGCTGTTTATATTGTGGGAAAGCGGATGTGAATACAGGCTGTCGACACGTCACTCAGGTCCGCATGGAGCTGGAGGGGGCGTGGCCTCCAGCTCCGTCTAAATTTCGGGAGATTTTCGGGAGAAAATTTGTCCCGGGAGGTTTTCGGGAGAGGCACCAAATTGCGGGAGTCTCCCGGAAAATCCGGGAGGGTTGGCAAGTATGCACCCAGGACAAGTCGCCTCCTCATCACAGGGCCAACACAGACAGACAGACAACATTCACACTCACATTCACACACTAGGGCCTCAAATTACATGAATATGCATTGTTATAAAAGGATCAAGAGCTATGATTTTAATATGAATCATAATTGCAACATGTAACGCTGATTAGGTATTATATTTGGTATCAGGAGAAAGGTTTAATTCATACAAGTGTTGCTCAATCATATGTTCAAGTCCTAATATGTTATGTAATGAAATAATGGGATAATACTTATACTTATAATAATACATAAATTAATATTCAAAATGATTATGTAACATAACTTAGGGGTGTGTTTACCTTTTTCTCTCTATTTTTCTTAGCTGATACAAAGTAGGTCATATAGTCCATGTTACGTACGCCAATACAGTAGGTGGTGGTATGCACCTATAAAAAATAATGGCTGCTTGCTCACCAAATAAAAAAGAAGAAAAATCATAAGAGGTTGGATACATGGTGAACAAACCAGGTCAAGCAAACAATAATTAATGTATGTAATCTTAAATAAATAGTAAAAAGGTAGCATAAACATTTTCATGGGTGTTATAATGTTGATAAGATATTGTACCAAATTAACATTTAATTTTTATTCTCAGCGGCCTGCCCAGCAGGCTTTGCAAGCATGTGATTTGAACTAAATAAAAAAGACTGAAAATAAGCCATGAGTCTGGGGGCCGCAGGTCCCCAGCCAGGTGGCGGGACAAGGGTGGAACCACCCCACCCTCCCACCTCCACTCCACTTTTTTTTAGCAAATGAACATGCAAAAATTTGCACACAAAAAAAACAAGCACCATTTAAGATGTTTTAGTGTTTAAAGAATTGAAAAATTGTCAACAGAGTTTACAAATATGCATACGCCATTCATCCAAATGAATCACTATGTCTGTTTCAGTCATTGTGTTATTTAGTCACTACAGTAATTACAACTTGTGTTCACAACCACAGGAACCACATGGGTTAGCCTACTCTATACATTATTTACAACCTTACTAATGTTCGCTTCACAGCCACAGATGGTTCATTGAGTTGTTTACATTATTTACACATTAAATTTGAATCATTCACACATTACTTTGGCATTTTTGCTTTCATGGCTCTGAGCAGCTTGGATTTTCCTTTTTGTTTCTTCTTTAGTGGATTCTGCCTCAGGTTTTATAGCCGATTTATGTGTCTTCGACTCCCTCTCCACTTCTTACTGCTCCAAATGCAAAAATCATGCAAAAATCATAAAGAGTGCACACAAAGTTTATTCTATTAGCATTTACCATGAATTGATTAACGTGGACCCCGACTTAAACAAGTTGAAAAACTTATTTGGGTGTTACCATTTAGTGGTCAATTGTACGGAATATGTACTGAACTGTGCAATCTACTAATAAAAGTATCAATCAATCAATCAATCAAAAGCTAACTTCCCTTTATCGGAATAGCCATGTGTGATTTATAGCATGAAATAACAAATATCTTGCAGTCATGTTGTTTATGTTTCAAAATGATTAAACTATTTAATGTCAAAATATAAACAGTAGTAAGTAGCCTTTTGTTCTTTTATCAGGCATCAGGTGCTCGCTCATATAGCAAAAGGTGTTGACATATGACTGGTTCACATGTGTACTGGTTAAACAATTATACATTCATCAATTAAAACAACTGGATGAATACAAATTGTTTTGTTGTTCCGACCCAATAGGTGGGTTGCAATCATGTGACCTAAAGGCACATCCGGGCACTTCTGGGTTTCAAGCGATATTGTAGGGTCCCAATAGGCCAGGGGTGTCAAACTCAAATACAGACTGGGCCAAAATTTAAAACCGAATAAAGCCGCGGGCCGAGGTTGAACAAATTAACCTTTTAATAGGGACCCAAACAAGTTTTGCATTGAATATTGAACAAGCAAGGCTTATATAACTTTATAGTGACATGCAAAATCGAGTTTCAAATAATAATAATAATTAAAAAATATCAGTGGCATATCAAATAAAATTTTAATAAAAATTGAATGTCTCTTTTCGGCGGTGGGGTTGAGGTGGACGGGGTTTGGTGATAGCGGGTGGTGTATATCTTACCGTCCCGGAAGAGTTAGTGCTGCAAGGCGTTCTGGGTATTTGATCTGTTGTGTTTATGTTGTGTTACGGTGCGGATGTTCTCCCGAAATGTGTCATTCTTGTTTGGTGTGGGTTCACAGTGTGGCGCATATTTGTAACAGTGTTAAAGTTGTTTATACGGTCACCCTCAGTGTGACCTGTATGGATGTTGACCAAGTATGCCTTGCATTCACTTGTGTGTGTGTATAAGCCGCATATATTATGTGACTGGGCTGGCACGCTGTTTGTATGGAGGAAAAGCGGACGTGGAGACAGGTTGTAGAGAACGCCAAAGGCAGTGCCTTTAAAGCCAACCCCAAATATTGTTGTCCCGGATGAAATTCGGGAGGGGCACTGAACTTCGGGAGTCTCACGGGAAAATTGGCAGGGTTGGCAAGTAAGAGTATTAGCGGTGAATGCGGTGTTACAGCGGCGGGCCAGCTCTAATGTTAATTTGATATTGCCTCAAGGGCCAAGTGAAATTATACGGCGGGCCAAATTTGGCCCGCTGGCCAGAGTTTGACACCCATGCAATAGGCAGTTGTTAAATGACCTAATAAATCACTGCAGATTTTTGGCCGTAATTCAAGATTTTGGAGCAAATATAAATGCGATCATGAAAAAATACTTAAAATGGGATGGCGGGAAATTATACACTCTTAAGAAAAATATTTTTTTAATGATTTCAACCATTTAACATCACCAAGACGTTACTGCTCGCCACAACTTCACTTCATTTTGCACTTACGGTATATAGAGAACAAAAGATTGGAGGCAAATAATGTGTGTACATCTGAGCGGTCCACAAATTAAGCATTAATCGGTGAAAGACAAAGTGCCGTGCTGCTGTGATTGTGACGCTAATGAGAAAAATGATAAGTCTGTTTGAAGTTGATTTCCTGCTACAAATGTTAGTCTCATCTACAGTTTATATCTGCAGTTGATTTTATGATGTGAAGTTCATATTTTGTCTCATTAATTAGCTATAAATGTCTCTGTTGTTCAGCAATATTTGCTATCGATATCAAGATTAAGTATATGCTGTTTATCTAGTTCATTAATACTATTAAGAATATTTTCTTCATGCTAACCAATATCATCAAAGACGCTATAAAATGGTCAACCGTGTCCAATAAAGCAGTGGTCCCCAACCTTTTTGTATCCGCGGACCGGTCAACGCTTAATAATTTGTCCCTTTTTTCTTTGTCATGAAAAAGGGAGGGTTTTGTCATGAAAAAGGGAGGTTTTTGTGGTTGGTGCACTAATTGTAAGTGTATATTGTGTTTTTTATGTTGATTTAATAAAAATAAAAAATAAATATATATATATATATATATATTTTTTTTTTTTTAATAAAAATTAATAAAAAATTATTCTGCGGCGCGGTGGTTGGGGACCACTGCAATAAAGCACTTGGCTTTTAGTTTCTGTCATGAAAGCGGACAATGAAAATAAGAGTGGATTGGACCAACAATTACAATATTTATTACTAGGACTTAACGTGACATTAGTTTATTTGCACAACCCGCTCTTTCGTAGTTATATTCAGGCATAGCAACCACAAAAGTACACTAACAAAATAATGCGATCTCTTGTCCATTCCTTACTTTTCGTTCTGCTCTTAAACATTACTAATATAGTACAGAATAAACTTAATTACATCACAGAAAGTTTCTCAAATCACATGTTAAAACAAACATTTTACAAAGTGATCGCTGCAGACACAAGCGGTTCGCTTGTATTCCACAAGATGATGAAAGTGATATTTTTAGGAGCCATTTCCTTCTACGCACTTTCGTTTTTTCCTGACTTCATTACCTTAATGAGCCATTTCTTTCATGACGATATGAAAGTTATTTCCTATCGCTCGATTTGAAAGACTGGAACACCCAAGAATAAAACAGAAATACGGAATTTTCTGATCAAACTCTACACTCTCTCTCACTTGTTTTAATGCTACGCTCAAACTGCTTGACCATCGTGTGAATTAAGCCGCAAAGAAGAAAAATAAATGTGACGTCATATGCAACCCAGCTATTATAAACAAGAGACTTTTGCGCTAATATTCATAAACATTGGTAAGAGAGCCTGAGCATTTTTTTCCCCCATTTAGACAAAAACAGAAACATCTTATTAGTTTGATTCATTAAAATATAGTGACAGTTTTTAACTGAAATAGTGGATGTCTAATTAACTTGCATTTGATGGAAGTCCATTGAGTCAATGAAACCCAATCAAATTTAAACGATATATTTCCCAGCCCTAGAAAAAAATATATATATTTTTTCAAAACATGCAAAAAGTATATAAAATGTGTTGTTTTTTGTTCTTTGAAACAGTTTCAAAAAGCTTCAAATTAGAAATTGCCAACACTTGTGGGAGTGCTATTTGTCCCCATACCTGACATCTATCTCTTTAAGATTATTTTGTATCATCTTTATTTGTTGATTATGTGTAAGCTATTCCATGTGGGGTTTTTTTTGTTTGTTTTGTTCGAGATTGGATATTACTATCACCTTCGTCAATGCACTCTTGTCACTTTTCCTTCACCAGCACAACCACCCTTACAAATATAAGTGAGGCTCTGCCGCGTAAAGATGACAATGAGGTTTGTCGTATATTGTCATTATATTGTCAATATATCAGTATTAAGGTCAGCGTTTATTTTTGGTACAACAAAATAACATTAAACAAAGGCCTTAGCGTTTGAGCTTAAATTATTTTTAAAAATAAACCCAAAACTACAAATTGCAGGCAGCTAATTCTCCAATAAAAAGTTTTTCCAAAATAAAAAGTAAAGAAATAGCATTGAGAAAATTTAAACGATGGGGTGCCACTTCGATACATTTTTGGCGTCAAAGATGGGTAAAAATGGGTTCATATAGCGTGGAATAAGCCTACTACAAAATTAGTGTAATATATAATTGATATAACTCATTAATAATGGATTAAAATAACACATTTTTAGGTTATGCTGATATCTAATTTAAAAAAAGCCTCAGGCAAAAAAAAAAATACTAGGAAAGCGCAAGGATGCAGATTTAATTTTTCTAACAGAATAAAGTCCATCACTAATTGAGGTGCAGACATAATAGTTCAACTTTAGAGCACATTTCCAGTAATCTGCTGAATAACGGCAGAATACTGCTCTCATCAAATCTATTTGTATTTATCCATGTATAAATTTCACTGGAAAAAGTTGCTTGTGCTGGGATGGGGAAACTTTTTGGACCAGGTGGCCGAGCCTGAACGATGGACAAAGGGTTTGTGTTTATATGGAAAGAAAAAAACTCCTCAACATAATTGCAAACAATCAAAACATTTTTAAAAATGCAGCAGAAAACATGGCGAAACATCCATCCATCCATTTTCTACCGCTTATTCCCTTTTGGGGTGGCGGGGGGCGCTGGCGCCTATCTCAGCTACAATCGGGCGGAAGGCGGGGTACACCCTGGATAAGTCGCCACCTCATCGCAGGGCCAACACAGATAGACAGACAACATTCACACTCACATTCACACACTAGGGACCATTTTTTAGTGTTGCCAATCAACCTATCCCCAGGTGCATGTCTTTGGAAGTGGGAGGAAGCCGGAGTACCCGGAGGGAACCCACGCATTCACGGGGAGAACATGCAAACTCCACACAGAAAGATCCCGAACCTGGATTTGAACCCAAGACTGCAGGACCTTCGTACTGTGAGGCAGACGCACTAACCCCTCTGCCACCGTGAAGCCCATGGCGAAACATGTCCAAAAAAAAAACAATTTGGTCTGACAAAATATCACTTTTCTGCAGAACTTTGTCATGCAAAGATCCCTTCGTCCTATTGGCTCGCACTCTTTCGACCACAAACCCCCACTCTGTTTTCAATCAATCAATCAATCAATCAATGTTTACTTATATAGCCCTAAATCACTAGTGTCTCAAAGGGCTGCACAACCCACTACGACATCCTCGGTAGGCCCACACAAGGGCAAGGAAAACTCACACCCAGTGGGACGTCGGTGACAATGATGACTATGAGAACCTTGGAGAGGAGGAAAGCAATGGATGTCGAGCGGGTCTAACATGATACTGTGAAAGTTCAATCCATAATGGATCCAACACAGTCGCGAGAGTCCAGTCCAAAGCGGATCCAACACAGCAGCGAGAGTCCCGTTCACAGCGGAGCCAGCAGGAAACCATCCCAAGCGGAGGCTGATCAGCAGCGCAGAGATGTCCCCAGCCGATACACAGGCGAGCAGTACATGGCCACCGGATTGGACCGGACTCCCTCCACAAAGGAGAGTGGGACATAAAAGAAAAAGAAAAGAAACGGCAGATCAACTGGTCTAAAAAGGGAGTCTATTTAAAGGCTAGAGTATACAAATGAGTTTTAAGGTGAGACTTAAATGCTTCTACTGAGGTGGCATCTCGAACTGTTACCGGGAGGGCATTCCAGAGTACTGGAGCCCGAACGGAAAACGCTCTATAGCCCGCAGACTTTTTTTGGGCTTTGGGAATCACTAATAAGCCGGAGTCCTTTGAACGCAGATTTCTTGCCGGGACATATGGTACAATACAATCGGCAAGATAGGATGGAGCTAGACCGTGTAGTATTTTATACGTAAGTAGTAAAACCTTAAAGTCACATCTTAAGTGCACAGGAAGCCAGTGCAGGTGAGCCAGTACAGGCGTAATGTGATCAAACTTTCTTGTTCTTGTCAAAAGTCTAGCAGCCGCATTTTGTACCAACTGTAATCTTTTAATGCTAGACATGGGGGGACCCGAAAATAATACGTTACAGTAATCGAGGCGAGACGTAACAAACGCATGGATAATGATCTCAGCGTCTTTAGTGGACAGAATGGAGCGAATTTTAGCGATATTGCGGAGAAGAAAGAAGGCCGTTTTAGTAACGCTTTTAATGTAAACCTCGTCTTGGAGCCGCTCTCACACAGGCCCTTTGATTTCTGTAATCACATGTACTGGATGTCACTGAAAAGCACAGAATCTAAAGTTTAAGAAACCATTAGAGATCATTTGTTTGCACAAATTGCCCAGTGTGTGCATACCAGGCCCTAACCCTAACCCTAAACACCAACACTGAAATGATCCCAGTTATATCAGAATTGACAACACTCCATTCAGACAAACTGTATTTAAGTTATTTTCAACATGATGCCCTGCTTTCATCCAACAAAAACAGTTTGAATATGACAACAACAAAAAACTTACAAGCTTTAAGACAAACCTTGACACTGAATGTTGAGGCCAAAGCCTGAGTCTGACCATGCCTCTAAGAATGTGTTTTTCTACTGCCGGGCATCCCTGTGACCATTTTCTGGACTCAGGATCTTTCTGTGTGGAGTTAGCATGTTCTGTCTGATTGTGTGGGTTCCCTTTCAAGTACTTCCTCCCACCTCCAAAGACATGCACCTGGGGATAGGTTGACCGGCAACACTAAATTGGCCCTAGTGTGTGAATGTGAGTGTGAATGTTGTCGTCTGTCTTTCTGTGCTGGCCCTGCAATGAGCTGGCCACTTGTCCAGCGTGTGAAGCTGGGGTAGGCTCTAGCACGCCCTACTACTCCGTAAGGGTCAAGCGGTCAAAAATGAATGGATGAATGGATGCTTATGGACTCACACATACAGTGGGGCAAAAAAGTATTTAATCAGCCATCGATTGTGCAAGTTCTCCCACTTAAAATGATGACAGAGGTCTGTAATTTTCATCATAGGTACACTTCAACTGTGAGAGACAGAATGTGGAAAAAAAATCCAGGAATTCACATTGTAGGAATTTTAAAGAATTTATTTGTAAATTATGGTGGAAAATAAGTATTTGGTCAACCTTTCAAAGCTCTCACTGATGGAAGGAGGTTTTGGCTCAAAATCTCACGATCCATGGCCCCATTCATTCTTTCCTTAACACGGATCAATCGTCCTGTCCTCTTAGCAGAAAAACAGCCCCAAAGCATGAGGTTTCCACCCCCATGGTGTTCTTGGGATGCAACTCAGTATTCTTCTTCCTCCAAACACAACGAGTTGAGTTTATACCAAAAAATTATATTTTGGTTTCATTTGACCCCATGACATTCTCCCAATCCTCTGCTATATCATCCATGTGCTCTCTGGCAAACTTCAGACGGGCCTGGACATGCACTGGCTTAAGCAGGGGGACACGTCTGGCACAGCAGGATTTGATTCCCTGTCGGCGTAGTGTGTTACTGATGGTAACCTTTGTTACTTTGGTCCCAGCTCTCTGCAGTCATTCACCAGGTTCCCCCGTGTGGTTCTGGGATTTTTGCTCACTGTTCTCCTGATTATTTTGACCCCACGGGATAAGATCTTGCGTGGAGCCTCAGATCGAGGGAGATTATCAGTGGTCTAGTATGTCTTCCATTTCCTGATAATTGCTCCAACAGTTGATTTTTTCACACCAAGCTGCTTGCCTATTGTAGATTCACTCTTCGAAGTTTGGTGCAGGTCTACAATTCTTTTCCTGGTGTCCTTCCACAGTTCTTTGGTCTTGGCCATAGTGGAGTTTGGAGTCTGACTATTTGAGGTTGTGGATAGGTGTCTTTTATACAGATAACGAGTTCAAACAAGTGCCATTAATACAGGTAACGAGTGGAGGACAGAAGAGCTTCTTAAAGAAGAAGTTACAGGTGTATGAGAGCCAGAGATCTTCCTTGTTTAAGTGACCAAATATTTTCCACCATAATTTACAAATAAATTATTTAAAATTCCTACAATCTGAATTCCTGCATTTTCTTTCTGATTCTGTCTCTCACAGTTGATGTGTACCTATGATGAAAATTACAGACCTCTGTCATCATTTTAAGTGGGAGAACTTGCACAATCGGTGGCTGACTAAATACCTTTTTGCCCCACTGTAGATATACACACGGTTCCAGATGTTTGCTTGGTGAGCACCAACATGAAAACGTGGGTGTTTGGTTGCATGAAAGAGTTTTGTCTCCTTCTCAAACTACATAAAACTGAAGTTGGTAGATGAAAAAAATACTACCTGAAAGCTGTCTTGAAAACTTCCGGAGGATAGGTCTGTGTCTCCATGATCATCTTCTGTGGGAGAGATTTATTTGAGCTCCACTGTCTTCATCAATTAATGTATAAATAACACAGGATGATATACTGTAGTAGTTGCTGTCTTTCCAGGAAAACATAAAGGTGTGATGAATTGATATGTATTTCATTTATTGTTGTATATTGATGGCAAATGTGGAATACGTTGTAAGTCACAAAGTAAATTAGTGTAATATCTATTAATATATCTCATTATTATTTAATTAATTCTATTTTCAGAATATGGCAATTAAAAAAACAAGCTGCAGGCCATCAGCGCAGAAGAGTGCTTATCCCAAGTAAAAATTGAATCACACTTTTCTAGATAATATATGTTAAATAATTTAGCTGACTTTGTCACGTTTAGTGATGACACCTCTGATAAAGGCAGAAATTTCAACCGAAACTGTCAGGTAGCAAGTCAGAGACATCTCCTACTCCAAAAAATTCCATCCATCCATATACTACCGTTTATTCCCTTTCGGGGTCGCGGGGGGCGCTGGCGCCTATCTCAGCTACAATCGGGCGGAAGGCAGGGTACACCCTGGACAAGTCGCCACCTCATCGCAGGGCCTACACAGAAAAAAATCTCTGCACACAAAAATGTTGTACCTATACTCTGTGTATTGTTATGGAAAAACTCATTTCAGTTGAATTGCATCAACAGTACACACGGAACCGAGTGGTTGTATTGGCTGGGTGAGGGGCAATTTCTTTGAAAGGGTCATACCCAGTGTTGGTAAAAAAATGTCTTTAAAAACTAATTAATTAAGGTATTCGTTAATTTCCCCCCCAAAAAATTATTGAATTATAGATGTAATTAATTACTAGGGAAAGTAATTAATATGTAACTTATTTACATACTAGTATGTTTGATGCATGCAGTTCCGAGATGCTTCAAGCTTCAGTACATGTCAAACTACTTCCTTAACCGCCATAACCACAACACCAGGGGGAGCTCCACAAACCACGTTAAACCCAGATTGCGATCTAACAAAGGTCTTAACTCATTCTCTTTCTATGCCACATATATGTGGAATGCACTCCCAACAGGTGTAAAAGTAAGTGCATCGCTATATTCCTTCAAAACCGCTCTAAAACAACACCTCCAGGCAACTTCAACCCTTTACTAATACCCTCCTCCATTCACATCCCATCTCCCTGAATTGTAAATAACCTAATGTAAATAATCACATGTATTTCTAATGTTTATACTTGTTCTTATGCTATCTGAACATATCTGTACATATCCTACCAAGTAAGACCTACACTGTCTCAATGTCCATTTCTCTGTTAATGCAATTGTTGATGACTGAAGTACTGATACACAACAAACTCCCTTTTTTGTCTCTCATGGACACACACCTGTTGTTGTGAACTTTGGACTAGCGACGGCAAATACATCAAGGCCGCGGAACAGAGACACACTATGGGCTTATACACACACATACATCCACAAAAAAAATATACGCCACACATACACCCCCCTGTCCCCCAATCCAACGCCCTCAACGCAATCCCTTAGGGGTGATAAATGGATGGTCAGCGCCTGAGAGCTGCGGCCTACCACTATGACCTTGAACTACCTTCCCTCTGTTGCTAGATATCTCGAGATGTATGTTGTAATATGTATATGTATATGGAGGTTTTTTCTCACTCCGAACTGGACCCCCTTAGGAACCCAGTCTGGATTGTATTTTTTTACTCATCCTTCCCCAGCGTTTACTTTTTTCCCATCTTTTACGGGGCGCCTCATGGCGACCCATCAGCGTTTTTGTTCTGTAACCCTGTACACTGTTTGTTTGTCTAATCTTGAACAGGTTTGTGCTGAAAACAAAGTTTCGTTGTACTTGTTGCAATGACAATAAAGACCTACCTACCTACTGTTTCAATGTCCATTTCTCTGTTGATGCAATTGTTGATGACTGAAGTACTGATATCAACCAAAGCTCCTCATCCCACCCCCCGGATTGTAAATAATGTAAATAATTCAATGTATATACTATGATGATTAACTTGTGTGATATTATGCTGATAGTATATATTTGTACCATGAATTGATGAACTTTAAAGTTTGCAAGTTGAAAAACTCATTCGGGTGTTACCATTTAGTGGTCAATTGTACGGAATATGTACTGAACTGTGCAATCTACTAATAAAAGTTTCAATCAATCAAACAATTCATGAGTCAAGAGTGCCTGAGTGTGTCTTTATAAGGTCGGTGCCAAGGGAAGCGAGACGTCATTGGCTGTTCTTGCCTTTTAAACTAAGCCTTAACTGGACCGCCATGTTTTTGTTGAACAATAGCTGGCTTGGGCAGAGCTCTGGAACCGATGCAGTGAACCGTCACAATGGCCTGGTCGTAGTGTAGTTATTTTCTCTCTCTTATATTCGTGGCAGTCTTTGTCACTACTGTCCTCCCGGCCGGCATCCTGCATGTGAGTTTTGGCCGGTTGTTTTCACAGAAGTAGTGCTCTTCACCTCCTAGTGGTGGAGCACTTGGACTTAGAGACTTAGACTTCCTTTTTATTGTCATTCATATTTGAACTTTACAGTACAAGTAAGAACACAATTTTGTTGCATTAGCTCTTGGTAGTGCAGGATAAAACAAGCAATAAGGTGCAGATATAAATGAATAGATTACTGTACTGATACACTTATTGCACTTTTGCATATGCATCCAGGTTTATGGATGAATGTTATATTGTCTGTTTTATTCCAGCGAGTTAATCCATTTTGGGGGGTGTTGAGGGGAAAATTTACTTATGATGCGTTCAAAAGTCTTACGGCCTGAGGGAAGAAGCTGTTACAGAACCTAGAGGTTCTGCTTCTGAGGCTGTGGAACCTCTTCCTAGAGTCCAGCAGTGAAAACAGTCCTTGGTGGGGTTGGGAGGAGTCTTTGCAGATTTTCTGAACCCTGGTCAGGCAGCGGCTTTTTGTGATCTCCTGGATAGGAGGAAGAAGAGTCCTGATCATCTTTTCCGCCATCCTCACCACTCTCTGGAGAGACGTCCAGTCTGAGGCATTGCAGACTCCAGTCCAGACAGAGATGCTGTTTGTCAGCAGGCTCTCTATAGTGCCTCTGTAGAATATGGTGAGAATGGGGGGAGGGAGCTGCGCTCTTTTCATCCGACGCAAAAAGTGCATGCTCTGCTGAGCTCTTTTTACAAGAGCTCCGGTGTGTAGGGACCAGGTTATATTGTCAGTGATCTGCACCCCCAGGAACTTGGTGCTTCTTACCATCTCCATCGTTTTGCCGTTGATGAAGAGTGGATCGTGGCTGGACTGGTGCTTCCTAAAGTCGACGATGATCTCCTTGGTCATGTCGACGTTCAGGATCAGGTTGTTGATCTGAAGTGCAATGCAGCGCTACTGTGCGCTTTCATCTTTAAAGGCCTACTGAAATGAGATTTTCTTATTCAAACGGGGATAGCAGGTCCATTCTATGTGTCATACTCGATCCTTTCGCGATAATGCCATATTTTTGCTGAAAGGAATTAGTAGAGTACATCGACGATAAAGTTCGCAACTTTTGGTCGCTAATAGAAAAGCCTTGCCTCTACCGGAAGTCGCAGACAATGACGTCACCCGTGTGAGGGCTCCTCACATCCTCCATTTTATCACCGAAACCTGCGGTTGACATGTGGTAGGGAACCATGTTCGCTTGACCGCTCTGTTCCATAGTAAAGCTTTACCATCAGCTTTCGGGAATGTAAACAAGGAAATAAGGAAACACCAGCTGTGTTTGTGTGGCTAAAGGCGGCCGCAATACACCGCTTCCCACCTACATCTTTCTTCTTTGACGTCTCCATTATTAATTGAACAAATTGCAAAAGATTTAGCAACACAGATGTCCAGAATACTGGGGAATTATGCGATTAAAGCAGACGACTTATGGCGCTGACCATCCATTCATCACCCCTACGGGATTGCGTTGAGGGCGTTGGATTGGGGGACAGGAGGGTGTATGTGTGGCGTATATTTTTTTGGTGGATGTGTGTGTGCATAAGCCCATAGTGTGTCTCTGTTCCGCGGCCTTGATGTATT
Source organism: Nerophis ophidion (assembly GCF_033978795.1). Lineage (NCBI taxonomy): Eukaryota > Metazoa > Chordata > Actinopteri > Syngnathiformes > Syngnathidae > Nerophis > Nerophis ophidion. The sequence goes on along the minus strand of NC_084616.1, from coordinate 69,921,591 downwards.
TGCAGTCGCTAGTCCAAAGTTCACAACAACAGGTGTGCGTCCATGAGAGACAAAAAAGGGAGTTTGTTGTGTATCAGTACTTCAGTCATCAACAATTGCATTAACAGAGAAATGGACATTGAAACAGTGTAGGTCTTACTTGGTAGGTGGTCGGTAATAGTGGGTTTCAGTAGGCCTTTAATGTCTACCTTGTGGGAAATCTGCATGCCTGTGCAACCAAAAATCCAGCTTGATTACATCAACCCATATATATATATATATATATATATATATATATATATATATATATATATATATATATATACAAAATCAGCTGACATTTGTTCCAAGGTGGTATCTGTTTAAATGATGGGTTTCTTTCTTTATGTGCTTTGTGATTGACTGGGATAGGATCTTGGGAAATGGACAGTTGGACGGATAAATAGATATGCATATTAAATATTCTGATAATAATAAATATAGTTCTTGATATATAAGAAGAGCCATACCATCTTGTAAGTCCCTGTAGCGTTTCTCCTGCATGGTCTGTTCAAAGCTGCTGTGGAGAATCTTGTTGAGGGTACTGAGCCAGTCTTCCATCTCTTGTTCACTGTCTGCGGCCAACAGGAATGTGCTCTTATCCTGCATCTTCAATTCAAAGGCAAACCTTCTTACTTTACTGCTCTGAAAAAAAAAAGGATAAAACACTATGAATGCATGCTTACATCAAATCTGTAACTCACAGGTGTCAAACTCAAGGCCCAGATCTGGCATCCCACATCATCCGAGGCTGGAAATATTGTGCATCAAAAAAGCACTTTTGAGCTAAATGCATTTATTTTGTTTTGTTTGATTTTGAAACAAAAAATACTACATGCAATTGCATATATTGTAAACTCTAATATTATCTGATCATGTAAGATATCCCAAACAGTATTTTGGTTATCAAAAATGAATTCGTAAATAGCTGATTGTCACATTGACTCACGATTTAAAGCAAGTTATCTATAAATCTGTTAATTGAAAATGCAATAATCAATCACAATTTCCGATGCAAATTGTTTAGAGAGGCTATTATAGGTTTCTATTTATAAATACTGTATTTCCTTGAATTGCCTCAGAGCATATAGTATGAGCCTGCCTTGAATTACTGCCGGATCAAACTCGCTTCGCAAAATAATTAGCGCATGCTTAGTATTAAACTCGTGACGTCACGAGTGACACTTCCCCTGTCATCATTTTCAAAATGGAGGAGGCTGATTTCAATACCAGTAATTTGAAATCGCATAAAGGGAAGAAAATTGAGAGCTATTCAGTAGGGTTTAAGGTCCAAGCTTACATCACACTCCAATTTTTACTGCATGCCTTTGGTAAGTGCCGGAGTGAGAAGAGGTTTTAAAATAATTAGTGCATGCTCACTTTTACCGCATGCCTTTGGTAAGCGCAGGAGTGAGAAGAGGTTTTAAATTAATTTAAGGAAATACGGTATTAACACTCTTACTGGTGACCTTCTGATGGCTACCATTCCGAAGTGGCCCTCAATAAAAAAGAGTTTGAAACCCCTGGTCTAGTGCGACAGAGGTGCAACAGCAGCATTTACATTCCCCATAAGTCAGAGGTGAGTAGGGTAGCCAAACGTTGTACTAAGTAAGAGTACTGTTACTTTAGAGCAGGGGTCGGCAACCCGGTGCCGTATGCGGCTCTTTCATCACTCTGATGTGGCTCAGTTGTGTACTTGCCGACCCTCAAGATTTTTCCGGGAGGTTGTCCGGATTTCAGTGCCTTTCCCAGAAATATCCCTGGGCTAACATTCTCCGGTTTTCACCCGCATAATTATTTTGAGGGCGTGTCGTGGTGACAACGCTTTTAACGTTCTGTAAAACATATCGTGGACCCGATTTCACGCCATGCTATCTGCGTGCCTAACGATCACATGTAGCATGCGACCCCTGATAGCACACATCATCGACTGCAAGGCATACTGTACTTGGTCAACAGCCACACAGGTCACACTGATGGTTGTGACATAAATAACTTTAACACTCTTACTAATATGCGCCACCCTGTTAACCCACACCAAACAAGAATGACAAACACATTTCGGGAGAACATCCGCACTGTAACACAACATAAACACAACAGAACAAATACCCGGAATCCCATGCATTCCTAACTTTGTACTAAGTAAGAGTACTGTTACTTTAGAGCAGGGGTCGGCAAACCACGGGTCCGGTGCCACATGTGGCTCTTTGATCACTCTGATGTGGCTCAGTTGCGTACCTAACATTCTCTAAAGCATATCGTGGCGCCCGACTTCACGCCTTGCTATCTGCGTGCCTAACGATCACATGCAGCATGCGACCCCTGATAGCACACATCATCGACTGCAAGGCATACTGTACTTGGTCAACAGCCACACAGGTTACACTGATGGTTGTGATATAAATAACTTTGACACTCTTACTAATATGCGCCACACTGTGAACCCACACCATACAAGAATGACAAACACATTTCGGGAGAACATCCGCACTGTAAGACAACATAAACACAACAGAACAAATACCCGGAATCCCATGCATTCCTAACTTTGTACTAAGTAAGAGTACTGTTACTTTAGAGCAGGGGTCGGCAAACCACGGGTCCGGTGCCACATGCGGCTCTTTGATCACTCTGATGTGGCTCAGTTGCGTACTTGCCGACCCTCAAGATTTTTACGGGAGGTTGTCTGGATTTCAGTGCCTTTCCCAGAAATATCCCTAGGCTAACATTCTCCGGTTTTCACCCGCATGACTATTTTGAGGGTGTGTCGTGGTGAAAACACTTTCAACGTTCTCTAAAGCATATCGTGGCATACTTGGTTAACAGCCACACAGGTTACACTGATGGTTGTGATATAAATAACTTTAACACTCTTACTAATATGCGCCACACTGTGAACCCACACCAAACAAGAATGACAAACACATTTCGGGAGGAACATCGGCACTGTAACACAACATAAACACAACAGAACAAATACCCGGAATCCCATGCATTCCTAACTTTGTACTAAGTAAGAGTACTGTTACTTTAGAGCAGGGGTCGGCAAACCACGGGTCCGGTGCCACATGCGGCTCTTTGATCACTCTTCCTGGCTACATTATACCCCCACCCCACCGTCCGTGCGTCGGTTGAGGTGGGCGGGGTTGGATTTAGCGGGAGTGTATAATGCAGCCCGGAAGAGTTTGGGATGCATGGGCATCTGGGTATTTGTTCTGTTGTTCATGTTGTTCTATTCTGCGTTATATGTCTTTTATGTTGCACGATTGCGCCAGGTACAATTCCTAGTTTGTGAACCCGTTCTCAAACAATGGCAATGAAAACTTTTCCGATTTCTGATTTCTGATATTGAGGTGCAGGCCGCGTTCTTTGAGACCCCTGGTTTATACATATCACAAAGCAAAAAAAAAATTTGTAGGCTGTGTTATTTCATTTTAAATTTCAAAAGAGTCTTGTGGCACCCATTGTTTTTTTTATTTTGTGAAACGGGTCAAAATGGCTGTTTGAGTGGTAAAAGTTACCAACCCGTGGGCTAGGAATATGTTTGAGGCAAAATGTTTTATGAAACGCCATGACATTTAATAATTGCCATTTTACATGTGCTTCATGCAAAACTGCGTACAAGGCCTTGTGCGTTTGTGAGAGACTCCTGCCAACCTGTACAACTCCCATGCACGAGTCAAGGAAGATAGTTCCTTTGGGTTCCTTGGAGGTATTTTCATCTTTGTAGAAGTTCAGGTTGTAAGATCCATCCCCCAGCTGAGCCAGGTGGAAGTACCTCCTTTTGAAGGACTAGAGAATGACAATAAGAAAAAATAGTCATATGACTGGAACAAAATATCTTTGTAAAACAGTGGTGATTGCTCAGAGACTGCAAAGGAAGCTTAAGTTCCCCTAAAATGGAAAAAAAAAATTTGGTGGTCAAATATGTACTTTTGGATTTACATTTCACTTAGTAGATAGATAGATAGATAGATAGATAGATAGATAGATAGATAGATAGATAGATAGATAGATAGATAGATAGTACTTTATTGATTCCTTCGGGGGAGAGTTCCTTCAGGAAAATTAAAATTCCAGCAGCAGTGTACAGCGTTGAGATCAATTTAAAGAAATAAGTAAAAAGTAAATAATGGGGGTTTAAAAGGAAACAAAATAGAGAAATATTACAAAAAGAATAAAAACAATGGGAATAACAATATAACAGTAAAATAAGAATATAACAAGACAAAGTAGGCAGTAGTGACCATGTTATGAAAACGTATTGCACTGTTATTGTTCTGCATCCCCTGTCATCCTAATACCCCCCGTCCCCCGCCCCAGAGAGGAGTTGTACAGTCTAATGGCATGTGGGACAAAGGAGTTCTTGAGTCTATTAGTCCTGCACTTGGGATGAAGCAGTCTAGAACTGAACAGGCTCCTCTGGCTACTGATAACGCTATGCAGAGGGTGACTGGCATCATCCAGGATGCTCACTAGTTTGTCCACAGTCCTCTTCTCTGCCACCGTCACCAGTGAGTCCAGTTTCATTCCCATTGTAGAACCGGCCCGCCTGATCAGTTTCTCAAGTCTGGAGCTGTCCTTCTTAGATGTACTGCCCCCCCCCAGCACACTACCATGTAGAACAGAACATTGGCAACCACAGACTGGTAGTACATCCACAGGAGTTTTCTACAAATGTTGAAGGAGTGCAGTCTCCTGAGGAAGTACAGCCTGCTCTGTCCTTTCTTGTACTGGTGGTCCGTGTTAACAGTCCAGTCCAGCTTATTGTCAGCCCAAACCCCGAGGTACTTGAATGAGTCCACGGTCTGTACCTCAACTCCCTCGATCACAATAGGTTGTGACCGTGGACTCGACCTCCCAAAGTATATATATATATATATATATATATATATATATATATATATATATGTATTTACAGTATGTACTGTATGTGTGTGTGTTAATTAAAACATAGTTGACAGGATAGATCTTGCTTTGGTTTTGGTTGGGACCAGGGATCTTAGGTTCGAAAAGGTTAGTGACCACTGGCCTAATATTATCTCTTATGCAGGATAACATTGTGATGGAGTGGAGAATGTTGTTATGGAACTCACCCGCATAGTAACACTGATTGCACTGTTCATGTTGCCTTTAGACAGCCAGCCATGTTTAGACACTCCTCCCTTGTGAGAGCAGAGCGAAACTGTGTCCTGCAAGAGGGAGAGCAGAAACAACTCATGACGGCATTTGCCCCGATGTCCCAAAACACAGCGGTATCCCCCTCTGCACTGACATGACCGCAGGATAAAAGTTCTGTTCAGTACAAGCAGATAAATCTGGAGCAAAACTGGAGAAAGATGATGCTAGAGTATAAAAATGTGGCACCATCTGCAAGTTTCTACTTGCATAATGAAGAGGAGAGTTTTAAAATGTCTTACCTCATCTTTTTCCAGCACTTCATCCACTTCAAACAAGTGAGAGACCAGCTTCTCAGGCCTTATTGCTTTACTGAAAAAAAAAAGTCATTTTCAACCCTTAATATATATAATTGTATAATTATCACAACAAAACTCATTTTTTCAACATGAAAAAATAATTTGATGTGTGAAAAAACTTGTGGCAAATGTTTTCTCCAATAGTTATATACTATAGTAATGATTCACAAGTTTTTACTTTTTCTTAATGTTGTTATGTTCAGAAATTTGTATTTTAAAAAGAGTTATAAAAAGAGAAAACTGGAATTATATCAAACTGAATTTTGATTTGGATTGGATATGTCGTTGTTTGAATGCATAAAAACACCACATACATTGATTTTTTTGCATCAAAGCTTTTTGACTTTATCAGGAACCTCTTTGTCAACAAAATAAAACATTTTAATTTTTTTCACTAAATTATAAAATTCTCTGGTAGAAATTATGCCCTTGGTGTTGTTAGGGTCGGTTTCGACCCAGTTCTGAAAATAAGATGATAAAGCAATGATAAGAGCCAAAACTGAACACACTGACAGCCAGCTCCTCTCCCAATCATGTGAGCTTTAGTGGATTCTCATTTTACCTTGTTATCCTGTACAAAAACAAACAAAAGACGGACACTAAAAGTGTCACTTTTTGCCACTCTGATTTTGTTTTTTTTATTAGTTTTGGAACTAGTAATCTATTTCTCTTGGTTTCATTTGCTTGATTGTTTGATGTTGGATTTCTGTTGCTGAAAAAAATACTTTTTAGCCTTTTTCTTGAAGTAAATATATATGGGTCGAAATTGACCCGTAACACCATAGATGTTACTATAGTTAAAATTCTTAAAATGAAAAAATAAATAAAACACATTTATTTAAGAGATGTGTTCTAATACCCCTTAGTAATAGTTAGGTAACATGACAACCTTTTTTTTTTATGTATATGATTCTCTTGAGGTTCGTTTTACCATTTTTAAAAATTGAAATTGAGGGGTATACTGACAAAAAAAGGCCCAATGGCCCAAACCAAAAATATTAAAACCAATAGTTTCAAGGATAAGGAAGCCTAACGAGATAACCAAGAGATGAGAAACAAATTGGATGATAGATCATTGTTTTTAGTGTATTTTACAGCTGATTTAAGACATGGGTCAAAACCGACCCGTTAACATAAGAGATGGTAACAGAAAGCTAACACAAGAGGAAGGTTAAAGGAAAACGAAAAGGTATGTTGGAGTTGGGGTGTTGGTGGAGGGAACAGTTATAAAGTCATCTAAAAAAAATGTGTGTTGAAAAGGGGGCAGATAAATATAAGAATATTATTCTTCCATCTGCTCCTTTCTGATAATGGAAATGTATAAGAAACAAAACACAAAAAACCCAATGAAAGTGTCAATTGTACGTGGCTTGTATATATGCATTCTCATGAAAGGGATAAAATAAATGATGATGATGACGACTTATAGCAGAATATAATGATTCAATTGCTCTGATTAACATTCTACACAAAACAACCCATAGTGACAACATGTATAAAACTTGGTTTGAAATGCTTTCAAATGTATAAAAAAATCCATCCATTTCCTACCGCTTATTCCCTGGCGCCTATCTCAGCTACAATCGGGCGGAAGGCGGGGTACACCCTGGACAAGTCGCCACCTCATCGCAGGGCCAACACAGATAGACAGACAACATTCACACTCACATTCACACACTAGGGCCAATTTGGTGTTGCCAATCAACCTATGTATAAAAAATATAAAATAAAAAGAAAGCACGTGTATGTCATCACAAGTATTGACACTATATTGTTATTATTCATTATCAATTTGTCCTACTCCATTTGTAGTGTAATAATGTTCATTGTCATTTATGTATTATTTATTTCACTCACTGCTTCTTTGCTATCACTTTTACCATCGTATTTGTACATATCTTATTTGTTGATGTTGTTCTCTTGTTGTTGTTGTTATTGTTGTGTTTGCTATTGTTGTTTTTGTCTCTCTGTCTAATCCCCTTCTTGTCCCCGCAATTTCCCACTCTGTCTTCCTTTTTTTCTCTGTCTATCCCCTCCTGCACCGGCCCGGCTGCACCAAATATTAATTTAAATCCAATAAATAAAGTCAAATACAAATAAACATACTGGCCGGGAGACTCCCGAAATTCAGCACGTCTTCCAAAAACCTTCCCGGACAAATTTTCTCCCAAAAATCTCCCGAAATTCAGGCGGAGCTGGAGGGGGCGTGTCGACAGCCTCTTTTAATGTCCGCTTTCCCACAATATAAAACAGCGAGCCTGCCCAATGACATCATAACTGTAGAAAGATCGAGGGCGAGTTCTCGGTTTCTTATGTGGGTTTATTGTTAGGCAGTTTCATTAACGTCCTCCCAGCGCGGTAACAATACACAACAACAGCAGTCGCATTTTCGTCTACCGTAAAGCAGTTTGTCTGCCGTAAACAGCAATGTTGTGACACTCTTAAACAGGACAATACTGCCATCTACTGTACATGCATATGTGACAATAAGATCTACGGCTTTTAGAGAGTGCAGAAGAACGAGGAAGATACAGCCATGGCGACGCCGATGACGAGTAAGAGGAAGAAATACGCTCGTAAGTTCCAAGCCGCAGCTGCAATTGGACCTGGATAGCCTCCGGGAAGAAGTAGTGGACTACCAAGTGCTTGGCAGTTAAGATCTTCCTCAGGAAGCAAAGATTGACCGGTTTTGGGTCATGCTAGGGAGAGATGGAAGATTCCAGACTCTAGTGCATTTTATGAAAGCACTTTTGTGCGTGTCACACAGCAATGCATCATCAGAGAGGGTGTTCAGCATGGTTAGAAAAATAGTGACAGAGAATAGAACAATTTGTATATAGAAGATGACGGCAAACCACCAGCACCAGAGCTGGCTGGCCGTCTAAACTAAGCAATTGGGGTAGAAGGCCGTTAATCAACAACCCAATGATCACTGTGAGCAAGATCCTGCATTCCTCTGTGCAGAAGAGAACCTTCCAGAAGGACAATCATCTCTGCAGCAATCCATCAATAAGGCCTGTTTGGTGGAATAGTAAAATGCACATGGATCACGCATCATCATACGCGTCATCATTCCGCGACGTTTTCAACAGGAAACTCCGCAGGAAATTTAAAATTGTAATTTAGTAAACTAAAAAGGCCGTATTGGCATGTGTTGCAATGTTAATATTTCATCATTGATATATAAACTATCAGACTGCGTGGTGGGTTTCAGTAGGCCTTTAAAGATGCAAAGTGAAAGCCATTCATCAACAACACCCAGAAACGCCACCGGACTCGCTGGGCCCAAGCTCATCCAAGATGGACTGATGCTAAATGGAAAAGTGTTCTGTGGTCTGATGAGTCCACATTTCAAATTGTTTTTGGAAACTGTGGATGTTGTGTCCTCCAGACCAAAGAGGAAGAGAACCATCCGGAATATTATAGACCCAAAGTTCAAAAGCCAGCATCTGTGATGGTATGGCGGTGTATTAGTGCCCAAGGCATGGGTAACTTACACATCTGTGTAGGCACCATTAATGCTGAAAGGTCCATACAGGTTTTGGAGCAACATACACTATACTCCCAAAAGTATTTGGCCACCTGCCTTTACTCACATGTGAACTTGAAGTGCCATCACATGGAATTGTCCAAAATGTTTTGGTATCCTGAAACATTCAAAGTTCCTTTCACTGGAACAACTCCTGAAAAACCAACCCCAACCCATAATTCCTCCTCCACAAAATTTCACACTCGGCACAATGCAGTCCGAAATGTAGCGTTCTCCTGAAAACCTCCAAACCCAGACTCGTCCATCAGATTGTCAGATGGAAAAATCGTGACTCATCAGTCCAGAGAAGGCGTCTCCACTGCTCTAGAGTCCATTAAGGACGTGCTTTACACCACTGCATCCGCTTTGCTTTGGACTTGGTGATGTATGGTTTAGATCAGGGGTAGGGAACCTATGGCTCTAGAGCCAGATGTGGCTCTTTTGAAGACTGCATCTGGCTCTCGGATAAATCTGAGCTAACCCTGCTTAACCCGATAAGTAATGACTAATTACACTTGTAATCAAAGTGTTAAAAATAACGTCCAAAATATTAAACATGCTCATGCATTTGAATCCATCCATCCTTTTTTTACCGCACTTTATTTTTTTAAATTTTTTTTTAGGGCTTGCCTTCCTAGGGGTTCTTCAGACCACCAAGCACCGACATGAAAGCCTGTTTCAGGGTTACGATATTGTTTTATTTTTCAATGAGTCTCTCAGTTGCTTTCCAGCAATTGTCTTTTTCTATTTCGTTCTCGCTCGCACTCTGGCTCCAGCTCCAACCCTGTCTCTCCTCCTGGCTGCTGCTTATAAGAGAGCGACAGGTGATTAGATAACAAGACCCAGGTGGGTTGTCTACGCACCTGTCGCTGATTTAGAGGCCGGTCCTGGCACACCCCGCTTCGCTGCAGGCCCGCAGGCCACACCCCCTCCACAGTTAGCTTTAGAATATCAATGTTATTACAAAGAATAAGAGACCTATTATACTCTAATAATGTTGGTCTTACTTAAAAATGCACGCGTTTAGGTGTGTTCACTGTTGAAAAAAAAATTATATGCTCACGGTGGCAGAGGGGTTAGTGCGTCTGCCTCACAATACGAAGGTCCTGCAGTCCTGGGTTCAAATCCAGGCTCGGGATCTTTCTGTGTGGAGTTTGCATGTTCTCCCCGTGAATGCGTGGGTTCCCTCCGGGTACTCCGGCTTCCTCCCACTTCCAAAGACATGCACCTGGGGATAGGTTGATTGGCAACACTAAATTGGCCCTAGTGTGTGAATGTGAGTGTGAATGTTGTCTGTCTATCTGTGTTGGCCCTGTGATGAGGTGGCGACTTGTCCAGGGTTTACCCTGCCTTCCGCCCGATTGTAGCTGAGATAGGCGCCAGCGCCCCCCGCGACCCCGAAAGGGAATAAGCGGTAGAAAATGGATGGATGGATGGAAGGATTCTTGGCTCTTTCAGCCAAAAAGGTTCCTGACCCCTGGTTTAGATGCAGCGGCTTGGCCATGGAATCCCATTCCATGAAACTCTCTGCGTACTGTACGTGGGCTAATTGGAAGGTCACATGAAGTTTGGAGCTCTGCAGCTACTGACTGTACAGAAAGTCTTAGCACTATGCGCTTCAGCATCCGCTGACCCCTCAGCTTACGTGGCCTACCACTTGCTGGCTGACTTGCTGTTGTTCCCAAGCTTCACTTTTCTTATCATAAAGTTGACTTTGGAATATTTAGGAGCAAGGAAATTTCACGATTAGATTTGCTGCACACATCCTATGACAGTTCCACGCTGGCCATGTACTGCTTGCCTGTGTATCAGCTGGGGACATCTCTGCGCTGCTGATCCGCCTCCGCTTGGGATGGTTTCCTGCTGGCTCTGCTGTGAACGGGACTCTCGCTGCTGTGTTGGATCCGCTTTGGACTGGACTCTCGCGACAGTGTTGGATCCATTATGGATTGAACTTTCACAGTATCATGTTGGACCCGCTCGACATCCATTGCTTTCCTCCTCTCCAAGGTTCTCATAGTCATCATTGTCACCGACGTCCCACTGGGTGTGAGTTTTCCTTGCCCTTATGTGGGCCTACCGAGGATGTCATAGTGGTTTGTGCAGCCCTTTGAGACACTCGTGATTTAGGGCTATATAAGTAAACATTGATTGATTGATTGATTGATTGATTGAAATCACTGAGAGCGGCCCATTCTTTCACAAATGTTTGTAGAAACAGTCTCCATGCCGAAGTGTTTGATTTTATACACCCGGCCAAGTGATTCGGACACCTGATTCTCATCATTTGGATGGGTGGCCAAATACTTTTGGCAATATAGTGTATTTTGGGATCTGAGCCGAGGATGTCGTTGAGGCTTGTGCAGCCCTTTGAGACACTCATGATTTAGGGCAGGGGTGCCCATTACGTCGATCGCGAGCTACCGGTCGATCGTGGAGGGTCTGCCAATCGATCGCAAACCAAGCATTAAAAAAAGAAACCTAAAGATTTGTGATTATCAATCTTTACTACGACGTCACTCTCGTAACTTGATTGACATTCACGGCACCCGAGGGTCTTCGGAGATGACGCTGGCTGCTGCGAGATCATTATTAAGAAAACATGACCGAGAGGAGGGCGAGAAACACTTTTTACTTTAACAGGCTCTCGCGCCGTACTTGCTGTCAAAACCCTACTGAAAGATTGCACAGTTCCTGTCTTCACAATAAAAGCCCTCCTTCATCCTGCCAGTGCTTTTGATTGATTGATACTTTTATTAGTAGATTGTACAGTACAGTACATATTCCGTACAATTGACCACTAAATGGTAACACCCGAATAAGTTTTTCAACTTGTTTAAGTCGGGGTCCACATTAAATCAATTCATGGTAACAAAATAAGAGTTTCAGAAAGCTAGGGAGTTTGCCGTCAATGTTTTTCTTGCAAAATGTATAAAAACGAGTATGGAAGCTGGACAAATAAGATGCCAAAAACTAACCACTTCCATGTGGTGTTGGACAGAAAGGAGGACTTTTTTTCTCCTCCATTCGAAAATGTGGACGTTATCATCATTACTGTCTGATTCCAATCAATGCAAGTCATCAGAATCAGGTAATACACCAACTTATATTCTTGTCTTCATGAAACAAAGGAATCATGTGTCAAACATGCTTGTGTTATCATTAAACACCTTTGACGTGTTAACAAAAACGTCTCTTTCATAAATAATTAAAAATAAATTATATACTATATATAAATGAGATAGATTCCTTCGACTTGGTCAATTGAAAAGTAGCTCGTCTGCAGAAAAAGTGCGGGCACGCCTGATTTAGGGCAATATAAGCAAACATTCATTGATTGATTGATAATGTTGTCATCCAAGCAACGTTATCATGGACGCCCCTGCTTATTTCAGCAAGATAATTCCAAGCCACGTGTTACAACGGCGTGGCTTCATAATAAAAGAGTGTGGGTACTAGACTGGCCTGCCTGTAGTCCAGACCTGTCTGAAATTTAAAATGTGTGGCACAATCTGAAGCCTTAAATACCACAATAGAAACGCCGGACTGTTGAACAACTTAAGCTGTACATCAAGCAAGAATGGGAAAGAATTCCACTTCAAAAATTGGTCTCCTCAGTCCCCAAATGTTTACTGAGTGTTGTTAAAAGGAAAGGCCATGTAACACAGTGGTAAAAATGCCCCTGTGCCAACTTTTTAGCAATTCGTTGCTGGCATTAAATTCTAAGTTAATGATTATTTGCAAAAAAATATCAAGTTTCTCAGTTCGAACATTAAATATCTTTTCTTTGTAGTGTAGTCGATTGAATATAAGTTGAAAATGATTTGCAAATCATTGTAGTCTGTTTTTATTTACCATTTACACAACGTGCCAACTTCACTGGTTTTGGGGTTTGTACAAAATCCAGGGCAAATTAAAGGCCTACTGAAATGAGATTTTCTTATTTAAACGGGGATAGCAGGTCCATTCTATGTGTCATACTTGATCATTTCGCGATATTGTCATAATTTTGCTGAAAGGATTTAGTAGAGAACATCCACGATAAAGTTTGCATCTTTTGGTCGCTGATAAAAAAGCCTTGCCTGTACCGGAAGTAGCAGACGATGTGCACGTGACGTCACGGGTTGTGGAGCTCCTCACATCCTCACATTGTTTCCAATCATAGCCACAAGCAGCTAGAGCGATTCGGACCAAGAGAGCGACAATTTCCCAAATAATTTGAGCGGGGATGAAAGATTTGTGGATGAAGATAATGAGACTGAAGGACTAGAAGAAAAAAATAAGAATAAAAAATAAAAATAAAAATTAAAAGGCGAGGGCAGTGAGAGCGATTCAGATGTTATTAGACACATTTATTAAGATCATTCTGGAAAATCCCTTATCTGCTTATAGTGTTACTAGTGTTTTAGTGAGATTATATAGTACCTGAAAGTCGGAGGGGTGTGTTTAGTGTCTCCGGTGGGAGGAGGAAAGAGAGTCCGCAGCTGCAGCAGGATGCAAGCTCCGCTCATGTCTACGGTAAGAGCTGACTTATCAGCACAATTTTCTCACCGAAACCTGCCGGTTGACATGTGGTCGGGAACCATGTTCGCTTTACCGCTCTAATCCATAGTAAAGCTTCACCTTCAGGAATGTAAACAAGGAAACATTGACTGTGTTTGTGTGGCTAAAGGCTAAAAGCTTCCCACCTACATCTTTCTACTTTGAGTTCTCCATTATTAATTGAACAAATTGCAAAAGATTCAGCAACACAGATGTCCAGAATACTGTGGTGGGAGGAGGAAAGAGAGTCCGCAGCTGCAGCAGGATGCAAGCTCCGCTCATGTCTACGGTAAGAGCCGACTTATTAGCACAATGTTTTCACCGAAACCTGCCGGTTGACATGTGGTCGGGAACCATGTTCACTTTACCGCTCTGATCCATAGTAAAGCTTCACCTTCAGGAATTTTAAACAAGGAAACACCGACTGTGTTTGTGTGGCTAAAGGCTAAAAGCTTCCCATCTACATCTTTCTACTTTGAGTTCTCCATTATTAATTGAACAAATTGCAAAAGATTCAGCAACACAGATGTCCAGAATACTGTGGTGGGAGGAGGAAAGAGAGTCCGCAGCTGCAGCAGGATGCAAGCTCCGCTCATGTCTACGGTAAGAGCCGACTTATTAGCACAATGTTTTCACCGAAACCTGCCGGTTGACATGTGGTCGGGAACCATGTTCACTTTACCGCTCTGATCCATAGTAAAGCTTCACCTTCAGGAATTTTAAACAAGGAAACACCGACTGTGTTTGTGTGGCTAAAGGCTAAAAGCTTCCCACCTACATCTTTCTACTTTGAGTTCTCCATTATTAATTGAACAAATTGCAAAAGATTCAGCAACATAGATGTCCAGAATACTCTGTAATTATGCAATTAAAGCAGACTACTTATAGCTTGGATCCGGCTGGAAAAAAATGTCCGCTACAACCCGAGACGTCATCATATCGCGACGTTTTCAACAGGATACCTGGCGGAAAATTTAAAATTGCAATTTAGTAAACTAAAAAGGCCGTATTGGCATGTGTTGCAATGTTGATATTTCATCATTGATGTATAAACTATCAGACGGTCGGTAGTAGTGGGTTTCAGCAGGCCTTAATGGGGAATAATTCTGTCTAGATCCAACAAAAATTCATGCATAAAAAAACTAAAGTACCAATGCGGTATTGCAGCTCACATATAAAATATTTCCATGTGTACATTGAGGCTTCTGGATAAAACATTTACATTACAAGACATTTTCCACACAAACCATTTTACAGAGCAATAACATCCATCTTTGAACAAACAAAAGACTCACTTTGGCAGCTGGCAAAAGTCTCCAGAATATTCCTCATATTTGTAATTGACCACATGCCAGTCTGACTTATAGGATTTGATACACTGTGGGGGAAATGGAAAAGGAAAAAGAGAGAATGCATATTTTATTCTGTATATCATCAACACACATGGAGCAAATCAAAAAGGTCTGTAAAAGCTGGAATCGTTCCAATCTGTATCAAACCAAAACAGAATGTGCTCCAGCCACACCCAAAAGTGTGCTGAAACATGTCGTGAAGCATACCAATCAGCATCATCTTCTGTGCATTACAGTAAGAGTGGAAGGTTCAATGCACGGCAAACATGCTGTCTCTAAAGTCTCTTCTGCCAGTGTTTTCTTCTATTGGCTCTGCTTCATTCCAAAAAACTGCAACCAATGGGATACATAGTTAGCGTGTTACTTTTACCTCTTGGGCAAACAGGGAATGAGCTTCTTGTTCTGCATTTTCCGGCACAGTCGAGAACAGAGTCCGATCTTGGCGCTTAAGAGTACAGATCTGAAAAACAAACAAATTCTATTGTGTTTACCTTAAATAAATAGTTTCAAAAAGTGTTTATCTTGGTTTTGTTGGTGTCCTTTGTTTTCAAAACAGCTTCACGTGCGTGAGTGAACAGCTATATTTGACATTTTGACAGAATGTATCGCGGAGGGAGATGTGGCCAGCGCGCTTGCAGGAGCAAAGGTCACCGCCGCTGTCCATGGTGCTGAGGACAAGCACCTTGGGTATGAGCTGACGGCGAGACACAGCTGGAAAGTGATAAGATTATTTTCGGGTCTCCCCATGTCTAGCATTAAAAGATTACAGTTGGTACAAAATGCGGCTGCTAGACTTCTGACAAGAACAAGAAAGTTTGATCACATTACGCCTGTACTGGCTCACCTGCACCGGCTTCCTGTGCACTTAAGATGTGACTTTAAGGTTTTACTACTTACGTATAAAATACTACACGGTCTAGCTCCATCCTATCTTGCCGATTGTATTGTACCATATGTCCCGGCAAGAAATCTGCGTTCAAAGGACTCCGGCTTATTAGTGATTCCCAAAGCCCAAAAAAAGTCTGCGGGCTATAGAGCGTTTTCCGTTCGGGCTCCAGTACTCTGGAATGCAGTTCGAGATGCCACCTCAGTAGAAGCATTTAAGTCTCACCTTAAAACTCATTTGTATACTCTAGCCTTTAAATAGACTCCCTTTTTAGACCAGTTGATCTGCCGTTTCTTTTCTTTTTCTTCTATGTCCCACTCTCCCTTGTGGAGGGGGTCCGGTCCGATCCGGTGGCCATGTACTGCTTGCCTGTGTATCAGCTGGGGACATCTCTGCGCTGCTGATCCGCCTCCGCTTGGGATGGTTTCCTGCTGGCTCCGCTGTGAACGGGACTCTCGCTGCTGTGTTGGATCCGCTTT
This sequence comes from Nerophis ophidion, assembly GCF_033978795.1. Lineage (NCBI taxonomy): Eukaryota > Metazoa > Chordata > Actinopteri > Syngnathiformes > Syngnathidae > Nerophis > Nerophis ophidion. The sequence continues at coordinate 69,905,305 of NC_084616.1, read as the reverse complement.
GGACTGGACTCTCGCGACTGTGTTGGATCCATTATGGATTGAACTTTCACAGTATCATGTTGGACCCGCTCGACATCCATTGCTTTCCTCCTCTCCAAGGTTCTCATAGTCATCATTGTCACCGACGTCCCACTGGGTGTGAGTTTTCCTTGCCCTTATGTGGGCCTACCGAGGATGTCGTAGTGGTTTGTGCAGCCCTTTGAGACACTAGTGATTTAGGGCTATATAAGTAAACATTGATTGATTGATTGATTGATTGATAAGATTTCACAGGTGGTACGTGTTAATCTAATCAGCTGTTGTCTTTAACAGTGAGCGGCCGGGCGCAGGAGGAGGAGGAGTAGTGGAAAGAGTGCAAAGTCTGGAAAAAACAATTCTGTCTGAAGAGCGTGAAATCAATCATTAAAACTTTCGTCAACTCCCCACAATTGGCATCTGCGTACGTATCAGCGGGACCGGATGTACGCAACGTTTACATGTATTAACACAGTTGGCCTAAAACCCCTCAAAAAAATAGAATCCAAGAAGGGATTTTTTTGGGGTAAAAATTGTGGGTAAAAAAAAATCTTGATTATGTAACTGGAACACTTGGCTGTTAGGGACCTACTGCTAAAAATCTAGTCAAAGATCATCTATATAACAGTGAAGTGAAGTGAATTATATTTATATAGCGCTTTTTCTGTAGTGACTCCATAGTGAAACCCAATATCTAAGTTACATTCAAACCAGTGTGGGTGGCACTGGGAGCAGGTGGGTAAAGTGCCTTGCCCAAGGACACAACGGGCAATGACTAGGATGGCGGAAGCGGGAATCGAACCTGCAACTCTCAAGTTGCTGGCACGGCCGCTCTACCAACAGTGCCAGTGTGTTTTTGGGAATCTGCTGAAAAAATGTTTTGGGGTTTTTTTTGTAACTTAACATCTATCTGGTGTCATTCCAGGGACATTTTGGCTTGGCCACCAGTTGAATATCCCTACTGTAGGCAAATCAAAGGCCTGCCATTCTTCTCAATACCATACAGTAGAATGTTTACTTACACTTCCCAGTTTCTACCTCAGCAACCAAATGGCTAGTAATTCTTTGATTAGTTCATGTGGAGCCTTTTTAGGAATGGCGGTGTCATGTTTAATTGCTTGCCTTTACCTTCGGTTTGCAAGCGGATCCCATTTCTTTCACCCTGTGCCAAAAGCACATCCAAATTCCCAACATACATGATAACATATAGCGGAAATCATGGCAGTTATTGACTATAAGCATACTTGCCAACCCTCCCGGATTTTCCGGGAGACTCCCAAAATTCAGCGCCTCTCCCGAAAACCTCCTGGGATAAATTTTCTCCTGAAAATCTCCCGAAAATCTCTCAAAATTCAGGCCACGCCCCCTCCAGCTCCAGACCTGACTCAATGTTGTGACCCTCTTAAACAGGATAATACTGCCATCTACTGTACATAGAATAGAATGTAAATACATTCTACATTTAAGTGCAGTCAAGGAACATGCATTAGGGAGTCTGTTCTGAAGCCCACAGTAAAGAGACGTAACTTCATCACGTCGCCTGGTTATTGACTCCAACCCAATATATTACACCGTCGACGAGCAAAATAAAGAAATACGCTTGCAAGTTCCAGAACGATTAGAAACAAGAATTTCAGTTCATCCAGGAGAGTTCGAAGGGGAAGGGGTATGTTGCCTGTAAATTTTGTAGAACAGACTTCTCCATTGAACACGTCGGCCGAACGGATATACTCAGCCATGAACGGTCAGCGAAGCACAAAGCGTCCGTAGCACAGCATCGTTCACAACCCAGTATTACGGCCCACCTCGCAAAATGGAGACCCGATGCTGTATCTTATACTGAGACAAAGATGGCTATGCTGATAGCTGGAAGCAACATCCCGTTTTCCTTTGCGGATGTCTACAACAAATCCATGAAGGATGTTCCAGGATTCGGATATCGCTCGCCAATAAGCAAATGGAAGAACAAAGGTTACTCAAATAGTGAAAGGTAAGTGTTGTTGTTTTTTTTAGTAACCAGCAAGCACAGTTCAGTTAATACAACAACTGTGTTTTTATTACCGTGTATTTGATAGGTGTCGTCAGAAATTCAACTATTTATTTTATTTATATATACAATAAAATACATATATATAGCTAGAATTCACGTCAAGTATTTCATACACATGTATAATGTATATATATATATATATATATGAAATACTCGAGTTGGTGAATTATACGCCACCCCTCTTAACCACGCCCCCACCCTACCCATGCCCCCAACCATGCCCCCCACCCACACCTCCCAAAATTGGAGGTCTCAAGGTTGGCAAGTATGACTATAAGTATGGTTTTACACTATTTAAAGTTTGACGTGCACTTTTGACATGAAAAGTAAAGTAGTGCTTGGGTCTCATGTGAACCGCGAACATTGGCTCAATCGTTTTTGTAATCTGTCCACCAGTTGCATTTTTTTTTGTACCTCTAGTCATCATTTCAGTCAGACTGTAAATGTCTTAGTGTCAGAGTTATTTGTTGACGAACCCCATGATGCCGAGAAGGAGGCAGGCATTGAATGGGAAAACATGATTTAATTTAAATAATAGAACAAGAACATACAAAAAGCACGCTCTTGGGCGGAATAACAAACTAAGGGAGCTAGCACTGGAAGCTAGAAAACAAAAAGGAACTTTAGCATGGAAGTTAGTGGATAGCAAACAGAAAAACTGGAAATAACTAATGGCTAACAAGAACAGCTTACCGCTACGACGACCAGGACAAAATGTAGCATGACAGGTAAAAGCTGAAAAGAATCACAGACACGACAAGAGCAACATATGGCAACGACAAGTCTGAATGACAATACAATGATCCAGCAACTGACACAAGACAAAAGGAGGTACAAATAGGAGCCGGCTGATTGGCAACAGGTGTGGCCAGATGCCAATCAGCCGCAGCTGAAAGGGAACACAGCACTCAGGGAACAAGACAGGAAGCTGACAAAATAAGAGCACTAGACAGGAAATACTAAACACACTGAGGAGGAACACAGCACTCAGGGAACAAGAAAGGAAGCTGACAAATTAAGAGCACTTGACAGGAACTAAAAGACAGGAAATACTAAACACAGGAAACAGACAAATGCAGAGAAAAAAAATAAAACATAGACAAACTGTCAGGGGAAAGCCTGACACTTAGCTAACTTCCATAATGACCTTCTAGCTGACTTAAAAGGATGAGTGAAGAGAAATTGTGTCATCAGAGTATGAAGCCCAGCCTTATTCAAGTTTAACATCTCCAACTTTATCAGAAGAGGGGGAAAGTGATCCAGTCGGGGTTTGGAGTGTGCCCTGGACTGGATCTGCTTTCCTACTCCCATCTCACAAATTGCAGTGGGAAAGTGAGCTGCATTGACCTACATTTGTTATCACTCTCCATTACCCCATGTAAGTGATGCACTGGTAAGCAGTTTTTACCCTCATTTAACAAGCAGACGATGAGTAAACTAATCTTAAAGGTTTAGAGTGGACGTTAAGGGGCTTAATTTAATTTTAGCAGTAAGCCATTTCCAGCTTAGGTACTTCAAAATATGTTATGGCAAACACAGCAGCAATTATAGAAGACAAAATTAATTTCCATAAATGCACTTTTACTGAGATTGTGTTGGTACCTTCATACAGTGGGGCAAAACAGTATTTAGTCAGCCACCGATTGTGCAAGTTCTCCCACTTAAAATGATGACAGAGGTCTGTAATTTTCATCATAGGTACACTTCAACTGTGAGAGACTGAATGTGAAAAAAAAATCCAGGAATTCACAATATAGGAATTTTAAAGAATTTATTTGTAAATTATGCTGGAAAATAAGTATTTGGTCAACCATTCAAAGCTCTCACTGATGGAAGGAGGTTTTGGCTCAAAATCTCACGATACATGGCCCCATTCATACTTTCCTTAACACGGCTCAATTGTCCTGTCCCCTTAGCAGAAAAACAGCCCCAAAGCATGATGTTTCCACCACCATGCTTTACAGTAGCTATGGTGTTCTTGGGATGCAACTTAGTATTCTTCTTCTTCCAAACACGACGAGTTGAGTTGATACCAAAAAGTTCTATTTTGGTTTCATCTGACCACATGACATTCTCCCAATCCTCTGCTGTATCATCCATGTATCCATTTTGGTATAAACTCAACTCGTCCTGTTTGGAAGAAGAAGAATACTGAGTTGCATCCCAAGAACACCATACCTACTGTGAAGCATGGGGGTGGAAACATCAGGCTTTGGGGCTGTTTTTCTGCTAAGGGGACAGGACGATTGATCCGTGTTAAGGAAAGAATGAATGGAGCCATGTATCGTGAGATTTTGAGCCAAAACCTCCTTCCATCAGTGACAGCTTTGAATGGTTGACCAAATACTTATTTTCCACCGTAATTTACAAATAAATTCTTTAAAATTCCTACAATGTGAATTCCTGGATTATTTTTTTCACATTCTGTCCCTCACAGTTGAAGTGTACCTATGATGAAAATTACAGACCTCTGTCATCATTTTAAGTGGGAGAACTTGCACAATCGGTGGCTGACGAAATACTTTTTTGCCCCACTGCACATGTAGATTTCCCCTTTCGTGTTTGCAGGCTTTTGATTAAAAAAGACTAAAATGATCTGACTTATTTTTCTTTACCAGCCTCTATCACTAAAATATTCAATCCATCGCAACTTGGACGGCGTGGCGCAGTGGAAGAGTGGCCGTGCGCAACCCGAGAGTCCCTGGTTCAAATCCCACCTAGTACCAACCTCGTCACGTCCGTTGTGTCCTGAGCAAGACACTTCACCCTTGCTCCTGATGGGTGCTGGTTGGCGCCTTGCATGGCAGCTCCCTCCATCAGTGTGTGAATGTGTGTGTGAATGGGTAAATGTGGAAGTAGTGTCAAAGCGCTTTGAGTACCTTGAAGGTAGAAAAGCGCTATACAAGTACAACCCATTTATCATTTAACTTGCCTCATGCTTGCCAACTGCTACTTTTTTAAGATGATGATTATAAACATTTTCAGAAAAGCTCAAATTCCCCTTTGCAAAGGAGCTGTGAGGGCAAACCCACTCCTGTTCCATATGCCAAACATGCAAAGCACTGCCAGGAGGAGCTCTTTCCAACACTGAATCAACAGCAGTCGTGACAGCAAAGGCGAGTGAGATCCAGTTCCAACAAGTTGTTGCTAAGTGCATTAAAGTGGAACCCGCTTTTCTCAATGCCCTCGGATTGTCCCTCTGTTGCAGACATAAACCAAAAAATAGCCTTTGTTTGCACATTTACTTTATTCTTGTGTTTTCATCGTTTTCGTAGAAATGGGAGTGTTGTTTGTTTGTGGTTCAGAGCTGTGATTCAGGTGTTAAGCTGTACGGAGCGGCGACTTTTGCCGGCTTTCACCAGCCCAAGAGAGAAGAACAGCAGTTGAACCACGTTGGTGATGTTCAAATGTGAAGTGCATCCTGTAATACAGTTCTGCAGTGACGTGCTGTCAGGGGAGGCAAGTGAGGCAGTGCCTCACCTGCCACCAGGTGGCTTAACCATGAGATGTTCCAAAACGAAATAATAAAATAAAATGAATTCTAATATTTCTCTTTTGGTTTATGTTTTCACGGTGGCAGAGGGGTTAGCGCATCTGCCTCACAATACGAAGGTCCTGCAGTCCTGGGTTCAAATCCAGGCTCGGGATCTTTCTGTGTGGAGTTTGCATGTTCTCCCCGTGAATGCGTGGGTTCCCTCCGGGTACTCCGGCTTCCTCCCACTTCCAAAGACATGCACCTGGGGATAGGTTGATTGGCAACACTAAATTGGCCCTAGTGTGTGAATGTGAGTGTGAATGTTGTCTGTCTATCTGTGTTGGCCCTGCGATGAGGTGGCGACTTGTCCAGGGTGTACCCCGCCTTCCGCCCGATTGTAGCTGAGATAGGCGCCAGCGCCCCCGCGACCCCAAAAAGGGAATAAGCGGTAGAAAATGAATGGTTGGATGGATTTATGTTTTCAATGTGATTTTGGTGTGGTTCCTGTATATTTTGATCATTTTCATGGTCGAAATCGCGGAAATTCCATGTTTCCTGATCAAAACAATGCAGCAGATGAGAAGTGAGGCAGACACAGGCGGTGCCTCCACGGCTGTACACAGTGTGTATTGGGCGTGCGTGCGAGAAGGCGCAGGCTTGTTGCCACGTGGAGAAGGCAGCTCTTGAGGCAGCAAGTACCTCTGCCGCAAGGTAGGAGGCGATATATTGTCAACTTGCAGTTCAATGCCTCAGCAGTACCCTGACTCGCCACACTGGGAGAAGTGGGTGCACTCAAGCTAGCAGACACAGGTCTCTCCAGCAGAAGCCAGCTTTTTTTTCTTTTCTTTTTTTTTTCTGTATTTATAACAAACATGGCCTTTTTATTACAGTAAGCCAGTGTTTGTGAGTGTCTTTTGTCAGATGCATAAATATTGTTTAATTTCTTGGAGTGAAATTGAATTAAATGAATGTTTCTCCCAATCAATCAATCAATCAATGTTCATTTATATAGCCCCAAATCACTAGTGTCTCAAAGACTTGCACAAACCACAACACAAACCACTACGATAGCTATTGCTGCTTCAGATACAAATGCAGAAATGTAAGATACACTCACAATACTTGATTTATTTTGTTAAAAGCAAATGGGGTTTGGGGGGGTTGGGTTTTGTGGTAGCAGGGGTGTATATTATAGCGTCCCTGAAAAGTTAGGGCAGCAAGGGATTCTGGGTATTTGTTCTGTTGTGTTTATGTTGTGTTACGGTGCGGATGTTCTCCCGAAATGTGTTTGTCATTCTTGTTTGGTGTGGGTTCACAGTGGGGCCCATATTTAGAACCGTGTTAAAGTTGTTTATACGGCCACCTTCAGTGTGACCTGTATGGCTGTTGACCAAGAACGTCTTGCAGTCACATACGTGTGTCTGTAGAAGTCGCGTACAACACATGACATTGCCGGTCTGCTGTTTGTATGGAGTAAAAGCGGACACGACGACAGGTTGTAGAGGACGCTAAAAGCTTGCCCCTAATATTGTCGTCCGGGAGGAAATTGGAAGAAACTCGGGGGAATGGTTGCCCCGGGAGAGGTACAGAAATTCGGGAGTCTCCCAGAAAAATCAGGAGGGTTGGCAGGTATGCAGTACTGTGAAAGTATCTACTGTATCTATTAATTTTGTAGACTCCAATCAAAAGTTGATTTGTCTTTAACCCTGTCACCTCGTCATGTTGATGAATTTTATGATGTTTTGTATCGTCGCTGATTTAAGCAAGCACTTTTTAATAATATCGCCACATCGCCTTTTAAATGTTGCAACTTCCAAACATCGCAGAATTGTTTTTCCTCAAACCTATTCTATACTTTTTAATCAAGTGTTAAATTAGACTTATACATGCAATACAATGCAGTATTTCTCTTATATTATGTTGTGGTGTTGCTAACGGTCAAAGCTACTAACAACAAAAGTTGGTTAATCGCTACTCTTCACATCGACAATCAAGTTGACCAACTTTTGTAAGAACGACTTTTTGATGTACAAAACCCAAAACCCGTGAAGTTGTATTCTGTATTTACTTACAATTTTGTAAGTAAATACAGAATACAATGATTTGCAAATCCTGTTCAACCTCTATTCAATTTAATACACTGCAAAGACAAGATACTTTAAAGTTCTAAATGGTAAACGTAATTTTTTTGGAATTTGATGCCCGCAACATGTTTCAAAAAAGCTGGCACAAGTGGCAAAAAAGACTGAGAAAGTTGAGGAATGCTCATCAAACACTTATTTGGAACATCCCACAGGTGAACAAGCTAATTGGGAACAGGTGGGTGCCATGATTGGATAAAAAAGAAGCTTGTATATCCAACATTTCTCAACAAACTGTTGCAAGGAGTTTAGGAATTTCACCATCTAGGGTCAAAAGGTTCAGATAATCTGGACAAAATTACTGCACGTGAGCCAAAAACCAACTTTGAATGCCTGTGACCTTTGATCCCTCAGGCGGAACGGCATCAAAAAGCGACATCAGTGTGGAAAAGGATATCACCACATGGGCTCAGGAGCACTTCAGAAAACCACTGTCAGTAACTACAGTTTGTCGCCACATCTGTAAGTGCAAGTTAAAACTCTACTATGCAAAGCGAAACACCCGGAAACGGCACCGGCCTCGCTGGGCCCGAGCTCATCTCAGATGGACTGATGCAAAGTGTAAAAGTGTTCCGTGGTCTGACAAGTCCACATTTCAATTTTTTTTTTACGAAACTGTGGACGTCGTGTCCTCCAGGCCAAAGAGGAAAAGAAGCATCCGAACTGTTCTAGACGCAAATTTCAAAAGCCAGCATCTGTGACGGTATGGGGGTGTGTTAGTGCCCAACTTACACATTTTTGAAGGCACCATTAATGCTGAAAGGTACATACAGATTTTGGAGCAACAGACGTTGCCATCCAAGCCCCTGCTTATTCCAGCAAGAAAATGCCAAGCCACATTTTGCATGTGTAAAAACGTAGCTTCGTAGTAAAAGAGTGCAGGTACTAGACTGGCCTGCCTGTAGTCCAGACCTGTCTCCCATTGAAAATTTGTGGCGCATTATGAAGCGTAAAATACGACAACGGAGACCCCGGACTGTTGAACAACTTAAGCTGTACATCAAGTAAAAATGGGAAAGAATTCCACCTGAAAAGCTTAGAAAATTGGTCTCCTCTGTTCCCAAATGTGTACTGAGTGTTGTTAAAAGGAAAGGTGATGTAACACAGTGGTAAAAATGCTCCCGTGCCAACATTTTTGCAACATCTTGCTGCCATTAAATTCTAAGTTAGTTATTATTAGCAAAAAAAAAAAAAATTAAGTTTCTCAGTTTGAACATTAAATATCTTGTCTTTGCAGTCTATGCAATTAAATATAAGTTAAAAGGGATTTGCACATCATAGTATTCTGTTTATATCAACGACTTATAAAACGTTCCGACTTCACAAGTTTTGGGTTTTGTACTATCAATCAATCAATCAATCAATGTTTATTTATATAGCCCCAAATCACAAATGTCTCAAAGGACTGCACAAATCATTACGACTACAACATCCTCGGAAGAACCCACAAAAGGGCAAGGAAAACTCACACCCAGTGGGCAGGGAGAATTCACATCCAGTGGGACGCCAGTGACAATGCTGACTATGAGAAACCTTGGAGAGGACCTCAGATGTGGGCAACCCCCCCAGCCCCCCTCTAGGGGACCGAAAGCAATGGATGTCGAGCGGGTCTAACATGATACTGTGAAAGTTCAATCCATAGTGGCTCCAACACAGCCGCGAGAGTTCAGTTCAAGCGGATCCAAGACAGCAGCGAGAGTCCCGTCCACAGGAGACCATCTCAAGCGGAGGCGGATCAGCAGCGTAGAGATGTCCCCAATCGATACAGGCGAGCGGTCCATCCTGGGTCCCGACGAGCGGTCCATCCTGGGTCTCGACTCTGGACAGCCAGTACTTCATCCATGGTCATCGGACCGGACCCCCTCCACAAGGGAGGGGGGGACATAGGAGAAAGAAAAGAAGCGGCAGATCAACTGGTCTAAAAAGGAGGTCTATTTAAAGGCTAGAGTATACAGATGAGTTTTAAGGTGAGACTTAAATGCTTCTACTGAGGTAGCATCTCGAACTGTTACCGGGAGGGCATTCCAGAGTACTGGAGCCCGAACGGAAAACGCTCTATTGCCCGCAGCTTTAACACCAGCCTCATCTATGACACATCTCCACATTGGTGAGTCTTTTGCGTGAGCGATGTCAAAAGACGCAACGCGATACGGACCAGGACTCTAGGAGACTCGATGGCGCACCACTTAATGCTATTTGCTCTCAGCAGCTTTCCGGTCAATAGTAAGTGGAGATGAACTCCAGATGCACTTCATCTTCAACATCATCAGCTTACCATAATATTGTTGAGCCTTGGGCATGAGGTATGCGGAATGACAACGCGGGACACACAATGCTATCAACACAGAATGCTAACAACATGGCTAATTGTCGTAAATGGTTTGTATTAATATGGCGCTTGTCACGGCGCGGATTCGAACCCACTTCCCTCCTGCAACTGAGTGTCTCAGTTCCTCCTCTGGCTGCTCGACCGGACACGCCCCCGCTCACGCTAAGCGCAGCACGCCCACGCAGCTACAAGCCTGCAGACGATTGGCAATCTACACACCTGGGACTGATGAAGGCGAGCTGCTTTAAGGACCAGTGGACCCACGGATCCTTGCGGGAACTCATTTTCTCTATGGTGAACCGTAAGCGACAAGCTTAATGCTCTCTCTTTGTTTCCTCTCCTGTCTTCTCCCATGTGTTTTCCTTCCGTTGCCTTGGTTTCGTGCTGTGTGTCTCGCTCCCTTGGACTTCCCCCCCGGATCTCGACCCCCTCGCATGGACTCATACTCTAACGCTTCTCTCTCGCCCGGATCACCTGCCTGTCCCATGGCGTTCCGTGTTCCTTCACTCTCATCAACACTCGGTAACACACTCCAGCTATCTACACAAAGTCTTACACCACACACTCTGGTAGTTTGGTCACACACTCCATTTTGTAGTTTAGTGGTATTGTTTCTTATTATTATATATATATATATTGACTAAATATACAATAAATTATTTAACATTACTTCCCTCCGCTGGTGTCTGTTGCCGTCATCTCCCCTCATAACCATAACTGCAATTGGCCATACCTGGAATCATCGGCACCGATCCCGTGGATGCTCGGGCCCCAAAGCACCCACGGACTATGCCGAGCACCCACGTGTGATTGATGGCAAATTCTTTCTCACCGCCAAGCAAAAACCACACTCAGAAAAGTGGTATCAGATTTACCGCCTGTCTGAGCACCCACTGGCAGAAACGTAGATTGGCGCCTATGCCATAAATGATACCCAAAGTACTTTAAATTGTACATCACAGTTAGGGACATGTCCACATTAGCTCTCCAGGCCAGGATCAAACCAGTTACCCTCCGGTTACAAGACGGCCACTATAGCCACTGAGCAATGCATCCCCATGGTGGTCTAACCTGCGACTGTCAAGTTGACCAACTTTCTGCAGAACAATACACACCCGTGGTTTCAGAACATCGAAACCCATTATCTGACGTACTATTTCCACATCGTGTCCGTGTTGTAGTTGCCGGGTGACAGCCATGGCAATGACATTTGGGAGGATTCTGCGGGCTACCATTGAGTACTGTAATGTGCCAGACTCAAGGCTATTATACTTGGTGAAATGTGTGTGAAGGGACTATAAGGTTAATGTATCATGTTTAGAGGCTATAATTTTGTTAAAGGGGAACATTATCACAATTTCTGAAGGGTTAAAACCAATAAAAACCAGTTCCCAGTGGCTTATTTTATTTTTTGAAGTTTTTCTCAAAATTGTACCCATCACGCAATATCCCGAAAAACGGCTTAAAAAAGTGCCTGATTTTAACCGTCGTTATATCCACCCGTCTATTGTCCTGTGACGTCACTGCGTGAAGCCACCAGAAACAAATATGGCGGAGAGCACAGAAAGGTATAGCATAGTAGCTCGGATTCAGACTCGGATTTCAGCGGCGCAAGCGATTCAACAGATTACGCATGTATTGAAACGGATGGTTGGAGTGTGAAGGCAGATAGCGAAAAACGAAATTGAAGAAGAAACTGAAGCTATTGAGCCATATCACGACAGACAGCGGCAACGAGGATGAATTCGGTGATCGCCTTCTAACCAACGATTGCATTTTTTGACCACTGGTGCAACTTGAATCCGTCGATTGGTATGTGTTTGTTTGGCATTAAATGTGGGTGGAGGGAAAGGCTGGATGCAAATATAGCTACAAATGAGGCATAATGATAAAATATAATAATAATAATAATGATAATAATAATGGATTAGATTTATATCGCGCTTTTTATTGTTAGATACTTAAAGCGCTCACAGAGAAGTGGGAACCCATCATTCATTCACACCTGGTGGTGGTAAGCTACATCAGTAGCCACAGCTGCCCTGGGGTAGACTGACTGAAGCGTGGCTGCCAGTTTGCGCCTACGGCCCCTCCGACCACCACCTATCATTCATTCATCATTCATTCACCGGTGTGAGCGGCACCGGGGGCAAGGGTGAAGTGTCCTGCCCAAGGACACAACGGCAGCGATTTGGATGTCAATAGGTGGGAAGCGAACCTGCAACCCTCAGGTTTCTGGCACGGCCGCTCTACCCACTACGCCATGCCGCCCCATATGTACATACAGCTATCCTAAATAGCATGTTAGCATCGATTAGCTTGCGGTCATGCCGTGAGCAAATATGTCTGATTAGCACATAAGTCAATAACATCAACAAAACTCACCTTCGTGATTTTGTTGACTTTATCGTTGGAAATGCATCTCCTTTGAGTGTCGCAGAATATCCACACATCTCTGTGCCATCTGTGTCGTAGCATCGCTATCGTCAGTAAAGTGTGCAGAACAAACGAGGGACTTTGGCATCTTTTGACCAATGGTACAACTTGACTCCATCGATTGGTATGTGTTTGTTTGGCATTAAATGTGAATGGAGGGAAAGGATGGATGAAAATATAGCTACAAATGAGGCATAATGATGCAATATGTACAAACAGCTAGCCTACATAGCATGTTAGCATCGATTAGCATGCCGTAATCATTGATATGTCTGATTAGCACACGTAAGTCAACTTGAATCCGTCCCTGATCGTGTTGTTACACCCTCCGACAACACACCGACGAGGCATGATGTCTCCATGGTACGGAAAACTGTCGAAAAAACGGAAAATAACAGAGCTGATTTGACTTGGTGTGTGTAATGTGTTTGAGAAAATGGAGGATTGCTTCCCGTTGTGACGTCACGGGTGAAAGGTCATTGCTCCGACAGCGAACAATTGAAAGGCGTTTCAATTGCCAAATTCACCCTTTTAAAGTTCGGAAATCGGTTAAAAAAACATTTGGTCTTTTTTCTGCAATATCAAAGTATATATTGACGCTTACATAGGTCTGGTGATAATGTTCCTCTTTAAAGGTTGTAAACAGTTATTTATACTCTAACTAAGAAAATATTTGATTTAGTAATCATAATCCTACTTTGCGGAAATTTGTTTACTACAGTCCGGTCTGGAACCAAGAGGTCGCGATAATCAAGGGACAACTGTGGGATACGATAAAATAGGATAGGATAGACTTTTATTCATCCCACAATAGGAAAATTCCACAGTTGTGTGGAAGATGGACCAGGACTTGATGAGTTATTCAACTTGGACATAAGACAGGTTGACGACATAAGCAGTTGCACGATATTTTCCATTGAGTCAAAGGCTGACTGCTTAGAGAACTAACTGCATCTGTTTGAGCTGTTGACATCTAGTGTTTACTTTCTCGATCTTTTTGTCATTAAAAGGTTCAATATTAGACTGACGAAAAAACATGTATCAATTAGATTTTTTAACCTTACATCCGGGGTGGTGGTCCCTCTCTTTAAGAAGGGGGACCGGAGGGTGTGTTCCAAGTATCACGGGATCACACTCCTCAGTCATCCCGGTAAGGTTTATTCAGGTGTACTGGAGAGGAGGCTACGCCGGATAGTCGAACCTCGGATTCAGGAGGAACGGTGTGGTTTTCGTCCTGGTCATGGAACTGTGGACCAGCTCTATACTCTCGGCAGGGTTCTTGAGGGTGCATGGGAGTTTGCCCAACCAGTCTACACGTGCTTTGTGGACTTGGAGAAGGCATTCGACCGTGTCCCTCAGGAAGTCCTGTGGGGAGTGCTCAGAGAGTATGGGGTATCGGACTATCTTATTGTGGCGGTCCGCTCCCTGTACGATCAGTGTCAGAGCTTGGTCCGCATTGCCGGCAGTAAGTCGGACACATTTCCAGTGAGGGTTGGACTCCGCCAAGGCTGCCCTTTGTCACCGATTTTGTTCATAACTTTTATGGACAGAATTTCTAGGCGCAGTCAAGGCATTGAGGGGTTCCGGTTTGGTGGCCACGGGAATAGGTCTCTGCTTTTTACAGATGATGTGGTCCTGATGGCTTCATCTGGCCGGGATCTTTAGCTCTCATTGGATCGGTTCGCAGCCGAGTGTGAAGCGACCGGAATGAGAATCTGCACCTCCAAGTCCGAGTCCATGGTTCTCTCTTGGAAATGGGTGGAGTGTCATCTCCGGGTTGGGGTGGACACCCTGCCCCAAGTGGAGGAGTTCAAGTACCTAGGAGTCTTGTTCACGAGTAGGGGAAGAGTGGATCATCAGATCGACAGGCGGATCTGTGCGGCGTCTTCAGTAATGCGGACGTTGTATCGATCCATTGTGGTAAAGAAGGAGCTGAGCCGGAAGGCAAAGCTCTCAATTTACCGGTCCATCTACGTTCCCATCCTCACCTATGGTCATGAGCTTTGGGTCATGACCGAAAGGATAAGATCACGGGTACAAGCGGCCGAAATGAGTTTCCTCCGACGGGTGGCGGGGCTCTCCCTTGGAGATAAGGTGAGAAGCTCTGTCATCCAGGAGGAGCTCGAAGTAAAGCCCCTGCTCCTCCACATCGAGAGGAGCCAGATGAGGTGGTTCGGGCATCTGGTCCGGATCCCACCCGAACGCCTACCGAGGGTGGTGTTTAGGGCACGTCCAACCGGTAGGAGGCCACTGGGAAGACCCAGGACACGTTGGGAAGACTATGTCTCCCGGCTGGCAAGGGAACGCCTCGGGATCCCCCGGGAAGAGCTGGACGAAGTGGCTGGGGAGAGGGAAGTCTGGGCTTCCCTGCTTAGGCTGCTGCCCCCGCGACCCGACCTCGGATAAGCGGAAGAAGATGGATGGATGGACGGATGGATGGAACCTTACATCCAATGATGTTGTTATGCACGATTTAATTTGAATCAAATTAATGTAAATCGTATTTTAACAATGAGAAGTGCAGCAACATCTGTAATTGTGTCATTCCTGTAATTTCCAATTGATGTTTAATCACCTGTAATGATGCTTTACCTGAAAGTCATCCAGAGGGAACAGTAGCATGTCCCGTAGCGCGTCATTGATGATCTGCATTTTCCTCTGTATGATCACGCTCTCGTAGTCCAGAGGCTCGATGAGCCTGGGCTTACCCTGGAAAAGTAAACAATGGGATGGAATCAACATGTGGCAAAACAAACGAGTGAGCTGTGACTGTAAAAGATGTAAGAGCCCTGGGTTGTCTGGCAGAAAGACACATTCAGAATGTGTGGACAAGATGCCATTGTTCTTTCACAAGTGCTCAACTGTTCCAGCAGCTCCATAAGCTAAGGCATGAGAATTGTGTGTTCAAGGTGTTTGTAATTGTAGGTTTGTACCAGTCACTATGTCATGATCTCACATTAGTAGTCTTGGGGTTGGACATGACCCGATCAGTCATATTTCTACACTATTTTGGTTGGATGGCGATACCCTGTATATGTCACAGTATTATATACGAATAGTGCTTAAATAAAGTCAAAACAAGATATACAGTAAAATATAACATAGACGTTTTGTGGAACAGATGGTGTTTTTTTTGTTGTTCATTTAAAGGAAACGGATAAGCTGCTTGGTGTAGTTTTCAATCATTCCATCTATAAACACAATGATGCAATTACTAGACCATGCTAGTACTTCTTTTTTTAGAAGGCAAAATTGGTCCATCCATCCACTTTCTACCGTTTATTCCCTTGGGGGTAGCGGGGGGTGCCTATCTCAGCTGCATTCGGGCGGAAGGCGGGGTACATCCTGGACAAGTCGTCACCTCATCGCAGGACCAACACAGATAGACAGACAACATTCACACTCACATTCACACACTGGGGCCAATTTAGTGCTGCCAATCAACCTATCCCCAGGTGCATGTCTTTGGAAGTGGGAAGAATCCGGAGTACCCGGAGGGAACCCACACATTCACGGGGAGAACATGCAAACTCCACACAGAAAGATCCCGAGCCCGGGATTGAACCCAGGACTACTCAGGACCTTCGTATTGTGAGGCAGACGCACTAACCCCATATATATATATATGTATATATATATATATATAAGATCATTAAAAAGAAGATCACAGACATGCTGACACACAACGTCACTACCCCAGCAGTTGGCTGACTTGCAGCAACGAGCCAACACAATATACGTGGGGACTGCATCTAGCGGGCTCCAACCAAGACGGGCACCCTAACCCCTGTTCCACCGGGCTTCCCGGCAAATTTGATTCCAAACCAAATATTTTATTAGTCAGCTGTTTGGAACAGTGGTCAGAAACCTTTTCGAGCCCAAGATGTGTGTACATATATATATATATATATATATATATATATATATATATATATATATATATATATATATATATATATATATATATATATATAACATATAAATATATATATATCCATCCATCCATTTCTACCGCTTATTCCCTTGTGGGGTCGCGGGGGGCTCTGGCGCCTATCTCAGCTACAATCGGGCGGAAGGCGGGGTACACCCTGGACAAGTCGCCACCTCATCGCAGGGCCAACACAGATAGACAGACAACATTCACACTCACATTCACACACTAGGGCCAATTTAGTGTTGCCAATCAACCTATCCCCAGGTGCATTTCTTTGGAAGTGGGAGGAAGCCGGAGTACCCGGAAGGAACCCACGCATTCACGGGGAGAACATGCAAACTCCACACAGAAAGATCCTGAGCCTGGATTTGAACCCAGGACTGCAGGACCTTCGTATTGTGAGGAAGACGCACTAAATATATATATATATATATATATATATATATATATATATATATATATATATATATATATATATATATATATATATATATATATATATATATATATATATATATATATATTATATATATATATATATATATATTATATATATATTATATATATATATATAAATAAAATGGTGGGGGGGGGTCGTTCTCCCGGGAAGGCAGACGGGCTTCTTGGGACAAAGCTTGCTGTTAAAAACATGATTTAATCTTGACCCAAAAAAAAGGAACAAACAAAAAGGCGCATGAGGCGAAAACACAACTTGGACAAGAAATAAAAGTCTCTAACTATGGCATGAATGAACAAAAACCTTCTTGGCATGGCATGAAGCATGAGAAGAGCAAAAGCAAGAATACCAGCTAGAACAGAGCATAAAAAGATCAATGACGCCAGGC